>NC_142132.1:69700264-70003294 GCF_024610735.1 Ursus americanus
ATTGTTTCGCCTTATACCTTACACATATTATAAACATTTGCTTACTTATGCAATATTTAATAAAAAACAACTTATTTTTAAAATTTGAAAAATTTAAGACTTTCAGCTTAGTGTCCCTAGATAGTGGAGACTTCCAGGTAACCACAAAAATACGGTCTTTCCTTTTGCCATAGTGGCCTGATAGCTGGTCCTGTGGAAATCTGCATGGCCTGTGCCTCTGGGAGTGCATTTGTCCCTATGAGTTCTCCAATGGCAAGAGAGTAGAAATGAAGAGTGCCAGTTTCAGGTCTAGACCTTAACAAATTGCATGTGCACATTTCTCACTCCCTCCACTTTTTCTTGTGCTGGAATACAGGAGAGAGAGAGAGAGAGTTATTTCAGAGAATTAACTCCCAGAATTGTGGAGACTTGCAACTCCGAAGTCCATAAGGGAGGCTGGCAGGCTGGAGACCCAGGAAAGAGTTTATGCTGCACTTTGAATCTGAAGGCCATCTGCTGGTAGATTTCCTCTTTCTCCAGGGTTCTCAGTCTTTTATCTCTTAAGGTTTCAACTGATTGGATGAGGCCCACCACATTATGAAGAATAATCTGCTTTACTTATAGTCTACTGATTTTTTTTTTTTAAGATTTATTTTAGAGAGAGAGAGAGCACACAAGTGCAAGGAGGGGCAGAAGGGGAGAATCTTCAAGCAGACTTCAAGCTGAGTGTGGAAACCAATGTAGGGCAATTCCATGACCCATGAGATCGTGACCTGAGCAGAAACCAAGAATCTGATGCTTAACTGACCACCCAGGCGCCTCCTCACAGTCTACTGATTTAAATGGTAATTACATCTAAAAAAAATATATTCACAGAAACATTTAGACTAGTGCTTGACCAAATAATCTGGATACTACAGCCTACTCAAGTAAAATTAAACATAAAATTAAACATTTCCCACAAGTAATTAAGAGATTCTCCTGTTTTCCTTTCTAAGCTTTATGATTTTAGCTTTTATATTTATACGTAAGGTCTATCTCAAATCAATTTTTGTGTATGGTAAGAGATGAGTTAAGGTTCATTTTTTTTAATATGGACATCCAGATATTCCAGTATCATTTAATAAAAAAACTTTCTTTTCGAATTGTATTTTCTGTATCTTTCGTCATAAAGCTAATGACTATATAAGTCAGTCTTTATCAGTTCTTTGAACTAGTTGAAATATTGTGTGGGTTTTTTTTAAGGTTCTATTTATTTATCTGAGACAGAGAGAGCACATGCATACAAGCAGGGGAGGAGCAGAAGCTGAAGCAGGCTCGCTCCTGAGCAGGGAGCCTTCCTTGGGCTCAATTCCAGGACCCCGAGATCCTGACCTGAGCCGAAGGCAGATACTTAACTGACAGAGCCACCCAGGCACCCTTGAATATTGTTTTTATACTTAATGTGTTCTGTGCCTTTGTGTGTGTGTGTGTGTTTTAAAATATAGTTGACACACAATATTACATTAGTTTCAGGTGTATAACGTAGTGATTCGACAACTCTATACTTGATGCTGTTCTCACCATAAGTGTGACTACCATGTCCCACCGTACAACACTCTTCCAGTATCATTGATTATATTCCCTATGCTGTACCTTTCATCCCAGTGACTTATTCATTCCATAACTGGGAGCCTGTATCTCCCACTCCCCCTCACCCATTTTGCCCATCCCCCCACCCTCCCTCCCTTCTGGCAACCATCAGATTGTTGTCTGTATTAATGAGTCTGTTTGTGTTTTTTGTTTATTCAGTGGTTTTGTTTTTTAGATTCCATATATTAGTGAAGTCATATGATATTTGTTTTTTTTTCTGTCTGATTTATTTCAATTAGCATAATACCCTCTAAGCCCATCCATGTTGTCACACATGGCAAGAGCTCATCCTTTTTTATGGCTGAGTAATAGTCCATTCTTTGTCCATTCATCTATCAATGGACACTTAGGTTGCTTCTATATCTTGACTGTGCAGAAGTTTTGTATTTTGGTGTAGTCTGAATATTTTACTTATGCTTTTATCTCCCTTGCCTGAGGAGTCAAATCTAGAAAAAATTTCACTAATGCTGATGTCTAAGAGATTACTGCCTATTTTCTTCTAGAACTTGTATGGTTTCAGGTCTCACATTTAGGTCTTTAGTCCTTTTTGAGTTTATTTTTGTGTACGCTATAAATGAGCCTTGTGTTTCAGAGTCTTGTTATACAAGGAACTACAGGGAAGGGGACAGAATCAAGGCTGAAAGTGGAAATTGAACAGCTATTAATATACTTTTTAGCTATGACTATCTTCTTAATGTAAATTTATGTAGAATTCAAAGAATATTTAATTGAGTTGAAACTGACAGCAAGAGGACAGTAAGAAAAACTGGACTAAGTACAATAAAGTGCCTGGTTGAAATCCAGCTCAGTTGGGTAGTGATCTAATTATCATTTCATGTTTATTCATGGTTTATATTTCTATTGGATTTCCACAGCAGAATTTTTTAATATAATGTTCATGGGTTGTCTAAACCCAATTCCTAAATGACAGTTCATTTTAAAATTTCTGTCCACTTGACAAGTTCAGGCAGGAATTTATAGACAATAGTAGTATAATTATTATTGAAAAATAAATTAAAATTACATTTAGGTCCGACGCACTTCAGCAAAGTAGGTTTCGGGTTAGAACAAACTATTTAGGAAAAGCAATCTGCTCTCTTGTCAGTGTAACTAAAGGACACACACATACACACGTATATATGTAACTGGACAGGTGTATCCCCCACAAGTTATATAGAAAGACTTACTATCCCTTTATAGATAATCAATCAATCAATAAAATATATAATCTTGTATAAAAGGACTATAAGTTCTATTAGCCATATTTCTGTTATTTGTTAATATTTCTGATGCATGTGGGAAAAATGATATCACTCTTACAATGCATCCTATTTAAGTTTCTCATGACAGATGTAATGGCCTGGCTGATTTAAAAAACTGGCTGATTTAAAAAACTGGCTGATTTTGGGGCACCCGGGTGGCGTAGTCGTTAAGCGTCTGCCTTCGGCTCAGGGCCTGATCCCGGCGTTCTGGGATCGAGCCCCACATCAGGTTCTCCGCCAGGAGCCTGCTTCTTCCTCTCCCACTCCCCCTACTTGTGCTCCCTCTCTCGCTGGCTGTCTCTCTCTGTCTAATAGATAAATTAAAAATCTTTAAAAATAAATAAATAAATAAATAAATAAATAAATAAATAAATAATAAAAAACTGGCTGATTTTAAAGCATGGCCCAGCTGAATGTCTGTATTAGATTTTTGCTTCAGACCTCCTGACCTTATTTCCCTACCTCACCAGTGAACCTCTTCTAGAGAAAATCCCTAATCCATCATTAATGCCAAAACCTTCTAGAAATCTTGAGTGCTCATTATTCCGAGGTGAAGGAGAATAGAGAAATGTAACAACCACTGCAAAGACACTTCAGAGGTGATGACCACTGGCCACATTCATGTCTTTATAGAAATTACCACCGTTAACTTTGTAGAGAAATGTAGATGTGGGGATGCTTGCCATTATCTCTTTACTTAGGGATTAAAAAATAGGGTACTGAACTTGTTATACCAAAGTAAAGCAAAATGTTTTCTGGGGTCCACTGCTTTTAACTTATTTTCCCAGACAAATCTCTTGTGAGTGAAACCAACACACTTCACAACATGAGTTTTATGTATTTTCAATGACGCTTTGATAGGAAAATGCACAGTTTGGTAAAGCTGGCATTTAAAAAAGGCAACTCTCACTCACAGTTTGGAGTAAAGTTCAGTGCAGTTGATTAGTAAAACAGGAAGGTAATTCCTTGCTTCTGATAAAGGAGACCAACTTCCTGCACAAAACATTTTACAACTGTAATTTCGCAAATGAGAAATTTATGCTTAAAAACGCGGCATCTACGTTTCCATGGCAATGTTTCCTTAGTCTCCTGGTGCATGTACACATGTAATCACTTTTCATGGTCTAGCTGACCACGGAACGTATTTTTATATAATTTGATATGCTATGACTAATTCCCCGAACCGGGTATGATATAGAGCTGGGGGAGAAAAAAAGAATACTTTCTTCTTATTCACTTTTAATTCTAGAAAAAGCAATAAAAGGAGAGGACATAACTTCTAATTTTTTTACCACTAACATCACCATGGGTGCTTCATTCACAAAGAGCAATAATGTATGAACTGATGATAGCTGGATTGAGAATTTCGTGGGAGGACTTCTGGGGGCTTAGACCCAGTCTCTTTCCTTTGGAAATGATTCCAAGAACATGATCTGGGTGGGGATAGGAGTGTCAGCCCCAAGGATCAAGAGTGGAAGTGTAGATTCGTGGGGAGTAGTTGGGCCTTACAAGTTACCTGTTTCGAGGAAAAAAGAGAAGACTGACCAAGAAGGTGAACAGAAGTTCTTTTTTTTTTTTTTAAGACTCCCACAGGGAAGTATGTGTCATTCACAGGGTAGATTCTAACCATCTTATTTTAGATAATTACTTTGAGTCATATGAAATTGCTTGTATCCAACCATCATTTTACTAACAAGCAGCAATTCCATATGATTCAACTGAACTTTTTAAAAAGATTTATTTATTTATTTGGGGGGGTGAAAAGGGAGAGAATCTCAAGCAGACTTCCCACTGAGCACAGAGCCCGAGGGGGGCTTGATCTCAGGACCCCGAGATCATGACCCGAGCTGAAACCAAGAGTCGGATGCTTACCCAACTGAGCCACCCAGGCGCCCCTCAACTGAATATTTTAAAGTACTTCTAAAGTGTTTTTAAATACTTACCAGAAAGCCCAAGTAAAAATGTGGGGTCATTAGGAGTTTATAATGATTTATATGCCAAATCCCTAATCTCTATCTGTTTCACTTAAAGGAACAGACACATTGGGCATTTTTACTTCCTATCATTCAGGCCAAGTTTGTTTTGATAAATCTGAAAACGATGCCAAAATCCTCCCCCTTCCCTGATCTCCAAACACAGAAGTGCCACATCTATTCTCATTCAGGGAGATTTCTGCCATTTAAAAATCTGGATTGAAAAGGCAATCTTTTAGGATTATAAAAATCTCAAGGCCCCTGACTTAGGTCTATCAACTTATTTTTGAGTGACGAGTCTACTGCTGTCTTAAATAGACATCAAACATGCTCCTTGTTGCAAATGCAGCCGCCACTGTGAATCATTCTCATTATTGATCATCTGCCACTTACATCTGCATTTATGTGGTTTTCAGCAAAGAACACATATATGTCTCAGTGATTTAAAAGTCCTTGAAAGATGACAAAGTAATAGTGACAGGAAGCTATTATTACCAAACCCTTAGGTTTCATTTTTAAATATATCACCGAGTACGTCATAATTATTTTGTAGGCATGTTTCAGAGCAGCCTTATAAGGACACTCCGTGACTTTGTCTTCAAAGGACAGACCCCTCGAAAACACTGAAAAAACATTGAACTAAGATGCCCTTTAAAAAGGAGTTCACGAATTCTTAAATTACTCATCTGGAAAAACTGGATAGTAATGGCATGCCTATTTCCATAGTTACTGTAAGGAAGTTACTCTAATGAATGACTTACATGGAAATGATCTACCAACTTTAGAGCACCAGGTAAAAGTGGGGAAAAAGAGTAATTTGGGGAAAAAAGTAAAAGGTATTTAAAAGGAAAAAAAGTGTTCCGATGGGGCAACTGGGTGGCTCAGTGGGTTAAGCATCTGCCTTCAGGTCAGATCATGATCTCAGAGTCCTGGGATCCAGCCCCGTGTGGGGCTTCCTGCTTAGCAGGGAGTCGGCCTCTCCCTCTGCCCCTCCCCTCACTCATGCTCTCTCTTTCTCTCTCTCTCCTCTCTCAAATAAATAAATGAAATCTTTAAAAATAAATAAATAAAAGAAAAAAGTGCTCTGAAATGAATGAATAGCCATTCTAGGATGAAAACGTCTAGCATACAACCTACATTCAGGGATCAGTAACAAAGATGGGGGGAATGCTGCTGCTGTTTGGTTTACTGGGACAATATTTCTCAAGTTAAAGGTGACCATGCCCTTGCATCCAGAGAGCAGGGGAAGGGAGCAGGAGCAGAAGGCATTGACTGGTGGCCAGGTTGACTGCAAGCCAGGGTGATACAGTCTTGAGCTTCACCTGTCCCTGCACCTGCTTTGGACCGCAGTTTGCTTTGAAACTTCGGGACCAGTTCATTCTGCTCTGCTGCATTTCTCCATCTTTTTGGTCACCCTGTGACACGTAGGCTTCTTTGGATATCGATCCTCTTTTGTGCTCTCATCTGTGGTTTGTTCTGGACTTCTTCTCCTCTATCTGTAATTTCCACTGCTCCTCTCCTGCGCAAAGTTTCTCATTTACCCTTCATGACATTTACCAAAGCCACTTCACCCACTTCTTTATTCCAATCACAGAATACCTTCTGCCTTCCTGAAGCCTGGTCCTCCTGGCATATTCCCAGCGGCCCTCGGTGGATGCCACTCATTTTACTCCATGTCAGGGCTGGAGGAGCAATAGGCATACTTCTCAAGTTCCTAAATCTATTTCCAATCAATCTCTGTCTTCAGTAAAAGGACCTTCAATTGGGGGTCAGCCCTAAGTAGTACGTCTTCCTTCAACCACCATCTCTGTTAGCCACCGACCTCCCACACACTCCTGAAACCCTGGGGATCTCTGCTCTTTAGCATGTAATCTCTTTCTCTACCCCAGTCCCAGCATTGTCTGCCATGTCAAAATACATAATCCTGGACTCACAACTCATCCAGCGACCTTCTTCCTTCCACTTCAGCAATGGTGAAATCCTAGAAATTGTCGTCACCTCGAACTCACTCCACGCTTCTGAAATAAATCTCCTCTATTGTGGCTACAGCTTGCTCTCCTTTATTCCCTGACTTCCATCTTCTAATCATTCCTTAGTCTCCCACCTCATGGAGACCACTAGTTGCTCAATTCTTCATTTGCTTTCTGAGTGCTTAACTCCTTACTCCCTTCATTTCCTTCTCTATGCTACCATGTAGACACCATGGTCCATCATTTTAACTCATGTCCTTACAAGGAAAAGTTTCAGTCCTCTTGTTCCTTCACCCTTCCCCACCCCTAGCAAAACTCTACTTTTACATCACTCAAAACACTGAAGACTGCTTCAGAAAACTGCATGATGGCCATTACAAACACAGAGTCTCCAACCTCGATGGTGTTCTCAGCATGTCTCAACATGCCCCTCTGCTCCGTCTGTCAGTTTGTTCTCCTATTTTTCTTTCCTCAGACCCAGCATCACACTCAGCAGATTATCTTACCTCCTACTTCCCTGATAAAATAGAAGTCACATAAACTCCCTCCACTTCCCACTTGCTTTCTGGAGAAGACAGCACATGTTTCTGTTGCCTGACATTCCCTTCCTAGCCTTCTCATGAGAGCATCTGGTAAGAGATCCTCAGCCAAGGGGAAGGGACCAAGGGACCAAATGGTACCTTACAAGGTGAGAATCTCAGTGCCAAATGAATGACTTCCCATGGCGCTTGAGGAGCTCGGGACAGAAATTTCAGATACTTCGGGAAGCTTTTTTGGAGGGGATAGGCCTTAAAGTGGGGGATGACAGAGAGGACAGTCATTTCAGGCAGAGAGATAGATCTGAGCAAAAAGAGAAAGATTAAAAATGTGCATAATGTTTCTGAAGATAAAGAACCATCTCTGAAGAGTTTGGCCAGGGACGCCCAGGTGGCTCAGTCGGTTAAGCGTCTGCCTTTGGCTCAGGTTACGATCCCAGGGTACTGGGATCGATCCCCTCATCAGGCTCCCTGTTCTGTGGGGAGCCTGCTTTCCCCTTCTCCCTCTGCCTGCCGCTCCCCCTGCTTGTGCTCTCTCTCTCTATCTCTGACAAGTAAATAAATAAAATCTTTGAAGAGGAAGAAGAAGAAGAAGAAGAAGGAGAAGAGGAGCTTGGCCAGGGGACGAAAAATGCCCTAGAATGGAAGACAAAGGAAGCCACCACTCCCCCGAGCAATCCTCCCTCACCCTGAGCCCCATTTCTCCCTTCCCTACCCTTGGCTGCCTCCTGGTTCCTCCATTTACTCATTTCACAAATATTTATTTCACATCTACCCCATGACAGGCACCACAAAAGATTCTACAGCTTCCCCAGGAGCTAATCAGATGCAGTGCCTGCCCCTGTGAAATTTTACAACAAGCGGAAGGATTTATAGAGCATTCTCTGTCCTACGTTGTGCGTGCGAAACACTTTACATGCAATGTCTTGTTTATCTTCCCAACCCCGAGTGCTTGGTACATTTATTATTCTCATTTTTACAGAAAAAGAAGAAACCAAGTCTTAGAAAGTTCATATAATTCTACAAATTTTGCATTAACAATAGAGGGGGAAATGATATTTGAACCTACATGATCTGACAGAAGTCCGAGCTCTCGTTCTTCACAGAAGTGTATTGTAATCATCTGTTCACCCTACAACCTGTGTGTTTGTTGAGGACGGGGACTCAACATTTTGAAATACCCAGAATATTGCCTTCTTTCTAAAACCTAGTAGATATTTAATACATCATTTTCTTTTCATTTTAAAAATCATTACATAACATAATTTTCATATAGTAACATTCATATATTCAAGCACACAGAGGATAACTTTTCCAATATACACCTGTGCAACCACCATTCCAGGCAACATACAAATATTTACCTCTCCCCAGAAAGTTCCTCTTGCCCCTTTGCAGTCAGTCTCTCTCCCACTGCCGGCAGCACCAATCTGATCACTACCACTGTAGATTACTTTCACCTGCTAGAATTTTGTATTTACGAAACCACACAGTACGTGTTATTTCATGCCTTACTTCTTCACACAACATATTGTCTTTAGATTCATGAATGCTGTTGTGTGTATCAGGAGTTTATTCCTTCATTACTGGGGACAACTCCTTTACATGAATTCATGTAATTTGAACAAATTGTATTATAAATAAAGCTACTATAAATGTTTGAAAACAAGCCTTTTGGTGACTTTTTCCTTCTTTGTTTTTAAGAGCCCTTCATCATTTTTTAAAAAAAATTTGTTGAGTTATAATTGACAAATAAAATTGTAAGATTTAAAGACTTTAAAAATGTATTCATTTGAGAGAGAGAGAGAGCATGAGTGGTGGTGGGGGGGTAGGGTCAGAGGGAGAGCAGACTCCGTGCTGAGCAGGGAGCCCAATGCGGGGCTCGATCCCAGGACAGGCTCGATCCCAGCCTAAGGCAGGCGTTTAACCAACTGAGCCACCTAGGTGCCCCTAATTGTAAGATTTAGAGTGCACAGAGTGATGATTTGATAACTGTATACATCATAAAAGTCTTCCACCCATGAGTTAAGGAACACATCCAGCATCTGACATATTTAGGTTTTTTGTTTCTGTTTTTGTTTTTGGTGGGAATACCAAAGGTCGCCTCTTTTAGCAAATTTCAATTATACAACACACTGTTTTCAACTCTAGTCAATGACGGTGTTCATCTTTTTGGAATATATACTTAGAACTGCTGGGTCACAGGATAATTTGCATGATTAACTATGAGAAAGTATCAAAATGTTTCCCAAACTGATTGCAACATTTCATATTCCCACCAACAATCAATGAGACCCCCAGGGACTCTACATCTTTGCCAACACTTGATATTGCTAGTCTTTTTCTCTTTTAACTTTTCATTTTGAAATAATTTCAGGCTTACAGAAAAAGTACAAAATAGTACAGAGAGTTCCTCTATGCTCCTCACTCTGCTTACCCTAATGTTAATAGCTTGTAAAACCATGGTACAATCGTGAAAAATTCAGAAATTAACATTGGTACAATACCGTTAGCTAAATCGCAGACTCCAAGAGAGGAGCTTGGGAAGATGATGGAGTATGAGGACCCTGAGCTCACCCTGTCCCACGTGTTCAATTAGATGCCGCCGACATCCAAGTCGAAAAACCTAAGAGTGATCTGAAGACTGGAAGAACAAAGGTCACAACTCGATGCAGAGAAAAGCTGCAACTGAAAGGTTAGGAAGGTCAGAAAGGTGGAGGCAGGCTGCCCACAGTGGGGAGGGAGCTGTGCACACGGAGAGGGCAGAGAAACAGGCCCTTGTACCAGGAAGCTCACATGGGGAAGACAAATTCCCATAACATTTAGCTTTAAAAACCAAGAGGGGTGAATTCCATGGATTTGTATAACCAGTGAGATTTGGAGCCTGGAGCTTTAAAAGTCAGCTGACTCGGTACTGGGCACTGGGTGGACCTGGAGGGTAAGTGCTAGCTGGATCCCCCGCCTTAAAGAGACAGCAGCCTGAATAGAAAGGCAACATAAAAAGGACAGTTTGCACAATGCCAGGGGCAAACAGGAGACATAATTGTCCATACTCATTTCAGAGCCTGTTGGGGGACTTCTCCAAAAATGAGAGAGCTGGCAGGGAGGTGCCAATTTTCCTCCCCTGCCCCAGCATAAACACAGAGACACCTGCTGGAGGCAGCAGTGCACAGATGCTTGCTACCTAACCCACTAGCAATGCACAATGCCCACGAGTTCTCCTGAAGTCTTGCCCACTCCAAGCCTGCTGGCCTTGGCCCTGGGCTCACAGCAAGTTCTGTTAAAGCTGCACAGGTGTCCCACCCAGCTGACCTGTGCCTAACTGCCACTGCACACTGCCCACATTCGACACAGCACCACACCCAGCCACCAAGCAAGGCCTGGGCACTGCAGCATTTCAGGGTATCCAGCACAGAACTAGTGGCCCAGCGCAAATTTTGCTAGAACTGCAGCCTTGTTCCCAAGTTCCCCAGCAGGCATGCTCCCCTCCCCCACAGCTGCCCTGCCTGGGTCTTACCAGAACCACCACAGCCCAAAACAGGCAGAGAGTCAGTGAAGATGGCTGCACTGAAGGGAAAAGTGGCTCAGACACAATAGCAGAGTGTGAGAAAAACACACAGGATACTCTCCTGAAGTTCCATGTTCTGGGGAACAGGAGACAGTGCACTGCAGGGAACTCCAGGACCTCTTCTTCATAAAATCACTACTTTCAAGAGCAGAAGACACAGCTGACTTTCTTTCTTGCTTTTCCTTTTTTACTCTTTTCCTGATTTTATTTTGTTTTTTTATAATAATATTTTTTTATTATATTATGTTAGTCACCATACAGTACATCCCTCGTTTTTGACGTAAAGTTGGATGATTCATTAGTTGCGTATAACACCCAGTGCACCATGCAATACGTGCCCTCCTTACTACCCATCACCAGCCTATCCCATTCCCCCACCCACCTCCCCAACTAGGAAGATCGGTAGGAGAAGAAAGGGATAAAGAAAGGGGGGGTGTAATCAGAGGGGGGAATGAAGCACGAGAGACTATGGACTCTGAGAAACAGCTGACTTTCTTAATACAGAAAAATAGACACAGAGAGGCAGAAAGTATGAGGAGACAGAGGAATTTATCCCAAATGAAAGAACAGGACAAGGCCACAGCCAGAGATCTAAGTGAAACAGGTAGAAGTAACAGGCCTGATAGAGAATCTAAAGTAATGATCATTAAAACGCTCACTGGTCTTGAGAACAAAAGTGGAAGACATGAGTGAGGCCTTTAGCACAGAAATGAGGAAAAACATAGCAGAGATACAGGGCACAATAAATGAAATGAAATGAAATGAGAAACACACTCGATGGAGTGAAGGAAGGAGCAGAGGAATGAATTAGTGACCTAGAAGACAGAGTAATGGAAAGTAATCAAGCTGAACAAAAGAGAAAAAAAATTATGCAAAAAGAGAATAGCATTAGGGAACTTAGTGACTCCACCAAACATAATAATATTCATATTATAGGGATCTCGGAAGAAAAAGGGAGAGAAAAAGGGGCAGAAAATGTATTTGGAGAAATAATAACTGAAAACTTCCCTAATCTGGGGAAGGAAACCAAAAATCAGATCCAAGAGGCACAGAAAACCCCCAGTGGAATGAACAAAACCAGACCAACACCAAGACACATTGTGATTAAATTGGCAAAATATAGGGATAAAGAGAAAAATTTAAAGGCAGCAAGATAAAAGATGTCATTCACTCAGAAGGGAAACCCCATAAATCTAGCAGGAGATTTTTCAACCGAAACTTTGCAAGCCAGAAGGAAGTGGCAGGATATAATCAAAGTTCTAAATGGGAAAAATCTGCAGCCGGAGAGTACTCTTTCCAAAGGCTATTGTTCAGAATAGAAGGAGAGATAAAGAGTTTCCCAGGCAAACAAAAACTAAAGGAGTTCATGACCACCACTAAACCAGCCCTGCAAGAAATATTGAAAGGGACTCTTTGAGTGGAAAGGAGAGACCAAAGTGACAGTATAAAGGTAAGAAATACAAAAGCAGTAAAAATTAAATTTTCTGTAAGAAAATCCATCAAGGAGGGGCACCTAGGTGGTTCAGTCAATTCACCATCTGCCTTCAGCTCAGGTCATGGTCTCAGGGTCCTGGGATTCAGCCCTAAGGTGGGCTCCCTGCTCAGCAGGGAGTCTGCTTCTCCCTCTTCCTCTGCCCCACCCACTACTTTTGCTCTCTCTCCCTCTCTCTCTCAAATAAATAAATAAATAAAATCGTTTAAAAAAATTTAAATTTCAAAAAATAAGTCAAGGAATTCATAAGGAGTGTAAATAAAATAATAACATATATCTAAAATGTGAAGAGGAGAGGAGGAAAGAACGGGTTCAAACTTAAGTGACCATCAACTTAATATAGATCACTTTATGCAGAAGAGGTTATATACGAGCCTAATGGTAACCATGTATCAAAACAACGTAAATATGCAAAGACTAAAGAGAAAGAAATTCAAATATATCACTAAAGAAAATCAGCAAAACATGGAAGAAAGAAAGACAAGAAAGGACCAGAGAAAATCTTCAGAAACAACCACAAGACAAATAATAAAATGGCAATAAATATGTATCTATCAGTAATTACTTTGAATGTAAGTGGACTCAATGCTCCAATCAAAAGATGTAGGGTGGCAGAATGGATGAAAAAAAAAAAAAAAAAAAACCCAAGACCCATCTATATGCTGCCTATAAGATACCCATTTTAGACCTAAAGACACCTGCAGGAGTGCCTGGGTGGCTCAATCAGTTAAGCATCTGCCTTTAGCTCAGGCCCTGATGTCCTGATCTTGGGGTCCTGGGATCGAGCTCTGCTCAGCAGGGAGTCTGCTTCTCCCTTTCCCTCTGTCCCTCCCCCTGCTCATGCTCCCTCTCTCCCTCTCTCTCTCAAATGAATAAATAAAATCTTTAAAAATAAATAAAGACACCTGCACACTGAAAGTGAGGGAATGGAAAAATATCTATCATGTACATGGATGTCAAAAGTAAGATGGAGTGCAATACTTATATTGGACAAAATAGACTTTAAAACAAAGACTGTGGGGCATTTCGGTGGCACAGTCAGTTAAGCATCCAACTCTTGATTTTGGCTCAGTCAGGACCTCAGGGTTGTGGGATTGAGTCCCATGTCAGAACCCACACTCAGCATGGAGTTGGCTTAAAGATTCTCTTTCTCTCCCTCTGCCCTTCCCTGCTGCACTTGCTCACTCTCTCTCGCAAATAAATAAATAAATCTTTAAAACAAAGACTGTAATAAAAGACAAAGAAGGATACTATGTAATAATAAAGGGGATAATCCAACAAGAAGGTCTAACAATTATAAGTGTTTATGCACCCAACATAGGAGCACCCAAATACATTAAACAGTTAATAACAAACATAAAGGAACTAATCAATAATAATTATAGGGGACCGTAACACCCCACTTACATCAATGAACAGATCATCTAAACAGAAAACCAACAAGGAAACAATGGCTTTGAATGATAAACTAGACCAGATGGATTTAACAAATATAGTCAGAACATTCTATCCTAAAATAGCAGAATACACATTCTTCTCAAGTGCACACAGAACATTCTCCAGAATAGAACACATATTAGTCCACAAAACCAGCTTCGACAAATTCAAGAAGACTGAAGTCATACCATGCATCTTTTCTCACCACAATGCTATGCATCTAGGAGTCAACCACAAGAAAAAATCTGGAGAGACCACAAACACATGGAGGTTAAATAACATGCTACTAAACAATGAATGGGTCAACCAGGAGATCAAAGAAGAAATGAAAAATTACATGGAAACAAATGAAAATGAAAACACAATGGTCCACAACTTCTGGGATGCAGCAAAAGCAGTTCTAAGAGGGAAGTTTATAGGAATACAGGCTGATCCCAAAACGCAAGAAAAATCTCAAATAAATAACCTAATTTTGCACCTAAAGGAGCTAGAAAAAGAACAACAAATAAAACCCAAAACCAGCAGAAGTAAGGAAATAATAAAGATTAGAGCAGAAATAAATGATACAGAAACTACAAAAACAATAGTACAGATCAATGAAGCCAGGAGCTGGTTCTTTGAAAAGATCAATGCAATTGAGCCAGACTTACCAAGAAAGAAAGAGAAAAGACTCAAATAAACAAATCACAAATAAAAAAAGGAGAAATAACAACACCACAGAAAAATAAACAATCATAAGAGAATATTATGAAAAACTAAATATGGACAAGTTGGACAACCTAGAAGAAAGGGATAACTTCCTAGAAACATATAATTGAAATTGAAACAGGAAGAAATAGAAAATTTGAACAGACCAATAACCAGCGAAGAAATTGACTCAGTAATCAAAAAATTCCCAACGAACAAAAATGGAGGATCAAATAACTTCACAGGTGAATTCTACCAAATATTTAAAGAAGAGTTAATGCTTACTCTTCTCAAACTATTCCAAAATACAGAAAATGAAGGAAAATTTGCAAATTAATTCTATGAGACCAGCCTTACCCTGATACCAAAACCAGATAAAGACACCACTAAAAAAGAGAACTATAGGCCAATATCCCTGCTGAACATCGATGCAACAATTCTTAACAAAATACTAGCAAACCAAATTCAACAAAATATTAAAAATATTATTCGCCATGATCAAGTGGGATTCATTCCTGGGTTATAAGTGTGGCTCAGTATTCGCATGATCAATCAATATGATAACATCACATCGAGAAGAGAAAGAATAAGAACCATATGATCATTTCAATAGACACAGAAAAAAGATTTCACAAAGGACAACATTCATTCATGATTAAAAACCCTCAACAAAATAGCTTTAGAGGGAGTATACCTCAACACAATAAAGGCCATCTATGAAACACCTACAGCTAGCATCATGCTTAATGGGGAAAAACTGAGAGCATTTCGTCTAACACTGGGAACAAGACAAGGCTGTCCACTCTCACCACTTTTATTCAACACAGTAGTGGAAGTCCTAGCCACAGCAATCAGACAACAACAACAACAACAAAAGGAATCCAAAACCATAAGGAAGAAGTAAAACATTCACTATTTACAGATGCCATACTATATATAGAAAACCCAAAAGACGCCACCAAAAAAAAAAAAAAAAACCTGCTAGAACTGATAAAAGAATTCAATAAAGTTGCAGGATACAAAATCAACGTACAGAAATCTGTTGCATTTGTATACACCAATAATGAAGCAGCAGAAAGGGAAATTAAGAAAAGAATCCCATTTATAATTGCACCCAAAATAATAAGATACCAGGAATAAACCTAACCAAAGAGGTGAAAGAGCTATACTCTGAAAACTATAAAACACTGATGAAAGGTATAGAAGATGACACAAAGAAATGGAAGGACATTCCATGCTCATGGGTTGGAAGAACAAATACTGTTAAAATGTTTATACTACCCAAAGCACACTACACATTGAATGCAATCCCTATCAAAATACCAACAGCATTTTTCACAGAAATAGAACAAACAATCCTAAAATTTGTACAGAACCACAAAAGACCCCTAATAGCCAAAGCAACCTTAAAAAAGCAAAGCAAAGCTGGAGGCACCACAATTCTGGACTTCAAGTTACATTATAAAGCTGTAGTAATCACAACTGTATGGTACTAGCACAAAAATAGACACACAAATCAATAGAACAGAATAGAAAACCCAGAAAGAAACCCACAATTATATGGTCAATTAATCTTCGATGCAGCAGGAAAGAATATCCAATGGGAAAAAGACAGTCTCTTCAACATATGGTACTGGGAAAACTGGACAGCAACATCAGAAGACTGGAACTGGACAACTTTCTTACACCATACACACACAAAAAAGATTCAGAATGGATGGAAGTCCTAAATATGAGATCTGAAACCATACAAACTGTAGAAGAGAACACAGGTAACTTTTTTGATATCAATGATAGCAGCTTCTTTCTAGATGTCTCCCAAGGCAAGAGAAATAAAAGCAAAAATCAATTATTGGAACAACAGCAAAATAAAACGCTTCTGCACAGCAAAGGAAACAATCACCAAAACTAAAAGGCAACCTACTGAATGGGAAAAGGTATTTGCAAGTGACATATCTGATAAAAGGCTAGCATCCAAAATATATAAAGAACTTAGAAAACTTAACCCTCGAAAAACAAATAATCCAATTAAAAATTGGGCAGAAACCATGAACAGATGCTTCTCTGGGGAAGACACCCAGATGGCCAACAGACACACGAAAAGATGCTCAACATCACTTGGCATCAGGGAAATGCAAATCAGAACTACAATGAGACATCACATCACACCTGTCAGCATGCCTAAAATCAACAACTCAAGAAACAGCAAGTGTTGATGAGGATGTGCAGAAAAAGGAACACTCATGCATTGTTGGTGGGAATGCAAACTGGTGCCTCCAATAATATGAAGTTCCTCAAAATATTAAAAATAGTACCTTATGATAATACCTTATGATCCAGCAACCACACTACTGGGTATTTACCCAAAGAACAGAAGAACACTATTTGAAAGATTTTATTTAGTTAGTTTAGAGAAAGAGATCATGAGTGGGGCAGAAGGGGAGGGAGAGGGAAAGGGAGAGAATCTCAGGCTGACTCCACGCTGAGTGCAGAGCCCAGTGTGGGGCTCGATCTCACAACGCTGAGATCACGACCTGAGCCCAAATCAAGAGTCAGACTAGAACACTAATTCAAAGGGATACATGCACCCTATGCTTACAGCAGCATTATTTACAACAGCCGAGATATGGGAACAGCCCAAGCGTCCGGTGATAAATGAGTGGCTAAGGAAGAGGTGGCATATATACACAATGGAATATTAGTCAGCCATAAAAAGGACGAGATCTCGCCGTTTGCAACAATATGGATGGACCCAGAGGGTATTATGCTGACAGACAGAAAAAGACAAATACCATACTATTTTATTTATATGTAGAATCTGAAAAACAAAACAAATGACAAACAAAAACAAATAAATAAAACAAATAAAAAACACAAACAAACCCATAAATACAGAAAACAAGCTGAGTTGCGGGGGGGGGGGGGGGCAATGGGCAAAACGGGTGGAGGGGAGTGCGAGATATAGGCTTCAAGTAATGGAAGAATACATTACCTGGGTGAAAGATACAACAGAAGGAATGCAGGGAAAGGTATTGTAATAGAATTGCATGTTGACAGGTGGTAGCTACGCTTGTGGTGAGTGTAGCGTAAGTATAGAGTTGTATGTATATATACATAATATAGTATAGAGTTGTCAAATCACTGTGTTGTAGACCTGAAACTAATGTAACATTGTGTGTCAACTATACTTCAATTAAAAAAGAATAGAATAATAAAGAACAAAAGAGAGGGGTGCCTGGATGGCTCAGTCGGTTGAGCATCTGACTCTGGATCTCAGTGTGGGTCTTCGTCTCAGGGTCGTGGGTTCGGGACCTGTGTTGGGCTCCATGCAGGGTGTGGAGCCTATTTAAAAAAAAAAGAATAGAAGAGAAAGATCAGGTAGGAAAGAGAGAAGAGAGAAAAAATATTGGGAAAGAATTAAATAGAAAATGTGAATGAAAGAAACAGTAAGGGAAAAAATCCATGTGTGTGGCTGTACCCATAATTTTAAAATGCAGTTGTGTGTGTGTATATGTTGTGTATATGTATGTATGACATATTGTGTATATATAATAAGCCATATACATATATAATTAGGTTGTGTTATATATATGAATCAAAAGTAGCAAGAAATAAAACCCTATAAACTCACCAACTTACAGAAATATAAATATTTTATATCATAAAGTTTCTGGTAAAGACTTGAACCTCTTACATTTTGCAAGTGCAGGCATTTTTACAGAGTTCTGCAATTATAGCTACAAGGATGGGATGAAATGACGGGAAAGGGAAGCCGCTGTGTTCAGCAAACTTGCCTTATTCTCAGTACTGTCACATAGGAGCTGTTTTCCTCAGGCAAGTTACTTAATTTCCCTAAACCTCCATTTCATCAACCTTATGGGGATGGCTGCTCCTACTTAGGAACTTGTAGGAGCTGAAATGAAATGAAATAGAAATCATTTAGATTCCACATAAAGCCTCCAGCTCTGCTCAGGTCGTGATCTCAGGGGGATGAGACGGAGCCCTGTGTTGGGCTCCACACTCAGTGCGGAGCCTGCTTGAGACTCGCTCTCTCTCTGCCCCATGCCCCATGCCCCATGCCCTCTCTGTCTCTCAAATAAATTAATTTAAAAAAAGAGATCATTTAGTCCAATGCTTATCACTAAATAAGTAATAGGCATCATTATTATTAGTACTTGTTTATTTTAATCCTGCTATTTTCTTGCTGGGCAATGAACTCGGGATGAGATCTCAGCCTGTAGGTCTAGGTCCCCTTTAGACTTGGTAGAATGTACCTTATACTTAAAGCTTACAAGTTCTGGGTCAGTCTAAAAGAAATTACGTGTTTTGTTTCCTGGGGATTTATGTCTGTGGCGAGCTGAGTACATCTGGTCGCCGTTCAGATCTACATGCCCTGAGAAGTCCCTGATGTGAAAAAGGTGGGCAGAGGTGGGGAAGGTAAGAAACAAAGGACTTCTCTGCTCCTTAACACTGAGATAATGATGGAGGAGTGGGGTAACGACTTTGTCCTTAGTATTAACCAGCACCTCGACACTATTTCTTGGTTTACAAAGTACCTTCACGTTATCTTCCATAAGCCTTTTCAGACCAAAACCATCCCCTCACACATACGCTTCCCAACCCCGTGAGGTCACATTAATGCTGTTCCTGTTTCCATCTGAGGAAACAAACTCACAGGGTCACACAACTTAAACCTTACACAGCTGTTCGGGGCCGGGGTCAGCCTCCTGTGCCTTGTCTCACTGGGCCCCACTGAGGTATCAGCAGGGCCCCTTGTTGGAGGCGCTTGGGAAGAACGTGGGCAGAATCTGGTTCCTGGTTCACTGAGGTACCCATGTCCCGACTGGCTGTCAGGTGGGAGCTGTTCTCAGCTTCTAGAAGCATCTACAGCTCCTGGCTGGTGACTCCCTCCCATGCTTCAAATCTCCCTGACTTCTTCTTTGCCTCGTCACCTCTCTCGTTGATGGACTCTTTGACCTCCTTCTTCTGATATTCAGGGCTCCCGCGATTACGCAGGCTCCCTCTGGATAATCCAGGTTAATTTCCTTGTTTTCAGGTCACCTATTAGTAACCTTAATGCCATCTGCAAAGTCCCTTTATAGCAGTACCTAGATTAGTGTTTGATGAAATAGCCCGGGAGGCCAAAACTCTCAGGGGCTGTCCCTCGTGTCCTGACACGTCACTGCAGGTGACCACCGGTCAGCAGGGGGTGGCCACTGAGACAGCAGCTTTGCTCTAAAAGCAAGTACAGGGCAAGCATACAAAATACTAGAGCAAAACTCTGAATTCTTGCACCACAGCAGTCCTACTATTTCACATTCTGTTGGAACAGCTCAGACACCACGAGGAAGAAGCCCAAAACCTTTCTATTCGGGTGTCTTAGTGGATTCGGGTGTCCAAAGAGAGCCAGTAATGGGATATGGTTTCACCAATACCCAATGAGGCTGACCAGGAGGCGAGCTTTGGGCAAGGGGCTGCTCTGGGCACTGCACGGCTCTGACGTTAGCTCTTGATATGGTCTAGGTGCGGAGCCTGGGGTACACGCACACAATGTGTTGCAGACTCTCTTCCTCTTACTTTGACATCCTGATGATTTTATGTCCTCCTTTCCCGAATAAAATAGACGCTGATACCGCTTTATATTGAAAAGAATAGACAAAAATTCTTCTGTGGAGAATAAAACCACATGTTTGATCATTAAAAAAAAATAGTAGTGGCAGATCCATATACCTTTTCTTTCTAATTTGTTTCTTTACTTAGAGTCTGCCTTCAATTAAATGTTAATTTTCGGGTCAATCTGTGGCTTGCTAATTCTTGTCTCAAATATTTTCTTTTTCTTTCTTTCTTTTTTTAAAAATACAGGTCTGTATCTACCACCTGGTATTTGCAGTCCTAGCTCAAGAATGACTTCCCTCAAGAAGACACTTGGGGTAACCCAACGCAGTTCACAATGTGTCTTTCATCTGAATACTTGGGGCTTTTAACACACCTCATCTGTGAAAACTCATTGCCTCCATGTCTTACCTTTCCATAGTGCTCCATTATATACTTGTGTGAAAATTGTTTTCCTTGATTCTCATTGTAGGTAGAGACAGGCGATGAGTTATTATCATTCCTCTTTGTTCTTTTTTGTTGCTGTTGTTAAGCCCATGAAGAAAAAGACATCCATGTGGTGTCTCATCCAGCAACCAACATCTATATGTTTTTGTCCTTCTTTATGACAATAATCTTATACCTTTACTAAACTTCAGTTATTCTCTTCCATTGTAAAGCCAAGGCTGTCATTCTCTAGAAATGTTCCATAGATGAATGTTACATTGGATAACCCACCATTTTGACTTCCATCTCCACCAGAATTTGCTCTAAGCTTGTATATACGACTGCCTAGTGGGACATGTTCCCTTGCATATCTGAAGAGTTACTCAGACTCCGCTTGTCCTAAACTGAGATCATGAGCTTTTCTTGCAAACTTATCCTCCTCCCAACTTCGGTTAATGGTGCCACCACCATTTCTGCCCACAAGCCAGAAACCTGATGTCTTTCTTACCACCTACACCCACCTACCCACCACCTACACCCACCTACCCACCCAAATCCTGGAGACCCCTCAAGTCTATGCCCTTCTGCTCTCATTCATTCATTCATTCATTCATTCATTCATTTTCATTCCCACGAACTCTCACTATGTGCCAGATCCTGCTGTATGTGCTGAGGCTACAGAACAGTAATCCCTGCCTTTACTGCATTTACCCATGGAGGTAAGTTGTCATCATTCTCTTTCTGGAACACTCCTTCCCAATCCAATGGTTCTGTGGCATCCACTCCTGCTCTACTCAAGCCCATTCTTCACACTGCAAAGTGGCCATTTTGAAATGTAAATTCTTCTGCTGGAAACCCTTCCCTGGATTCCAAGAAAAAAACCCATATTCCTAATCTGCCCTGCAAGGTCCTGTGTGATCTGGCCCCACCAGCTTCACGGCCTCTTTTCCCACTAGTTCCAGATCCTCCCTTGGTCCTGCCTCTTTCTTTTAGTTCATTCCAATCATCTTTCAGCTCAGCTCAAATAGATTGATTCAGGGAAGCCTTTCTGATTCCCATATTCAGACAGACCTCCCTGTTATCCGCCTTATAGTTCCCTGCACCTTGCTCTTCATATTTAGTTAATGTTTGACTCATTTGAATATGTTTAAGACAAGAAACATAATCATGTTGCTCACTATTACATTCTCTGAGCCGAGCACAAGTCTTGTTACATGGCAGGTATTCAATCTCTCTTTGTTAAATGAAGCAATAAACGAATGAATGAACAGTCCAACCACTTGCTTTCTCTTTTTCTTTGTCTACTTCTATGCTATGGATTACAGTCGTCCTTACTTCCTCTGGAACTATTCTTTATCAAATGTCTCTTCTTTCCTCTCTTGCTTTAAACCCTGTTTCTCCATTGGCTCCTTCCCCACAATGCACAGTCATGCTCAAGTGTCTCCCAGTCTCTCCCATCTTAAGCACACAACATGTCCACACAACAACTACCCCCGCCCCCATCCTACATCCCCAACAGTAGCTCCCTCTCCTCCCACAGACTAGCCGGAGCTAATGTTCTGGGCTTACGGTGTTCACTCCTCCACCTCACTTTTCTTAACTGCAGTAGCTCCCAGGCCCTCTAGAACTACATGGGATAGGTTTCCAACGGCTCATTGATGGTCACATCTCACTCTTCCCCTTGGGTGTCCTCCTGCAGCATCCAACACACCTGAGTATTTTCCTGCTTAATCTCTCTCCTACTTTGTCTTACAGGTCACCGTTCTCCCCTGGTTTTCTTCCTGCTCCACTTCCCAGTCCCTTTCTTGATTGTTTCCAATGTCTTTCTGTTAGAAACTCTTTCATCTTAAAATAATAGGTAACATTCTGTATGTTCCTCTAACTCTGTACTTTCTCATCCATTGGCACAGTCGAGCATTCTGGGGACATTGTCTTCCCTGGCTATTTTGCTTGCTCACTGCCTAGTACTGCTCCATCTACACAATCCCCCTCTGCCTCTCTCATTTCACTGAGGCTCGCTCCTCTGTCTTTTCCTTTCTTATTTTTCACACAGGCAGTTTTCTTCTCTTGCACCTGATCCCTTTCAGCCACAGGGCCCACCGCTGCCTGAGAATCTCCCCTGGGTTCTCCAGTAATTGCGGTGAATGTGTTGGTAGACAAACAATCATCGGTTGACCAGCTTTGGTTCAAGCTTTATCCCAGTCCAATCAGTCATGTTAGGGGTATGGTCATGGCCATAGTCCTGCTCCGTCTAGCATTTGTAACAGTGTACTACATTTTATTGTGTTCTATTGTGTCTTATTTCAAAGCTGATGTGAAGGGCAAGCATTCAAAATTAAAGTCTAATAGACAAGTTTTGCCTTCCATCGAATAAAAAAGAACCTGAAAAGTCTTCTTTATATGTGGAAAATGCTAGAATCCAATAGAACAAAATTAGCCCCGGAGTAAATCACTTCCCTGTCTGGGGCTCCTCAGGGAGGTCCTTGTGCTAAGTACCAGCTTCCTCACATTGAAAACAATGACCAATACTTATTGCATAAGCACAGGGTGGTTGACCATGGTTCTAAAAATATTTCTCACTAAACAGATTTTTCCTGCCTGGGGAAAGTGTAATCATTGTGATTATTTATTAATCAAACAATCAAAAGGATTTATGGTATACACATCATGTGAAAAAATTTTACTGAGTGCTATCAAGGATACAAAGAACTAAGAGACACAGGGATCCTTCCTAAGAGTATACACTCTCACAGACGAAGCATCTACCGTTGGCGCTTGAACAGTGCTGGGTTAGGGGCACCAATCCCCCATGCAGTTGCAAACCCACAAAAATAACTTCTGACTCTCACAGAACCTAACCACCAATGGCCAACTACTGACTAGAAGCCTTACCAATAACATAGTCGGTTAATACATATTTTATATGTCCTATATATTATATGCTGTATTCTTATAACAAAGTAAGCTAGAGAAAAGAAAATGTTATGAAGAAAATCATAAGGAAGAGAAAGTATATTTACAGTATTGCATTGTGTAGAAGAAAATCCGTACATAAGTGGACCTACGAAGTTTAAACAGTGTTCAAGAGTCAACCGTACTCATAAAAATAATGACACCTGGAAGGGGACCTAGAGACTCAAGCAGATCATGTGTGTAGCATGAAATCAGGGGGGAGATAAATTGAGAGGGGAAGGGGATTTTGTGTGTTTAGATAGGTTTTTTTTTTCAACACTTATTTATTTGAGAGAGAGAAAGAGAGTGTGAGAGAGCAGGGGAGGGGCAGAGGCAGAGGGGAGACAGAACCCCAAGCAGACTTTGCGCTGAGTGCAGAGCCTGGTGGGGGCTTGATCTCATACCCCTGAGATCATAACCTGAGCTGAAACCGAGAGTCTGACGCTTAACTGACGGCACCAGCCAGGTGCCCCAATTTAGATAGTTTAAAAAGGTGGCCTCGACGGCAGATCTGGATAGGGTCTTGCAGTACAGGAAATTTTAAGTGGAAGTGGCATGTGATATGGAGGGAATTAAACTATTCCAGGATGGAAGGGAGAGACTAATAGAGCAAATTCCGAAGAGTGTGGAGTGAGAATTTACAGACTTCATTTGGAGTCCTGGCCCTAGAGTTCGGGAAGATTTAGTGGGGGAATCTTGATGAGCCCAGATCTGAAGATTTGCTCCCTGAATAGGCAGGTTCTTGAAAAGGTAAACCACTGACCTTTGGCTCGAAGCCAGTCTGTGCTGGAAAACTTCTGGAAGACACTCCGTGCTCCCGTGTGCAAACACAACAATTACGAAGTGCTTGTGCTGAGCCGTCCAAGAGCTTAACCAGGTGCTGGGCCATGTGCTCTCCCACGTGGGGGGAGCACTGATGAGAGCCAGCCCCCAGGCGGGACCACTCCAGGAGGCAACAAAGATATTGCCCAACTCTTCTTTCTGTCTCTTCTCCAGTATGAGGGCCATAACCTCCCCCACTGTAGTAGTCTGAGATCATGGAATAACCAAGCCAGCGGAGCCCATTCCACGCTGCTGAGACACATGACCTGGTTGTGGACACGTGACCTGGTTGTGGACAATGCTAAAGTGCTGGGTGAGCAGCGAGGTGACCACAGCTCAGGTCAGCAGGAGCTCGCAGGTAGGAGACAGAGGGGGGAGGGGGAGGGGGGGGGAGGTGAGTGTGCTGCTGGGCGTGGGAAACACTTTCCCAATGTGCACGGCAGGGTAGAGCAAGGGATGTCATTAGAACACTCTCTAAAATGGCTCTTCTTTAAACTAAAAAAAAATTTTTTGAGCTTCAGCTTCTCCCCCTTCTATTTGATCTCTTGCTTCCGGGAGAACCCCATCTTCCTTCCCCTTCCCTCCTTATTTCTTGCACCCATGGAGGGCATGGAGGGCATACTGAGCAAGAGGTGAGTAGGGATCCATTCTGTTTTGAGACTCACAGGTAAAATGTGATCGGAGGCATGGTTAAGAGACAGAGATGAGAGCAGGGAAATTACGAGCATCCCTCAGGCCACGGTGGACAGTGTGTCACAGGCCTGCGTGGGCAGGAGGACCTACCTATAGGCTGTACTTGATCTGCGTTTCTCACAGGATGGACCCCTCCCACCACAGTGAGGGGACATGGCAACACCCTTTTGCCAAAGATGACAGAGAAGCTGGGCGTCTACTGTGTAAGGGTCCCCTGACACGTGGTCATGGTACCACCAGGAGTTAGGGGCTCAAGGACTGGACCATGTTGGGATTCCTGGTTAGGCATCCACAATTGTCAGAGGCAGCGCAGGGCAACTTTGTATTTCACTGGCCTCGCGCCTGTCCTCCCCTCACCCTTGACCTTGTAACTGCTGCACCCATAAAATCTCAGACTTGGAAAGAACCTTACTAGGTTAAATGCTCCCCATTGTATCTTTCTAATTTGTGATTGTTTGCCTTCCGCTTGAGCACTCGTGGCCGGAGCTCCCTATTTCTAGAGGCAGCTCATTCCGCTGGTAGTCAAGTCATAATTAGAACATTCTCTCTTACAGGGATTTCTAAGTCCTATACCTGTATCTCCCCCCTGTTAGTCCTAGCTTTGCCCTTGGAAGACACAAAATGAACTCACATATTTTTTTCTTTGCATGCAGCAATCAGATCATCCTAAATTTTCTTTCCTCAGGGCAAATGCCCGGAATCCTTCTGCCATTTCTCCAAACTGAGTTTCCAGACCCATCACCGGGCAGGTCTACCTCAGGGGGTCTGGGCCAGGTCACTGAGGTTTCTTGTACTGAGTGCCCCCACTCCTCAGACTGTCCGACTCTCTCCAGAAGTGAAGGATGTCTACTTCAAAGACCCACATCTGGGGTGCAGCCTGAAGCTCGTGGGCTGGTGGGATAGCTTCAGCCCATTCTTAAAGACTGCCTTCCTACTATCAAGCCAGATTTTTTTAAATTATGGTAAAAAACACATAACATGAAATTTACCGTCTTGGCCATTTTTACGCGTGCCGTTCAGGGGCATTCATATTGTTGTGCAACCCCATCACCACCATCCGTCCCCAGTATTTTTTTTTATCTTGCAAAACCAAAACTCCATCCCTATTAAACACTAACTCCTCATTCCCTTTTCTTCCCAGCCCCTGGCAAACACAACTCATTCTACTTTCTGTCTCTGTGAATTTGACTACTCTAGATACCTCCTGTAAGTGGAATCATACAGCTTTTACCCTTTTGCGATTGACTTATTTCACTTAACAAAATGTCCTCAAGTTCATTTATATTGTAGTGTGTGTCAGAAGTTCATTCTTTTTTAAGGCTGAAAAATACTCCATTGTAAGTTTATACTATGTGTTGCTTATCCATTCATCTGTTGATGGACACTTGGGTGCTTCCTCACCTTGACTGTTGTGAATAATGCTGTGAACATGGGTGCACAAATGCCTCTTCCAGTTCCTGCTTTCAACTCGTTGGGGTATAAACCCAGAAAAAGAATTATAAAAGCTAATATTCTAATATTTTGTACTCGCTGCCGATGGGCTGGGTTTCCCTCACACTGTGTTTGTGAATTTCACTTTTTGGAAGTGTAAGACTTTCCTATAGACCTACCATCTCTACGAATTGTTCTCATCATCTCAACCTGTTGAGAGAATTAAACCTATTCTCAGAAACTGCCTGCCATTTATGTCTAATTATCATACAGCACAATAGTGATCATTTACATCATTATCCCTAAGTCTAATTAACTTGCAAGGCTCTGTGCCAAGGGCAAGGTTTGTTTCTCACAAAGCTTGGTCGCTTGTCTCCAAATTATGTCAATTAATGTGAACACCAATACAGAAAGCAGTCCCTCCATCTCTCACACCCGACACACCCCCTCCCATTTCACCCTTGCTCCTCTCTTGTGAATCTCCACCCTTTCCTCTGAGTTTTCTTCCGTATTCCTATTTTTTTCTGAGAAATGCAAGGGATGACCTATGCTATGCTGAGGAGGGGGTAGGGTGGCAGAGACGTCAGCTCCAGCTCGCGTGGTCATAGGAGGGAAGTAGCCAGCTGACAGAAGTCCTAGTCCTTACACTGCTGAGATTGCCAAATTCCCTGATGACAGGTGAACAACGTGTCCAGAGCAGTGGGCCGAAAAGAGCCAACCTCAGTCCTCAAGACTCAGGTCCACTCTGAGAGCCAAAACCACAGAAATACTTGTGTATTTCTAAGTCAGAGAAGTGAAATACGGGAGACAATGACAAAGTCATCTGGAGAAACCTTCTAATGATGATGTGTCAAGTTCAGCATAATCGAGATGCATGCTGTTCCGGATCTGTCAGTACACAAACAGCTACCTCAGAACTTAATGTCTGAAAACAGCAACCTTGTGATTATATCTCATGAGTTAGGTCAGGTTCAGCTGGGAGAATCTCAAAGATATAAAATATTTGTATTTTGTATTGTAAAATAGAACTCTATCTGCCTAGTAGATCAATTTCATGGAAAAAAAACCACATTTCTCCAGAAAATTTGAAAACTATAAAAATGTGCAAGAAATGAAAGTCACCTATGTACTCCACTATCACTCAAAGACACCTGCTGGGAGCCAGCTGATGTATTTGAGATTCTCTACATAAGACTGTGTATCTTCAATCCATAAGATCGCTTAGGCTTCAATAGTCTTCAAATACATCTTTAATAGCTATATGATAGCCACGCTGTAGAGCTACCATAATTTATTTAACCATTCCCCTACTTAGAACATTTGATCGTTCCAGATTCTTACTTATTTCATGATATATACACACATATGTATTGCATATATATAATATATATGTATTATTTATGAATAGCCTTGTCTATGCATCTTTGCATTATTATTTGTTCTTAGGAGACATCATAGAGTCAGAGTACAGAAACGCTTCAAGGCTCTGGAAATGTATTGCCAAGCTGCCTTTCCAAAAGGGTGCACCGGTTTTTACTCTCACCCACAGTAAGGTGGCTCACTGACCCTGTCGCCTCAAAAAGAACACTTGGGAAAGCTCAATTTCTTGTTAGTTGGCACATTGGGACCTTCCTTCCCTCTCCCTGTTTTAAAGAGCGAGAGTTCAGAAATGTGACTTCACCGAAATTCTCCTTTACTCTCAGATTCCTTGGGAGGGGTGGGGGGGGGCGGAGAAGAGACTTCCATGACCAAGGTGCCTTCCAAACTTGAGGTTTGGTATTTTCACCATCATCACTGGCACCGGATTGCTCGAGCCTTGGGGCAATAAGGCAGACGAAGGAAAGAATTCTAGAGCTCGCTATTCTGTAATACAGGCTTTGATTAAGAAAAAAATAGGTGGGAAACAGGTGTAGCTGGGAGCAGAGGCTTGGACAGGCAGCGCACTGCCACGCAAGCTGTCACACCCCGTCCGCGGTCCGCCCGGGCTTGGTTACAGAACCCGGGAGGGAGCAGGAGGTGCCTGCGGCGGCGGGGCCGGGGATCTGGGCGCCAGCGACCCGCGCCCACTCCGCGGGACCACGCGATGGGCGGGGGCACCCGGGCGGCGCGCCCAGCCCGGGCGGTGGGGCCAAGTTTGCCACGCGGTCTCGGCCGACTCTCCGGTTACCTGAGCCGGCAACCACGTCAGCGCCACATCATCGGGGCCTTTTATATTGCGGGGAAACAGGAAAGGAAGGAAGAAAAACCTCTCCCGGGCGAGCCAATCGCAGGCAGACGGCGCCGCCGGGGAGCTCGGAGGGCGCGCGTGGAGGAGTGGGCGGTGGGAGGGGGCGGGGCCGGGTCTGTCCGGGGCGGGGCCGGGGCGGGGCCGAGCGGCGGCGGGGCGGCGGGCCGCGCTCTGGCGGGTCTGCGGCGTGGGCCTCGGCTGTGGCGGCGACGGCGGCGGCGGCGGGGGAAGATGCTGCAGTCCCTGGCCGGCAGCTCGTGCGTGCGCCTGGTGGAGCGGCACCGCTCGGCCTGGTGCTTCGGCTTCCTGGTGCTCGGCTACCTGCTCTACCTGGTCTTCGGCGCCGTGGTCTTCTCGTCGGTGGAGCTGCCCTACGAGGACCTGCTGCGCCAGGAGCTGCGCAAGCTGAAGCGGCGCTTTCTGGAGGAGCACGAGTGCCTGTCGGAGCAGCAGCTCGAGCAGTTCCTGGGCCGCGTGCTGGAGGCCAGCAACTACGGCGTGTCGGTGCTCAGCAACGCCTCGGGCAACTGGAACTGGGACTTCACCTCCGCGCTCTTCTTCGCCAGCACCGTGCTCTCCACCACAGGTAGAGGCCCGCCGCCGCGCCGGCCGCCGCGGCCACTCTGCTCCCGCGCCCCGCCTCCCCCCTGCCCCGGGCGTCCCGGCCCTTCTCGGCGCCCTCCCGCGGTGCGCACACCCCGCGGAGCCGGAAGCCGGCTTGGTGGCCACAGGACACGCCTTGGGTGTTGCCGCCCGTAACTCCGGGGGAGTGGTCCCTAAAGCCTTCGGCCTCGGTGGTTACAGGGGCTTCACGGGCTGCGTCCCGTTTTTCGCGGTACCCTACACCTGACTGTCCGGTAGGAATCTGGAGCATCCCGGCCGCCGCGCGGCGAGGCGAGGGGATGCTGGAAACTAGCCACTGCTCCGAGTGCGCTCACCCTCCTCCCGACCCCATCCCGCAGGCCCGAGGCTGCGCTGAAGGGTCACCTTCCGGAGGGTGCCCTGTCTTTTGGTGATGCATAGATTTCTTGGCTCTTTCCTGTTGTGCGGGCGGTTGTAGGGGTAGCCGAATGACATCACTCTGCTCTTCGCAGGTGACCTCTGTCTGAGCGGACAGGCGGATCCGGTTTCTTTTCGGAGTAGGAGGATGGGTGAGGGAAGGGAGCATCCGATCGCCTGGATCTGGCAAAATGGGGGCACCCTGATTCAGCAGTTTTTTCAACTTAACTTTAGGTGTGCGAGGCTACCCTTAAACTTCGCAGCGACACTTCCCCCACACTACTCACCCCGCAGGACGCTCACGAATGGAGGAGCGTCCTCGGTGAGGGCGGAGGCCGGCGGGTGCCCCGGGCGCCTTTACTGTGCCGGATTAGATGAATGAAGGATGAATTTTCCCAGCGGCTGAGTGAGGCACATACACTTGGTTGGACTTATTTATGAATTGATATTTGAACCTTGGCAAGTATCTCAAAGAACGTTCAGAGAAGTCCCCCTTTTTTTATCCAGGAGATCAAATCTTTCAACAGTCCATCTTGGCTTGAACAAGGTCACACTGTTTCTAGTTACCGGGGTAGTCTTGGAATCTGCGCCCGTGTGATCCGCCCCCACCCCCACCCCCACCCCCACCCCCACCTCCACCTCCGGAACAGGTGAATCAACTTTGTGTTGCAACAATTCTTCCTTCACTCCACCCCCTCGGCACCTCTCAGGGTTTATTTGTAATCCCCTTGGGCTAAACCCAGTTGATTGTTTTGGTAATAAGTGGTACTGAGTAATAGTACATTTTCCATATAGATCCTGTAAAACGATGATTTAGAAGTCTAGGGTGCATTCCTAAACTGCAGTAAACGGAATTCTAGCTTGCATCGTGATATTTTAGAGACGATGTTAAGCTTAGCGCTAAACACGACGTGCGATCTTTTCAACTTTGCCAACACCAGTCTTTAATTTTATTTGGGGCTGCTTCCATCGTCTTTAGTGGGCTCCCATCCTCAGGCCATTTAGAAGTCACCATGCTTTTCCTTTGAAGTACATTTATTCTAAATTGAAAATCATTCATTCTCTGCAGCACTGAGGTTTCCACCAGGCTACAGAAGGTCTCCAACTGGGTCACGGTGTTGAGTAAACATTGTGAAGAGTAATTACCACTTTTAGTGTTTTCTAAGTAATGGTATTTAAAGACAGAACCGGATAAAAACGATGTTATGAGGAAAAGAATGTGTTTGCTTTTACTGGGTGGGTTTTTCCATGACTGGCACTCCTTATGCCTCATCTCGTCTATGCAGCCAATTAAATCTCAAAAATAGGAGTTTACATCTTGAATAGAGAGTTACTTACCAGGTTCCCTCTCCTCCCCTTTTTTAAAATTAGGAAAACTGCAGTTTCTGTTTTGTTTTTTTTTTTTTTTTTAAGAAAGTGGGGTTAGATGTCTTATTATTGGTATTTATATTACATTGTAGTTCCCAAGAAAGTCTGTTTTCATGCAAAACTAAAGTTCATTTAGGAAATTGGTGCAAGGGGCACTTAAGGATACACCAGATGAAAAATGTGCCCCTCGGTTTGTAAAGTTAGGAAGTCAATGAATTCTCGTCATTGGTAGAATTGACTATTAATTCCAGTAGAGTTCCGGTAAGCTTCAGAATTCTCTACATCAAAGATACTCTTCTCCTGGTTTTGTGTTGACCCAGGATCTGGCCCATTTTGATGTCCCAGGTGGTACCAACACACTGGTGTGATGGCCGGGGGGGGGGGGGGTTGTCAGACAGTTTGTTGAATGAAGCCAGTCTCCTTCATTACTAGAAAAATATTTTCTGGAAAAATACCAGACAACTTGAAGTGGAATTGTGATTCGTGCTTCTCTTTCAGGGATCTATAAGGCCTGCTGTGGTTTTGTTTGTTTAACTCTTCTAGCACTGTCGATGGCAAATCACTGAGCTATTGTCCCCTGTCTATCAGGGCAGTCAGCCCTGGCTTGCCCAGAGCCGTAATGGTGGGCATCACAAATTTGCTGTTCTTGGTAGAAATCACTGTAACACAGGAACGCGAATGGGCTTATGAGAGAATGTTTTCATCTCAGAGAGTACAGCTCCCATTTCTGTAAGGAACTGGTAAAGTCTTCACGGTCTCTTTGGAGGAAGACTTAGGTTGGTGATGCAGGGATGTTGTCTTCAATCTCTGCTCTGCCAAGGACTCTGTGAATTATTTCAAACAACCAAACATCTCTTTACTTCTCTTGGATTAAAAAAAGATACAGCAACACCTACGTGGGAACTGTATGGGGACGGAAGGGGAAAGCTCACTACACTTTTGCCTTTCCAGAGGGAAGGGCTGGGTAAAGACAAAAGGAGTCGTTCTAGACTGAGGTATTTCCTATAGAACTTTGATACTGTGGGGTTTTTTGAAGGATGAAGGAGCATCTAGGTGACTCTTGGGAAGTAAGAAATAATTAAGAACAATTTGTCATGTCTGTGTACTGTAAGTTTTCTTCTTCATGCATCCCCCTAAGCAGGGTTCTATCATGCTGATGTTTGGTAAAAATACAGTTTTGTGTATTACTTCCTTTTGCTGCGTTGTAAGTAGGGGTCCAGATGATGGCTCAGTCCCGCTTGCTGTCAGCTGTCGGCTTGATGCCTGGTAGCAGGATGCTGCCTTCTCCCTTTTTACGAAGAGAGGTTTTAGAACTGTTATCTAAAAGTGCTCAGAGGGGCGCTGGGGTGGCTTAGCTCGTTAAGGGTCCAACTCTTGATCTCAGCTCTGGTCTTGACCTCAAGGTCATGAGTTCAAGCCCCGCACGCCCCGCATTGGGCTCTGTGCTGGGTGTAGAGCCTACTTAAAAATAAACAAATAAAAATAAAGTGCTCAGAAAAGGAACTTCATTTGGCTTGTTTTACAGTGGCTTAGCTTCATCAGGCAGAGAGCTACTACAGCACTGGCTCTTTTCAGGAAGAGAGGTGGGAGAAGGAAATGGGGGGTGCCAGGTTAACCATGAGTTTTCAAACTTTTCAGTTGGGGAAACGGGTCATTGTTCACAACAAGTACGTATTGAGCTTTTGGAAGCGAATAACAGTGCGCCGATGATGGCTTCTGGGCCAAATCTTTACACCAGCAGAGTTGAGTCTTTGTGACAGAAGCCACTTGTGTCCACAGAACCTAAACATTTACTGCTTGGCCTTTTGCAGAAAAAGTTTGCAGAGCCCTGCTTTAAGACTGAGACTTGAAAGGACCTCGGAGTGAGGGGTGCTAAGTGCCACTTCCTTTTGGAAAACTTTCTCTAAGACAGTTTAGCATCTGAGACTTCCTGGTGCTGTGTTTCCAGTGGTGTGCGGCAGTTAAGGTAGTTGCTACCATCCCAACCACTTCCAAAGAAAATGATTGGTTTTATTTTGGTTTGTTTTTTTTGAAGATTTTATTTATTTATTTAGTTGAGAAAGAGAGCATGAGTAAGAACGGACAAGCAGGGGGAGCAGGGGCAGAGGGAGAAGCAGACTCCCCACTGAGCAGGGAGCCTGATGTGGGGCTCGATCCCAGGACTCGGGGACCGTGACCCAAGCCAAAGGCTGCCGCCCAACCGACTGTGCCACCCAGGTGTCCCTCAAAGCAAATGATTGTTTATCAAGTTGGATATCATCACTAGTTTCTGGTCCAATCTGTGACACTGCCTCTTTTTTTTTTTTTTTTTTAATGCTGACAAAGCCACACCTCACATTAGAATTGCCTCATGTAACGTGTGTGCCAAATGCTGCATTATATCTGGAACAGAAATGCCAAGGAGGAAAGAAATCCCACCGGAAACAAGCAGACTGTCAGCTGGAAGAGATCTGAAATCCCACGTGCTAAAGTTTGCACTCTGTCTTCACAGGCGAGCCTTTGGTCTTGGTTCTGAGCCTTTATGTTTCGTTCTAACAAATTCAGTTATCTGGTTTGAAGAAGGAAAGGCACAGCGATGGGCAAGCCTAAGGGAAAGGTCGTAAAAGACAAATACTTTAAAAATCAGAAAAATAAAGTGATATTTTGAAAAACAAACTTGAACACGTTATGTATAGACCTATCTCGAGGTATAGGTGTCATTATCCTCACTTTAGAGGCTGCAACTTAAATTTAGGTTGCGTGACCTTACCTAGGTCACAAAACGAGCAGTGGTGTAGCCTTGATTTGAATCCATATGTGTCTGAGTCAAGACTTAGCTTGAAATTTGCATAGCGTCCAGGCGTAGGAGGTTGTTACGGGCTGGATGTGTCTCCAGAACTCATACGGTGAAGTCCTCACCCCATGCTTCAAAACGTGACTGTGTATTTGGAGACAGGGCCTTTAAAGAAGTGATTAAGCTAAAACGAGGACACAATGAGAAGGTACCATCTGCAGGTCTAAGAGGGAGGTCTCAGGAGACACCTCGCCGGCCAGCACCTTGATCTTGGACTTGCAGCCTCCGGAACCATGAGAAAATAAACTGCTGTTGTTCAGGCCCCCCAGTCTGTGGAACTTTATATGGCAGCCCTAGTAGACTAACACAGAAGTACTGTTTTCTGTGGGTTTTTTTTAAGTTGCACTAAAACAAACAAAAACAAATATAGGAGCACAAGAAACAAATTTTTTTATTTTTTTAGGTTTTATTTATTTGAGACAGGGAGAGAAAGAGCAGGAGTGGTGGGCAGGGTCAGAGGCAGAGGGAGAAGCAGGCTCCCCACTGAGCAAGGAGCCCAACATGGGGCTCTATCCCAGGACCCTGAGATCATGACCTGAGCCAAAGGCAGACCTTCACCGACTGGGCCATCCAGGTGTCCCCAAGAAGCAGAATTTTTATGTCTTTACCATTGCAATCAACAACTTCATATGCACGAATAAGACATCATCGTTTTAGAATACAGTAGAATAATTGATACCCCTGAATTATCAAGGATAATACTTGAATATGCCTCTGTTTAAGAAGGCAGAGAAATGTGTAATAAATCCTAGAAACATTTCCACCCAGTGATGGTCAGAGACAGTATGTCCTAGTGCTGATTGTGTAAGCCCATCCCTGTCTGTAAAACATCAGTGCTTTAGCATTCTGAAGGGTTTTTTTTTTTTCAACATAATATATTTGCTGCTATTTCTGCCTATTTTATGGCCCTTGGAACATACTGTTGCTGTTATAAATGACAATAACTTGAAAGAAATTATGTGTTTGCTTTTATGACTTAACTGTAAATCTTGTCAAGAATATAATTTCCTGTGGTCCCAGTAACCTAGTGGGAGATCTGGTGCCTTTCAGGACAAGCTGTTTTATGACACTGCTCCCTGGACTGCTGTTGGTGGGGAGAGCGTCTGCCGTCCGTAGCGCAGAAGAGGACTCTAAGTATGGAGCATGTGAAATTGCTGGTGCTTGATTGTTTCTTGTTGTTTTAGATTTTATTTATTTATTTGACAGAGAGAGAGAACACAAGCAGAGGGAGTGGGAGAGGGAGAAGCAGGCTTCCCCCTGAGCAGGGAGCCCGATGCAGGGCTCGATCCCAGAACGCCAGGATCACGACCTGAGCCGAAGGCAGATGCTTAATGACTGAGCCACCCAGGCGCCCCTGATTTTGACCCATACGGCGATTTCATGTGGTTCAGCTACCTACAAGTCATTTCGGGGACAGAGAGACTGTCCCTATCCTATCCTCTCTTTGGCATAGAATTGCACTGTGCTAGATTTTATTCTCAGGAGACATCATTTGATCCCAACTGTAGCCAAATCCATGGGCTGCCGGAGTGTTTAACTTCTCTGCTGACTGAGCCGCGATCACCTTGTCTGTTACCAGTGGGAGCTAAGGGTTTTCCCCTTATCAAAAAGCAGGCAGCTTTGGGGGTGTCCTCTAGTCTCCCAGACTCGGGTCGTGCTCTGATTCTTTATTTATTCTGGGCGGATTCCTTGTCCTCAGAGTTGCTGGCCACTCTCTGTGGGTGCAGGGCTGTGCCCCTGACCCAAGGTCAAAATGAAGACTGGGGTCAGGTGGGATTTGGAGGCATAGAGGAAGTACCGCTGAAAGGACTGTGATTCTGTCCCTGAACGTGAGTCAGACCAGCCGTCTTGTGTTTTCTAGTTGTATGCATGTTTCCATTCTTTAATCTGTGAAACAGAATCAGTTCTTATACCAGAGAGATTAATTGCGCTGTGTTTGACACTGGCAGTGTTTTCTCACCAGCTACTGTCTGCCTGCTTCCCCGATCAGATTCTAACTGCTTGCATTGGGCCCTCTGGCCAGGGTTGACTTGCTTTGTGAATCGAAAGCCTGCATTCTAAAGCCTGTGCAGCTTCGGTTGTTGGTACCTGGTGATGAGCTTTAGGCAGAAAGCTCCCCAGGGACTCAGCGACCCAGGTGATGTAAAGTCAACATGAACATGGTCGGTGGGTACAGAGCAGAGCAAACAAAAACACACGATAAAAAAATGCTCGTTCTTATTTCTCCGAGTGTGGTCAGTGGATTTCAGGTTAGAAATCAGAATTGAAGTATAGACTTGTCGAATCACTGTGTTGTACACCTGTTAGTAATGTAATGTTGTGAATGTTATGTGTCAACTGTACTTCAACTAGAAGGAAGGGAAGGGAAGACAAAAGGGAAAGGAAGGGAAGGGGGAAGGGAAGGAAAAAGAAAAAGGGAAGGGAAGGGAAGGAAAAAGGAAAGGAAAAAAGAAGGGTTGGAGGCGTAATTATAACGCTCATCCCTTATGAATGCTTAGGTGGCACGGGGACCCAAGTTAGGCTGTTTACTCAAGGTGACACCTTAGCCTCCTCTCCACTCAGCTTTATGGAAGCTTCTCGAGATTTAGTTGGGCTCTGGTTTGAGTCTGCAACATAGTCTGATGGAGACCTTTCGTCCAAGTGTGCACGGAGGAGGGGGGGAGCTGGAGAGGCGCCCGTATCCCAGGGAAGAGTGCTGCCCTGGGGCATGCTGAGCTGGGCACACACGGGTCTGGGGGCTGCACAGAAGTGGGCTCTGCTCCCTGTCTCCCCACACCCGTATGCCCTTTGTTCCAGTTCTTTCTCCCCTAGCTGCTCATCCCTTGACACCTTGTATTCCACCTTATGTTGGAATATTCCATTCTTCCTGTTACAGCACTTACCACCTTGAGTGATTTGTTTTCATGTCTGTCTCCCCAAAACAGAGGTCTTGAGAATGAGCGCTGTCTTGGCCTCATGTCGCATTCCTAGCACTTAGTAGGTCTTCAATAAATGCAAAGGAAGGAATATTTCTTCCTGTGTCTGAATCTATTTCCTCTTCTGTAAAAGGAGGAAATTTCTAAAGATGTTACTCATTTTCAAGGGCTCTTAGATCTAATCTCTTTGTCTTGATAAGGAAAGAGGCCCACGTTGCTTCAATAATTTCTGCAGGTATTTATGTAAAGACCGTTCTGGGTGCCTCATATACACACTCAGTACACGGGAAGGCCCTAAGTGATCTAAAGAGAGGGAGAGGTGTGCATTCTTGAGCAAGTATTTATCGAGCACTTAGGTTCACCAGGTACTGCTCCAGGCCCTCAGGGATCTTGACTTCCTGGACATCTATCTACTAGGAGGAAGGACTGACCGTAAATAAGATGACTAAGTGGGAGAGAATCGAAGATCCATCTTGGGCTCTGCCCCGTGGTTCCTGGCACAGAGCTCCTAAAACCTTGTAAGTCCCTGATTAGAGCACCAGGAGAATCTTTTGTTCTATAAGGCAGCTCTGTCTGTGCTCCAGGATGGGGGGCTGGTCACCAGACAGACCAAGCCATGCTTAGAAGCTTGGAATTTTCAGCCCCGCCCTCATCATCCAGAGAGGGGGAGGGGCTGTAAATGCAGTTAACTCTCTGTCATGTCATCATGAGGAAGCCTCCATAAATACCCCAATAGCACGGGATTCGGGGAGCTCCTAGGTTGGTGAACACATCCACACTCGGAGGTGGACACACCCCAACTCCACAGGGGCAGAAGCTCCTGCACTTGGGGCCCTGCCAACCTCGCCCTATGTATCTCTGTCCCTCTGGCTGTTCCTGAGTTACATCCGTTTAGGATAAACTGGTGACCTAGCGAACAGACTGTTTTCCTGAGTTCTGTGAGCTGCTCTAGCAAATTCATTGATCCCGAGGCAGGGATCGTGGGAACTTGGATTTACAGCTGCAAAGTCAGAAATACTGCTGACAGCCTGGACTTGACGGGTGTCTGAGTAGGGCAGTCTTGTGGGACTGAGCCCTTCACCTGCGGGATCTGACACTGTCTCCATGTAGATCGTGTGTGAATGGGGTTGAATTGCAGGGTGCCAGCTTACAGCTATCTGGGGAACTGTTCTAGAACAGAGTCTCCGAGTTGGAGGTGCGGCTAGAAAGCCATCATGGCTGGAGCTGAGTAAGACAGCGCAGGACAAGGTCAAGGAGAAGGGAAGGGGACAGATGGGGCAGGATGTCCTCGACCACTTTTCTCTGAGTGAGGTGGAAAGCGCCGGGAGAGTTTGAGCGAAAGGGTAATGTGATCTGACCCCATTGTTCTACCAGGTTTGCTCAGGCTGGTGTTGGAGGGCAAAGGTGGAAGCCGAGGGCCCAAAGCGGGACATTTACAATACCCCAGATGAGGCCTGTGGGTGGCTTTTAGAGCAGGCAGTGAAGTGGGCAGTGAGAGGTGGTCAGAATTCAGATCCAAATGGATGCTGGAACCAACAGGATTTGCTGATGGACTGGATATGAGGTGTTGGACAAAGAATAGTCAAGAACGACTCTGAGGTTTTCGGTCTGAGTCCCACCTGGAGACAGAGAAGGCCCGCGAAGGAGCGGGTTTTGGATGGAGGGTCTGGAGCTCAGTCGTGTGCCCGTCAAACTTGAGGTCACTACTGAATGTTCGGGGTCCACACGAGGCTGCGCTCCCTCTGATGTGGTGTCAACGAGGGCCGGGCTCGCCCTGGAATAGCTGTGATGTCAAGTTCCATCCCGTGCGTCATTTATCAGACTGCAGAGTTGAGGCAAGCTTTTGAGGCTTGATAACTGAACTTGGCCTTGAAGGAGAAAGAGTGTGTCCATAGGTAGAGAGGATGGAAAAGGTGTTCCAGATGGAGCAGGTGAATTCTCTGGGCCAAGTTGCCATTTGATAAATACATTTAATAGTAATTTAAAATACTTCAACTTCCAGGCTAAGAAAGGGTATCTAAACTGTAATACTGTTTTCTAAATTAGTATTACATAAGTCTGTATGGAAAACTGGGAGGTGGGGGAGAAGGATTTGCTTCTTTTTTTTTTTTAATTTAACAAAAGTTTATTTAGTATTTGACATAATAGTTCGATTTAAAATTTCATTATATGTAGTCCAAAGAATAACAATAAATAAATATCTTCAGTACATTTTTTAGAAGCAGCTAACATTAAATAAGTTACCAAGCAGTCTTTTCTGTTTTTCAGAAGTAGATAAGAAAAACATAATTTCTTTTTCCCCCATGAGGGCTCGATCTAAGCATTTTAGAACATTGGATCAGCTTCAAATAAACATATTTACAGTTTGTAACAGATGGTGAAATTATCATGTGACTCTACAAACCACCTGAGTAATTTTCATTTCTTCTGCTTGGTTTTAAGTTTGCTGAATTACCATTTGGAATGATCCCATTTGAATGACATGGCTCCCAGCTAATCATTGATGATCCAAGGAGTGCCTTTCTGGTCCCAAGTACCATATTTTTGATGTCGCCTGAGCCTGTGACCAACAGGAGAGAAAGCCGAATGTTTGAAACCAGAACTGAGAGGTTAAAACACTCTTGTAGCTGAAATTCTTTAAATGTTTGAACACTGGTTACCAAGGCGTTCAATTATTTAAAGACTGTGGTTAGGGGGATTAAGTTAATTCAAGGCGCCACAGAGGCTGTCCTGCCTCTGCCTCCCTGTCACAGGGCCTCACCGAGTTCTGAGCTGGGCGAGGAGACCCTGAACCTTCCTGCCTCCCCAGGGCCAGGACACGAGCCCCGGCCACGGGCAGCCTGCACAGATGCCCCGCTCGGCGGGAGGGTGCGGATGCAGCCCACGAGTTCACACCCCCAAACAGTAGGGAGGAGCACTGCTGTGTGGACGCCAATCTGTCATCCGCTAGGCTGGGCCCATCGTCCCTCCCCCGCCGCCCCCCCCCCCCCCCCCCCGCAACTTGGCGATGCATCTTAGGTTTAAAAATGGAACCAACAAAGGTGGAAAGAAAGAACAAAACTAAAATCACGAAAGAAAAGAGAAGAAAAGAAAAGAAAAAAAAGAAAAGAAAAGAAAAAGAAAGAAAGAAAGAAAGGAAAGGAGAGAAAAGGAAGAAAGAAAGAAAGGAAAGGAGAGAAAAGAAAGAAAGAAAGGAAAGGAGAGAAAGAAAGAAAGAAAGAAAAGAAAGAAAAGAAAAGAAAAGAAAAAAAAAAAGAAAAGAAAAGAAAAGAAAAGAAACCCAAGTGCTGTTGGTTGGTAGTTTCTGGATCATGACCTAAATCTGCATTTGTTCTTCCAGAATCTGTGGCCTCACACCTATGACTTGTAAAGGTGATCTGAATGACGCTGAAAAGACACATTTGCACCTGAACTCGCTCTCCCAGGTTCCCTCCCTCACGTCACTTCACTGTGTTTTGTGTGTTCACGTGTGCTGGTAATCATCTCCCGCCTGCCGAGGCTGCGTCCTGTTCCCTGGGGCTGGCGGGGCAGTGTGAGCCAGGGGGCTGCTTCTGCCACCCCGTACCGTCCCCCACTCTGTGTCCCAGCCCCCGCGCACAGCCAGACAGGGGCAGGAATGGCGCAGAGCAGTGTCCCCTCATAACCTGGGACAGGGATGGATTTTCCCCTCAGGAGCCGGGAACGCAGTTGTCATGATAGCAGACTGAATTAGTATTCCGAAAGTACAGCCTGATTGAGTGAAACATAAGAATCGTGAATTCTTTTTTAGGGGAAGAGTTTCCTCTCTGATCTACTGAACAACCCTACCCAGACTATGTAAAATGTCGCTTAGAAATGTTTTTCAGGGAACTTTAAGAAATAAGGCCCAAGGGCATAAGTGAAGGGGGGTGGACGTAAGAGGTGCAAAAACATTGATCTATGGACTGGGGGATCTGGGTTCTCTTCCGGCAAGTCATTAGCAACACAAATTCACTGATAAGGTCTCCAGAGTTCAGTGGTTTCATCCCGATTCGAGGAAGGGTCTAAGAAAGATCCTCGGCCAGCTCTGAGCTTCTGTGGTTCTAGGCTCTGGAAGGTTGACCGAGTACTTGTCTGCCCTGTGCCCCACAGGTGGGGGCACATAGAAAATGCTGTAAACGGATAAGCCCTGACCTTGAAAAGTCTGCAGCCCTGACCTTGAAAACTTGTGGGGAGCTAACTGCTGAATTGAGTGGGGGCCTGGCAACGGTATAGGATTTTGGGGGGCGACTAGCGTGGGCTGAAGTGTGCAGAGAAGGCGGGAATCGAGGTGAACAAGCAGCATGGGGGGCACAGTCTGGGCAGGTGGCGCGGAGGAAAGAGGACAGCTAAGGAAAGGGACGCAGTGCTCATCAGCACAGACGGAAGAGGAGTCGAGCCTGACCGCACAGCGTGAGGGTCCCAGCTACTTGTTGGCCAGTGGCAGCCGGGAGGCATGAAGCAGAGGGCTTCGATTGTGGGAAGCAGAGTTTGCGCTGAACTCCGTGGGCAATAGGGAGCCATGTAGCTTCCTGAACTGCTCTGTGACAGGGAGTCTGGCCTGCCGCCTGGCTGAAAACAGGAAAAGCTGGAGTTGGGCAGCATGATGGCTCTGAGGCTTTGGCAGCCACTCAGACATAAGGTTCCTGGCACTGAAGGAGCTAGAGCGGCCCAGAGGGTCACCGGGATGTGAAGACAGAGCTGCAGGGATGGGGTGGGGGAGAGCCATGGGAAGACCTCCCATGGAACACCTAGGCGGACGTAAATGGGACTTCCTGGGCCCTGGGGCACCGTGGGATCAGGGAGATTATGCTGGGCTGGCATAGCAAGACTTTCTCAGCCTCCCCCTGAGGCCTGGGTGGAAGCCAAGTTGTTGCTGGAAATAGGACTGTAAGTTCTTCCCAGGTGTGTACATGGCAGGGAGCATTGGAGGGAACAAGGCCCACTCTGTGGTCTTTCACCTCCTCGCACATGCGTGGTTCGCCAGACCCCAGACTTCTGGGGGCCACAGGGAGCTGTGGGGAGCTGGGTCCTCCACCCTACATTCTCACGGATTCAGCCAGGAGATGATGACTAAGCCCTCGAGGCTGTGGCTGTTAACATGATTCGTAATTAGGATTTCAGTTCGTTACAAATGGGCATTTCTAAATAGTTTGAGAACATTCTAGTAGAACAGCCATTCCCTATATCATGTTCTTGCTGTTAATCTGCTCTAAGTAAATTCGTCTTTGACTACTAAAATCCCCTCTGTATCCCAGTTCCTGAGTGACCAAGCTGTAACTTAGTGAAGATGTTGTGGTTCAAAGAATCACAGGTATTGTAAATACAGTTCTTTGCATGTTGTAATTGCTCACGGTAATTTCTTAGTGCATGGGACTCAGGATAAGGATGTCTGGCTTCTCTTTAATCTCTCAGTACTTTTATTGTTTTGCTTAAGGGTGTCCAGTATTCCAAGTCTGTTCTGACTTCAGGGGGAAGCTGGGGCAACAGGACTATATGAGACTCATAAATGCTTTGAGGAAAGGGCACCACTTAGCGTAAATCCTTTTTTTTTTTAAATTGGGGGGAGGGGCCGAAGGAGAGGGAGAGAGAATCTTAAGCAGGCTCCAGACCCACCATGGAGCCCACCGCGGGGCTCGATCTCACAACCCTGGGATCATGACCCAAGCTGAAATCAAGAGTTGGACGCTTAACTGACTGAGCCACCCAGGTGCCCCTAATGTAAATCCTTAAATTTATCATTTTACTTTCTTTCTCATCAGATGTGATTTTTTTTTTTTAAACTGCACACATGACCACAGAGTCTCCTTTCTCCCTTGCCACCTTATCTGAAAGGTGTGCACTCAGGAACTAGGTTCCACATTGAACCCACGTGTTCACAACTAGTTCTTTTAGCCAAGGTTTTTGCCCAAAGGACCTGTGAGATAGACCAGCACGTGGTCTAGTTCATAGGCAGGTCTGCAAGATAGACCAGCACGTGGTCTAGTTCATAGGCAGGTCTGCAAGATAGACCAGCACGTGGGCTAGTTCATAGGCAGATCTGAGAGACCAGCACGTGGGCTGGTTCATAGGCAGATCTGAGAGATAGACCAGTACGTGGACATGTTTGACAAGCAAAACAAAGTTGATCAGATTTTTTAATGTCTTTAAAACCTGCCATCTAAGCTCTGAGCATCGGTTCTGATAAATGTCGGGATCAGACACGCCCCCACTCCAAGGCTCCCGGGTCATCTGTACCCTCAGAGCAATAAAGAGCCCTATAGAAGACATAGAGAGCTGCTTGTGCAAGTGAGCATTGGTATTTCCAGAAGGCTTACTTGAAACAATTAGAGTAGGTTGAATATTATTCGTAGAGTAATGTCACCCTTCCTTCCGTTCTAACATGCTTTCTTGAAAAGGAAGAGACCTGGCCCTGAGAATCGTGCATCATTCACGGTCTGTCTTACACATCTGGTTGGTAACCAGTAATTCTAATAGGCGTGATGGTTACTGAAAATCAGCGTGCTTCCCGTTGCCACCAAATGGTGGGGTTCTGACAGCATCAGGGTATGCCCACGAGAGTGAGCCCATCGCTGGATAGCTAGTGTTTGGGTCGCTGTGGGGGGGAACGACTGAGAACAGGGCTCTCAGGCACAGTTTGAGTTAGGTCCTCCTCATTATGTTTCTCCTTAATGATAGGACTTTAAGCTCCACAGTTATCAGTTCAGAAGCAAAGAAAAGAAATAAAGTCTGGCTGTGCCTATACCTCGAGGTGGTCTGCGAGCTCAGCATGATTTAATCGATGTCCTCCTGGCTTGTATGCAGGGTGGCTCTGAAAATTCTCCCTTCTGTCCAAGAGTATGATCAAGTCACCCATCCTCATCTGTCTGCTCTGTGTGTCTTAAGAGGTGGTGTATATTGGGATACACAGACCATTTATTTGTTCGGTGTTTCCCAGCCCCCACTCATATCCTCATCTGTGCGATGCAGCTGGGCTAGAATCTAGCTGTGTGAGTTCCTAAAGAAACATCCTGATGTTTCATGCATTGGGCTTAGTCCTCTGTTCGCTCTCATTAAATGCCCATAGGGTCTACCTTTTCCCCAGCAGGTTGTTCTCCATTTTCCATTAAATGGACAGGTAGAGAGAGTTGTGCCTTCTAAAAGCTTTAGCAATGGAGACTTTCTTCTGGTTTAGCGCCCTTTGGTTGGGGTTGGAGGAATGGCTGCCCTGGTCCCAACAGAGGCCTTGGCCCTAAAAGGCACCTGGGCCCTAAAAGGCACCGGCAGCACAAACCAGGCAGCGTCTGCCCACGACACCGTGACAGGAAGTCCCCCTCATTGTCTGCTGCTGCGTGTGCGCTGCTGGCTCGTCCCAGAAGGAAAACACTGCTTTGTGTTCCGCTCAGTGCAAAAATGACATTTGGCTGAAGAGCTTCTTAGCGTAGGTTACTTTGTGCTCTGCCCACTCAGTTCAGGGAATGTTTTCTTTATTCCCCCAAAGGCAGCTGCCCAAAAGAATGATGCCTTTTATGATGTGTTCTGCACAAATTCACTTTTACGTGGACAGTTGCCCTGTTCCCCCTCCCCCCGCAAACATATCAGTTCTAATTTGAAGCTAATACATTTTGACATGCAAACAACCAAATTCCCTGATGATATCACAGAGAGTGTTGAATTAGTCATTTTGACCAGGTAGCATGGTAAGGCCAGTTAATGGGCAAGAGGCTTCAAAGGGTGCATTTTTTCATAATCCTACCAATACTGGATTTTATCCTTTTTTTGAGATCAGTGCAGATGCTGCCGCTGGCTCTCCTGAGAATGGTTTGTCTCCTGCTTGCTGTTTGGACTTCACGGGGGGTCTGGTTCGTGATTCCAGTAATTACTACCACTAGCGACCACATGCTGCGGGCCAGCCGCTGGGCATGCTGCTTTGTCCTTCACTTAACTGGGAGCCTCTGTTGTTCATGTGCCGATCTCAAGGTCACAGCCACTCTTTTCGGATGACTGTGGGTCTGTGCTCCTTCCCAGAAGGGGCCCCAGGTGCACTTCCTGGCCCGCATCTCTGCTTGGCCTCCAGCATTTCTTCCTCGTCAGTTCCCTTGCAAGTCAGCTCTCAGAACTTAGTTGGGGGGAGCTTGTCATCTCTGAACCAGTCTTTTCCTCTAAAGACGGGAGCCAGGAGACTGTACTCTCTCTTCTAGGAAATGTTAAGAGAGCTGGCTCCCCAGCGTCTCGTGTCCACCTGCTCTTGGCGGAGTTTCCCTGGGGGTCCCTGCAGAGGCTGGATTAGGCGTTGTGAACTCTGGTATGACTCCATATGTGAGCATTACAGCCAATACTGCTTCATTTTGTGACCCTTAGAAATCTACCCTACATTAGACGGACTTGTCATTTGCACCCTTCTGGCAGGTACAAAACAGTAAAAGTATGTTAAAAAAAAAAAAAAGCAACACAAAAACCCTGACATTTTAAGAAGAAAGCGTCATTAGAGTATATATTATAGGGCTCTTCCCCAGGGCATTTCCCTGTAGCTCAGTACATAAAAAGCCAGATTAACGTAATTATACTTGGGAAATGTTGCTAGCCCATTTAAACCTCATGTTTGTTTTTCTGTGGAATTTAAGAAATAAATCTAATGAATCTAAGAATATTGGACTTTATTACGTTCCTGAAATCTGCCAGTTTTGTAAGAGAGAACGTGGAGTCCTATTTGATCTTCTTCTGTAGAAGAATAAACTGTGGTGCTAATTTGACCAAAATCTTGAATAATACGCTGTAAAATGGTAAATTTACTTAGTGTTTAGAGACAGTCTGAAAGGGAGACGAGTTTTGATAGTTTCCAGCGTCTGAAATTCTATATTTTGCTTTTTGGGGGTATTTTTGGTTAGTTTTTGAGGTTTGGGGAGATTAGAAAGGAGGAGTACAGAGGCACAGGACTGAATCGTTAATGGTAGGCGCCAAGGGAAAACCATCGTGGCTTTTAGGAGGGGCTGCTGGGGTGGGGTGTTAGAATACTCATCTGTCCACAGCAAATCCATAGTCTCATTTATTCACTTACGGAGTCTCTTCTGGGTGCGAGAAATTGTGGCAGCATATGTTTGGCAATGGCAATGAATAATATAAGGAGGGGACAGTAAGAAATATACACTCTATAAGGATATTTACATTTCGATACCGCTGTGAAATTTTTCAAGCTGCTCTCACTAGCACTACTTTCTTTGATTGTTAAAACATTCGCGTGTGGATAGCAGAGCAGACCTTCATCAACTGGGTTTCATAGATGTGAAATTGACCGGGGAATGTAAGTGCCTTGTTTAACCGGAAGCAGCTAGAAAGTGGCAGAATGGGGACCCAAGTCCAAATGCTCTGATGGTCCTGGGAGGACTTTGAGAGAGTTGGACGGGTTTTGAGAGAGTCGAGGAGGTTTGGTGGTGGGGTATTCCGTAGAAGCAGGGCCCATGGGATTGTTACAGCCACGGCTGCCCAGCATATGTGTCCTTCACTCTGTGAAGTGCCTCGGGTTCCTCTCTGGTAAAAGGATCACCAGAAACCTGTACTGGGGCTGATGATCTGCGCTTACGCTTCCTTCAAATCAATTAATGAAAAGCTGAAGGAAAATCAAGATCATCGTCTCCTGGGAGCAGACAGATGCCTGATTAGTTTTTCATTTTGCCAGTGTGCCCGGTTCAGGCATCTGAATAAGAAGTGGTCATTTCATCCAGATGGAACCCTTTAAATAGGAAGAAAGGATTCTTCCCTTTCAAAGTGAAAGTGACATATTATCACCCTCATTGCTACTCAAGTAATGAGCAGCCTGGGCCCAACTCCAAAAGAAGAAGGTGTAGATGTCGTAATTCTCTGGTCAAACCTGCCCCTTGTATAGGCCAGTGCTTCAAGATGGAATTATCTTGGGGGGAGGGAACAGTAGGCAGGGCACAGCGGACTTTTAGGACAGTGAATTTACTCCATATGATACTGCAATGACGGATGCCTGTGATTACACGTCTCTCCACACCCGCAGATCGTACAGCACCAAGAGTGAGCCCCAATAGAAACTATGGGCTCTGTGTGATGATGGGGTGTCAGTGGCAGTCCATCGATGATAATAGATGCACCCCAGTGGAGGGGGTGTTGATAATGGGGGAGGCTGGGGATGAGTGGGGGCAGGTGTATGGGAACTCTCTGTACCTTCTGCTCAATTTTGCTGTGAATCTAAAACTGCTCTAAAAAAATAAAAATTTTTTATTTTTACAGTTTTTTTCAAAACTGTAATTCTCATGACAGCTGACAGGTAAATACCCATTTTTTTTTTCTATTTCAGGAACCATTTTAATATGGTTAATAGCACTTCTCAGCCTTTGAATGGGAAAAAAATATATCTTTTCCATGGAAATGTTTGACATGAATATCGGCATAGGTGGGAGTAGCCCAGCGTACCCCTGAGGGTGTGTTCAGCCTAGCATACTCAATAACTACTGACATCTCACCAAAACAAAAGCCACATTTAGTGTTCATTCAAGCCACAAATATCTTTTGTGTTCCCACTGTGAGCCGGCCTCTGCTAGGCTGGAAACATGGGAATAAACAGAGCAAATATACGCCTTGCCCAAGGGGAACCTGGCTCCAAGACGGTCACATTTTTGTTGCTTTTCGTACTTTTAAGTGGTTGAATAAAACAGGAAGTTTAACCCAGTAGAATATCACAGCTGTGTGTATTTTATTTGAAATTTTGATACTTCTTCCCATGTGATCTGGTTAATAATATGTCAGTGAGGCACCAAACCCAGGAACTTGGGTTTTTGTTAAAGATTAAGCTATGGATCTGATTCTGCCAAGTGCAATTCATTTACTCTCTCATTCACTCACGCGCTCTTTAATACTTCCATAAAAAAGCCTTTCAGGCACCTGTTTGGTGGCAGGCACATTTTTAGGTGCCAAGGAGCATCGGGGAACAATATAGATCACGATTCCCACCACGGAATGTACAACCTAGAAGGGAAGAATGACAGTATTATCAATATAAGTAAATAAAATACATGCTAAGGGAAAAAAATAAAGCAGGGAAAGGTGACGTAGGGTTTGAATTGAGGGGATCATCGGTATTTTATAGAAGGTGGCTTGTGTAGGCTTCTCTGAGTTAAGGAAGTTTTTCATAAAGACCTGAAGTCAGTGAGTAAGCCCAGCCAAATGGATAGTTGAGGAAAGACCATTCCAGGCAGCAAGGACAGCGTGTGCAAAGGCCCTGAGTCAGGAGTGTGCCTGTCATGGAGCTCGGAGGCCAGTGTGACTGGAGCTGGGTGAACAGCATGATACACTAGCTGATGAAGTTTGAGAGATGTGATGTGGGGTCATATCGTGTAGGACCATAGGGGCCGTAATGAGGACTTTGGGTCTCATTGTGAGTGAGAGACTGAACATCGCTGGAGGATTTGAGGCAGAAGAGGAATACAGTCTGACTTGTATCCTAAGGTCGCTGTGCTGCTTTTTGGGGAACAGAGTATAGTAGGCAAGACAGACCAGGAAGACCTGTTGGTAGACCATCAGTATGGTCTTCAGAGAGATTTCCATGGCTTAGACCACAAGAGTAGAGTGGGGGATGGTGAGAATCGGTCAGATTCCAGACATCCTTCAATGGTAGAGCCAACAGGATTTGCTGATGGATTAGACAAAGGTGAAAGCAAGGAAATCAGAAGAGAGAACATAACCGTAGGGCTTTTGGCATAAGCCACAGCGAGATGGAGGTGCCACAGGCTGAGAGGGGACAAACCCAGAGAAGCAGGTTAGGAGGTGGTGAAGGAGCCCCAGGAGCTCTCCTGGCCATGCGGTAGTTAGGTGCCTTGGGCGGGGCAGCCAAATGGAGACACTGAAGCGATGGTTGGTTGTGTGAGTCTGGGCAATGCAGTGTCACAGGTCAGGAAGAGGAGGGATTGATTGAGACGCCAGACAGGCTATTGGTGATGTCGTGGGAAAGCCAGATGACTGCCATGGCCCGGAGGACAAGCAATCAGTAATGGAGATGTTTGGATGTCTGGCTCAGTTGGTTAAGCATCTGCCTTTGGCTCGGCTCATGATCCCAGGGTCCTGGGATCGAGTTCCGCATCTGGCTGCCTGCTCAGCAGGGAGCCTGCTTCTCCCTCTGCCCCTCCCCCCTGCTTGTGCGCGTGCTCTCTCTCTCTAACAAATAAATAAAATCTTTAAAAGAAAATAATGGAGACATTGCGAGGAGGTGTGTGTGAGTGGTGTCAGATGCCGCTGGTGGGTCAGTGGGTGAAGGCCGAGACTGCCATGAAGATTTAGCAATGACAAGGTCCTGGGTTGGTGGGGGTAAAAGCCCAATCTGAGTTCAATTCAAAAGAAAATGAGAGTGTCCTTAGGTCGGTGTGTGAGTAAATAAGCTGTGGTCCATACAGAATGGATGGATTTACTCATCACTAGAAAGGCCATGGAAAGACTTGGAGGAACCTTCGATGCATATCGCTAAGTGAAAGAAGGCAAACTAAAAAGGCTGCGTACTCTATGATTCCAACTATAACATTCTGGAAAAAGCAAAACTTATGGGGACAGTAAAAACAGCAGTTACCAGGGGTTGGGTGGGGTGTGTGTGTGAATGAGCAGAGCACAGAGGAGTTTTAGGGCAGTGAAACTGGTCTTCATGACATTCCAATGGTGCATACATTTGTCTAAACCCATAGACCGTACAGCACCAAGAGTGAACCCCAGTGTAAACTACGGACACTCTGGGAGATGATAATGTGTCGGTGTGAGTTCATCCACTGTCACAAATGTCCTCCCCGGGCGGGGAGCGCTCCTAACGGGGGAGGCTGTGCATGTGTGGGCAGGAAGTATATGGGAACTCTCTGTACCTTCTGCTCAGTTTTACTGGGAAACTAAAACTGCTCTAAAAAGTAAAGTCTATTTAAAAAAGAAAAAGAGAGAGAGAGGTGATAAACTGAAGGCAGGAGGTCGATACTGGTTTCCAAGGAACAGAAAAATGGGTGGTATCTGGGAGGGAAGTGGCGGTTGGGAGAAGGGTCAGTGTGTTTATATAAGACAGGACAGTTAACAGTGTTTATGGAAAGCAGGCAGACTTGCTGGCTTGTGTCCTGGGCTGGGTGAGTGGGTCCCCAGACCCCCTCTCCTGGGGAGAGCTGGCCTCAGAAACGCAAGAGAAGGGCTGGGGGTCACTGGCACAAGTGGGGAGATGGGCCAGTGCATTCTTGTGAGAGCTTTTTTTTTGTGGGTTTCTGTTTTCTCAGTGAGAGGACAATGTTAAGGAGAAGTAGAGACAAAAGGACTTGGACAAATTCACCGATCTTCACCAATTTTCTGCACATCTCTCAGTTTTCACCATCATTTCTTCCAAGCTAACCTCTGAGCTCTTCCAAATCAAAATTTCCGCTTGGTGGCGGGTGTTCATCTTTTCTTAAACACAGAATTATCACACTTTCCAGTGGGATCTTCCTGGCTGCGGCGTGTTTCCCAGGGCCTGGCCAGTGATGAGATTCTCATCTGTATGAAACCTATACCACAGGAATTCTGCTTTTTTAGAATGTCATGTCCTTTTGGGAGCCTCTGGATTAAAAATAAATTCAATTCAGTCATTTGACGCACAAGAAACTTATTTTACATTTTAAATGGTTCTATTTATTGGGCTGATTGGACTTAACATTTAAGGTCCCTAAAAGCAGAGATTCTCAGCAGCTGTGGGGGAGGAGAGAGATATGTAGTATGAGTACTAAGTATGATATTTTATATTTATCATGCAAATTATAGAAATTAATGCTTGATGGAATGTTCGGGGCTGTGGAAAAACAAAACTCATAGAGGGTTATCTGCCCTCCCCTAACCAGAGGAGTCAGACTCTCTGGAATGATGGGTTTACCTTGTCCTTGGGTTATTTATCCAAGGGGAGCATTGATTTTAAAAGTTAGTATAGTAGTGGTTTGGATACCCACCGCTGTTAGCTTACATGTCTTAAGTAGTAAAACAAAGCCATGGAGTGTCTGATTGAGATGCTTTAAAGTGGGGAGACCGCCCCATGTGCCTCCACGTCCCCTGACTCTGCAGTGTGCCTGCCCCCTAAACAGGGGAGCTCATGACAGCTGTTTCCTGATGTCACACTAAGCTGTGGGTGGGTTAGCAAAAGAAGAAAAAGTGACTCTCTTCTCTCTGCGGTGTGTGTGTGTGTGTGTGTATGTGTGTGTGTGTGTGTTTGATGATCAATTTCAAAAAACAAAACAGAAGAAGTGGCCAGCTCTAGAAATGATAGTTTAGCACATGCAAGAACGTTTCCCTTTCCTTAGATGGGACCAAAGCACTGCGACGTAAATGCTGTTGTGCACCAGCTTCATGAAGATTCTGGAGGCTGCCAGCCTCTGGGCCTCCTCTGAGAAGGGTCTCCTGATGGTCCCTTCCGGCCGGGCTGCCCTATGGCACAGGTGTGAGGCTGGGGGGACCCAGCTGGTGCCACGCAGGACAGGATGCATGTACCAGCCCGGCAGCCACGGGCTCGATGACTAAGCTGAGCCCTGCTCGGTAGCGTTGTTTGCCAGAAAGTAATATTTTTAGAAAGGGAGGAATTCACATGATTCCTCCAAGCAGCTTGTGCTGCCTACGTTTGGCTCGAAGGGGGAGTGTGTGTGTCCATAGAAGTGAGAAGTGGCAGATAGGTTTTTCCTGCTACGCCAGGGTAACGGCCCGCAAAGCAAATGATACTGTGCACTGGTTGGGAAGGTGACCGTAAGCCCGATGATAATTAATTGCCTCTGACCAAGAGTCTTCAGAAGCCTTCTCCCCAGAGTTTTGCACCCACGTGTGTATCTACGCCTGACTCTTGGCTCCACGACTGGGCTCAGGTCCTGACGCACCAAGAGAAGAGGCGAATATGCAGGATTTGAGTTGAATATACAGGATTTGAGGTTTTCATTCATGGGACCCTGAATGGGCCAACCCGCCTCTCTCTTTTCTTTTCTTTTCTTTTCTTTTCTTTTCTTTTTTCTTTTCTTTTCTTTTCTTCTTTTCTTTTCTTTTCTTTTCTTTCCTTCTTTCTCTTTCTTTCTTCTCTTTCTTTCTTTCTTCCTTTTCTTTCTTTCCTTCTTTCTCTTTCTTTCTTCTCTTTCTTTCTTCCTTTTCTTTCTTTCTTTCTTTCTTTCTTTCTTTCTTTCTTTCTTTCTTTCTTTCTTTCTTTCTTTCTCTCTCTCTCTCTCTCTCTCTCTCTCTCTCTCTCTTTCTATGTAGAGTGTTTTTCACCACTCAGTTGACCCCTAATAATACACTGTTTTGCAGTTTTTAAGATGCTCTCTTTGTGTTGCCCCTTTTTTCCTTTTCCATAAGACAAGAGGAGTGCGGCTCTGGTCCTGCTTCTTTGAAGAACGTGCAGCGTTTTCTTAAAGCCTTTGGCGTATCGTGGGAGCGTCCTAGACACCTGAACATCACGACCAACACAGTCAAACTGTATTCCTGCTTTTTGGTTGTAGATACGGGAGGGATTGACCTTCCAACTTCGTGTTGCCTAGTGGAACCTCTCCCACCAGGGACACCCTCCTTTTTACCACCAAACTTCCTGCTCACTTATCTGCCAAGAATCTTTAAAGTTAGAAGAATCTCTTGTCTGACAAAGCAGTGAACATTCTGTGTGTTTGGGTCGAATACTTGATCTTCGTCCCAAGGGAATCTGGGGAGGGGTGTCAGTCCTCTTTAAGCTGTCCAGTTTTTACAAAACAACAGGCTGTCAGTCACCCCATGAATTTCGCATTGTGGTTTGCTCGCACGTTTGCTTGGTTTCGGTTTGGGTTTTCATTTTGTACTCCTGGGTTTTATCCTGAAAACTTTCTGCAAAGCAGTACCAAATGCTGATACCTTCTTACACATGGGCCAGGTTGGAACCCACCTGATCGAGATCCTCAGCGGAGCTCTTCCTGCCTCATTCTTGCCCTTATGCTGTGGCTGACCTGGGGCTTTGGGGATGAATGGAAAAGAGAGATTACAAATTAAGCACTTGTTGGGGGGCACTGCTATTACTTCAATATGTTCGTTTTTCCAATGAGGATCTGCAAAGGGGACTTTGCAAATGTATCCAAAGAGAGATCTGAGTTCAGAATTCTCTTCTCCAAACAGAAAGACTGTAATCCCCCAAGTGTGTGGGAAGCAACAGTGAGAGAAAGACATATGATACTTGTTTGAGGCGTTAAACATTTTTGGTAACATTTAAATAAATTGGAAACTAGTCCTTTGATAAAATATAACTTTTTTTTTTCACCACGGTCAGATTTGAAAAGGCGTGGAAACACTTATAGGAAATAGCAATTGTACAGTATCATCGGTGTCAGTGTGGGTTTAACTCAGACCGGCTTATTGCAAGCTGACCAGGTAAGGAATAAAGGTGTAACTGGCATTCTTGTTGCTGAACCCTCTTAGGGACTTTTGGGAAGTCCAGCCTTGCTTTTGACCTAGCGATTAGCTTGAATTCAGCAGACTCATTATATTGATAATTTCATCTCCGTTGAAAGATAAAACAGACATGGAAGCCATTAACTATAGTTCGATGTTAATGGTAAAATGAATTGACCTTGCAAGTTACTTTCTGTTCATGTGAACTAATTTCCCCATGATGGAAATTTGGTTACATTTTACATACGTATTTTTAATCTTAGGGAGGTACCCCTGTAAATTGTTCCAAAGGAGGTAGTTTTCTGGGAAAATGTTGAGAGTAAAGGTCAGGTCTGTCTCCTGTCTGCTGGTAAGAGCCTTTTAGCACTGCTCTCCTCCTGAACGATGCTGCTAGCCTTTCGTAGCTGTGTGAGCTCGCCACCTGCAAGGCTCTGTGCTGAGTTCTAGAATTAGAGAAATAAGCTAAGAGCCCCAGGGATCAAGCATATCTTAAAGAAACATGTAAACTGATCATTATAATACAAGTCACTGTACCAGTTAGGATTGCTTTCAGCTGTGGTCTGCCAAAGTTCCAGTTTGTGGTGGCTTACACTGATGGGGGGTACAGTTTTTCTCTGGCGGTAAGGTCTGGCTATGAGCAGTTGCTGGCATTGGTCCAGCTGCTTAGCCTGGCTGGTCCCTTCATCCCAGGGGCCTTTCACCCTCATGCCAGCCCCTGGAGCTTAGCTGTCTGTAGTAAAGGCAGGAAGAAACAAAGCTCTCCCCGAACCAGGTTCCCTCCAGTGGATTCCCACTCCTATCTCCTTAGCCGGAGTTATGTCAAGCGCTCAGCTCCTGGCTTCGGGGGAGGGGCAAGGGAAGGAAGTGTGCAGCTCTGCTAGCCTCTGGGTCCCGGGCATCATTTGCTGTGGAACCATGCAGGGACCGACACGTGAGGGGCTTGGGGACAGGTCAGAGAGAGGTAAGGGAGCAGCGTGTGCAAAACCGTGGAAGTGTGAGGGGCAGAGTGTGTCCTGAGAACATCTCCAGGTTCTCTTTGAGCCAGCCCTGAGCAAGCAGAGAGACTGGACACGTGGGCACCAAGGGTTCACCTGAGTGATCTCAATCTCAATCCTTTTTCGGTGAGAGATGGTAGTGTGGGGGATGGGCAGAGTAGGAGAAAAGCGAACAGGGGCTCTTTGTACTGGGGATGGATGATAAAGGCCTCATCTAAGACATCACAGGGGTGATAGAGAAAAAGGAATAAATTGGGGAAATTCTTCCAAAGTCAGTGGCTCTTGGTGTCCACTCGAATATTAGGGGGAAGGCTGAAAGAGTTGGGGATGACTGTAAGGCAGCTCGTGGGTGGACAGCGGAACTGCTCTCTAACCTAGAGAATGCAGGGGCAGGCGCTGGCCAGTCCGTCTGGATGCTGGGTTAGAGGTAGCTGTGGTCCGTGGCTAGGGGGTGGGAATAGAGCCCTGGGTTTGATGGGATAGGTGGGGGCTTAGGGTATATATGGATCAGGGACTTTGGGTGGGGGGCAGGGGGTTCCTGTAAGTATTACTTGAAATTAAATGGCTGGATGGGAGTTCAGGGGCGAGAGAATGGCCCACTCACTGCACGCTAACTGGAAATCATGTCTCTATGAATTCAGTTTTACTCTTCCCTCCATTGTGCACCATTTTGTCTGATGAGCTCCTATTTTTAGCCCTTTTCCCAGAGTGAGTTCCCTTTAAAGGCTGTACTTCCTCCCTTGCTGGACTTCGCTCTCCTGATCTTACCCTCAGACAGTGATACCAGGTGAGGGGTGAATGGAGACCTGGATTTCTTAAATGGGTGTGGGCTGCCTGTTGGGTCTTAGATCAGGTGGTCAGGAGTAGCTAAAATTGCCCCACCCCTGCGCCCCCATTGCATGGGTGTGATGTGGCTGAGTCCAGATGTGGGCACTGCTTCTAGCATCATCTCCAGACAGGGCATTGTTTAAGGTCACCCAAGACCCCTCTCCACCCTTCCCCCCCAAGTCATGCTCAGTGTAGAATATTTAGAATGTGGAGGGAAAGTATAAGTCAAAGTCACCCATGGTGCCACAGTCCCAAAGAGCTATTGCATATCACATTGCTTTGCAGCAGAACCCTCACCCATCTCGGGGTTTTATGATGCGCCTCAGACAGATAGCCTCCGGACTCACACAGTCAACAAATATGTAGTAAGTGCACCCAACTTATGAGGGAGCTCTTCCGGGCGCTTAGGCTTACAACAGGAAACAAGATGAACAAGGCCGCTGTCTCGGTTTTGGTTGGGGAGGCAGTCAGCACATAACTAAGTAAGATGATGTTTGGAAACTGCAACAGGATAATGGGCTTCAGTGACTGGGAGGGCATGGAGCTACTTTAGAGAGGGTGATCTGGAAGCTTCTCTTGAAGTAGTGATACTGAGTCTGAGACCAGAAGGAGGAGGAGGTACCAGTCCTGGAAGACCAGGGGAACAGCACGTGCAAAGGCTCTGGGGTCAGAGCTTGGACTTTCTGAAGAGTAGACACAAGGCTGGTGTATCCACAGGGTGGTACGTGAGGGAGATAGTAGTGGGAAAATTTGGTCACAGAATTAGTCAGAAGCCAAATCCTGCAGAGTCTTATAAAACATAGCAAGGAATTTAAGATAGTATTCTCTTTCTAGTACTTGCAAAGAGAAGTCATTGGAGCATTTTGATTTAATGAGTGATGTGGTATAATTTTCACTATTAAAATATACAGTGTTGTAGTGGGTTAATGGTGGCCCCCCAAATTTGTGGTCCTGACCTAACCCCTGAACTCTGACCTTATTTGGAAAAGGGTCCTTGCAGATATAATTAAGAATCTTTTTTTTTTTTAAGATTTTTATTTATTTATTTGTCAAAGAGAGAGAGCACAAGCAGGGCTCAGAAAAAGGTGAAGGCAAGTATATTTGGGAGTCATCAGTAATTCCCAGCCCTAACTGGTGACTCTTGGGAAACTTAAAAAAAAAAAAAAAAAAAATCAGTATCCACAGTTCATCCCAGAGCTGTTAAGAAAATCTCTAAGGTATTTAAGACATCCCCAGGTGAGGTTAATGATCGGCTGTTGAAAGCCACAGGTCCGAATGGTATTGCCCAGGGCAGAACCGTCTAGAGAGATCACAGGTAGGCTAGCCTCTAATCCCACTCAGCTCTCGGGGTGGCCATAGTTTTGGGGTTGGCACCGTGTTTCTCTTCTTGTGGGCCACGAGGCAGAAGAGTCAGGAAAGGGGGTGTGTGTCGGTGGAGTGGATTATGAGGGCTCAAACGTGGTGGGCCCACTGAGGAGGAGAGACCAGGGGAGGAGACTGAGAAGGGTCTATGCTCGGGGGACAGCCAGGGAGAGTCGCTGTGTCTCAAGCCAAGGGAGAAAGTGGTTCAAGGTGGAGGAGGACACAGTTGGTCAAATGGTGCTTAGAAGTGACGAACCGGGAGGATAGCGTTCATTTTAGGATTTTGCAAACCACCGGTGCCCTTGAGCAGGCAGACGTGACTCAGCAGACTGGTTTGGATAAAAGCTCGCATGGAGCTGGTGGAAGGGAGGCGTTCTGACCTGCCAGTCTTCCCACCAGACGTGAAGCCCCCGTGAGGCCTCTTGTAGGCTTGCTCTTTCTGCCTTCCCCACCTCAAACCCAGCATGTCTGTGGGTTTGAGACTTGTGTTCAAAATGACCCTGTTGCACTAAATATTTAATCTTTTGCAATGTGGTACCCGAATCCCCTTATTAACGTGTCTGTTTCATAAACAGTATGTCATCAGCGCCTCTGTTCCTTTCCTTTAGATCTTTCTCCTTTTAATAGGACTTTGCTCCAGATGACATCCCCTTGGTGTTTGCCTGGGTGCGTGGGATTGTTGAGGTCTGGCCTGTCCTTCCCCTTGAGCGAGGCTGTGCTAGCGTGAGGACTCAACGGCTGCTTCATGGGCGAATGTCAAGGGTCTTGTCAAAGCCCTTGCCTGGGCACAGTCGGGGCTCAGCCAACATTCGTTGAAATTTAGGGCTAAAATGACTGCACGGCAGACACAGCTGCCCGGTGGAGAGCCAGATAAGCATGGTGAGGTCCCTTCGGAGGAGGGTGTCTGTGCCCTGGTGGATGGGAGAGTTTCTGCCCTGCTCAGCACCCCCCGCCCTCCTTACCCTGCTTCCCCTCTGTGACCCCGTTCAGGGCTGATACACACCAGCATTCTCAAGGAATCCCTGTGCACCGTGGTAGTCTCGTAGGATGATGGAAGTCCGGCTCAGCACGTGTGTGGGGAGCTGTGTTGTAGCTGACTGCTGTTCCTGCAGTATCCGGAAATAGCATTTTCTGGAACATGGCACATCAGTGACAAATTAGGTAGTAAGACCAGGAGGTGGTCCCTGGGCTGTGCCCCTCCAGCCCTGCAGGTGGACCTAGGCTTCTTCAAGAATTCTGTCCCACATATGGGAGCTGACAGCCACTTGCTTTCAACCCCTGGAAACGCTGTGAGGAAACCCCTGACTCTATCCGGTCAGCCCCTATACTTATAGGTTGCCCATGGCCCAGGAGTGTGTGCCCTCAGAGAACAATCTGCGATTTAACTCCTCTAGCTGAGGAGATTATGGGGTTGCTTTTTAAAGATTTTATTTATTTGAGAGAGAGAGTAAGCAAGAGAGAGAGCATGAGCTTGGGGAGAGGCAAAGACAGAGGGAGAAGCAGGCTTCCCGCTGAGCAAGGAGCCCGACATGGGGCTCGGTCCCAGGACTCTGGGGTCATGACCTGAGTCGAAGGCAGACGCTTAACTGACTGAGCCACCCAGGCGCCCTTGTTATACTTCTGGTACTGGCTGTAAAAAGCAGGATTTTAAGGAGTAAAGAAAGCCTAGAACTTCCTCAGAGGTTTTCTAGATGAAAAGCTATTCTTATGTCCACATTTCAAAGCCTCAACTTTTTTACTTTTTATTACAGGTTATTTCGAAATCTATACAAAATTAGAGAATTGTATAATGAGTACTCCCTCTACCCACAGGCCAGCTGTCCACACGCAGTTCTGCCATCCTGTTTCATCCGTCCCACATGCCTCCCCCACCTTCTTTTTATTTTTTCCTGGCATATTAGTCCATTTTTGCAAAGCGGTGCTGTGGTGACGTGGCCCCCAGGTCTTGGTGGCTTACAGTAACAAAGGCCCATGGCCTTGGTGGGTGCAAATAGCCCTGCTCCCCACCTTCTTTACTCTGCGGCCAAGGCAGAAAGGTGAGACTCTTCTTGTGCGAGTCTGTGCAGAGAAAATGGCTATTTTGAAGAAAAAATGGCTATTTTGAGTCACTGCCCGGCCATTTGACAGTATGACGACCCTGCTCATACCCAGAACGTGGACACTGAAGTAAGAACCTGAGCTTAGGATTCCTGCCCCATGTCCCACTTTGCTTTTTCTGGAGCACGTTTTAAAGTAACCACTTAGGGTGTGCCTGAGTGGCTCAGACAGTTAAGCATCCGACTTTTGATTTCAGCTCAGATCCTGCTTCAGGCTCCACGCTGGGCACGGAGTCTGCTTGAGATTCTCTCTCTCCCTCTCCCACTGCCCCTCCCCCCGACTTGTGCTCTCTCTCTCTCTCTCCCCCTCAAGGAAGGAAGGAAGGAGGGAAGGAAAGAAAAGAGAAAAGAGGAAAGAGAAGAGAAGAGAAAGAAACCACTTAGAGTGGAGCCCGTGAAGAAAATGAAAAGTTAGGGACCTCTGCTTTCTATCCCTCGCTCTCTCAAGTCCTGGGATGAAGGACTACCCTTCCCCTGGCTTAGTCCCCGTTTCCGGAATCTGTAGGCAGTAAATCTTTTGACTCCCTTTTGTGTGAGTGTATTGAAACTGCGCCTTCCATCAAAATGACCCCGTGGTTTTCACTTCCCCAAGGAGAGCTCGGATGCTGAGGCTCCCTGCCAGCCCCGAGTGGGTGGCTTGTGCCCCCTCAGTCCGCAAATCATAGTCTGTATATTTGTAATCAAACACACCAGCTACCAGCCTCCCAGCACAAAGACCCCACTCATGGTTGTTTCGGAAGGCGAGCCTGCCCTGATTGGGCCGTAACCCAGAACCCAGAGCAACAAGATTCCCTAGAAGGAAAGGTCTGTAAGTTGTCAGACACTTAGGAGGATTGTTGTGTTTTAACACGTAGAGAATGTGATTAGTGCTCTTCTCAATGAATCTGCACTCTAGGAGCAGGGAGGTCGGCAGGTGAAGTTTCTAATCAGGAATAGTGGAGGGAAAGGTAGTCATCAGTTGAAAGACTAACTAGGAATCTACTTTCCTAAGTCTGCCTCAGCAGGCACCTAAACAGCTACACCAGAGAGTCCGTTAATTAGTGCAAGGAGTCCTGGGGGTGTTTTGCGTGGGTAAGAATGGGGGTGGTCAGGTTATGTAGACTAACTAGAGATGTCGAGATGTCGTTCGTCTGCTCTTACATGGAGCGGGTATAAGATCTTTGTGCGTCCAGCAAATGGGTACCCCTCACAATGGTACTTAAGGCCTAGGACTCGGTCCTGTTCTGTGCTCTGCCACTTAAGAAAGGACCTGAGGATTTTGTCACCTGATTTGAGCAGAAGGTAGTTGAATCCGGCTTCAAGAAGAGTGCTGCCTCTGACTCCAGCAAACCTTTCAACTAACGATTTGTTCAAGGACCTAGAGGAGAGACAGTTTGAATTTCCCTGAGTTTACAGCATGTTGTGTAACTATTTCATGCCTCTTTTTGGATAATGTGCCACACCTGGTAGAGGAATTTTGTGGGAGGGGACCTGAAGTTTTCCCTACCTTTGGTCGTTGGAATCTACTGGTACCTCCCCATGAAAATGGGACTGTGGTGAATGGCCACCATATTGAATCAGCTTACAAGGGAGGGAATGAGAACCTGAAAGGGAGTCTGGTTCGTTCTCTTGGGCGGTCATTAGTAGCCCCCCAAATTACAGAGCGGCCACAAAGTTCCTATATCCGAGAAGTGCTGTTGTTAGGTCTTCAATCATTAGCAGGGACTGCTTCAGCCATCAATGTGGAAGAAGAGGTCTTGAAGGATGTGAGGAGAATTTAAAATGTATGCAGAGAACAGAGGTGAGAGTACAGACAACTTCTAAGTAGGGTGCCTAGAAAGGGTGTGACCTACCCAAAAGAGCATACATGTTGTCAAGATGATTCCATTAGCTATTTCTTTCAGCATCAAAAGAGGATTTTTCCATCACTGGACTTCGTAGGTTCCAGCATCTGTGCTGATGGCTTTATGTGGATTATTTTATGTTTTGTAATCCTCATAACCCCTCCGTGAGGGTAGGAAGTAGTACTCATATTTGACAGATGAGGAAATTAAGGCATAAAGTTTCCAGGACCTCACAGCAAGTAAGAAGCAGAGCCAGGATTCAATTTAGGAAATCCGATTCCCCAGCCCGTTCCCCACTTAGTTTACAAGCGTGGTATTGCAATGGCCTGTTTTTGTTTGCACCTTCTTTCCTCTGTTCTCAGAGTTCAAGAGCCTTAAAGTCTTTACAGTCTGATGGAAAAGGGAAAAAAAAATGTTTACTTTATTTCAGGAACCTCTCCTTCTAAAAGGTGTGGAGATTTTCCCATCAAGCCAGGTGGACACCTGTGTTTTCCTCCCAGAGTCCCTGGAACCCTTGGGACATCACTGTTTTGAATCCCTATAAAGGCATGAGGAAATGTGGTTTGTTTCAGCAAATGTCTAGGTCTCCTCCAACCCTTTCTACCATGTGAGAGTTGAGGACCACTTTGGCTTTATCTAGTCTGGAGTTAAGCTTTGGGCCAGGCAAGATCTATATTGACGATGCGCAGGGGTGGGAAGTGGAAATTCAGCGTCAAGTACTCCTTGTCATCCAGCATTTTTTCTATTACTTTGGAGCCTGTCTGCCGCAGGGCAAGGTGCCCAGCTGCTCCCAGGGGGAAAGAAACTGAGATCCTGAGTTGTCTGCCCAGCGTCCGTGCCCGGGGAGAAGTGCCGACAGCATGAATTTTAAAAGCCTGTTCTCAAAGTGCATCACTGGGAAGCCTTTCCAATAGAATCACTTTTAAGCCCCGCGGTAGTCACAGCTGCGGGGTGATTCTGTCGAACCTGAGGCAGACCTGAGCGAAGTGGCAGGTGGAGGAAGTACCGCTTTAGTCAACAGATCAGGAAACCTCGTCTAAAATATTGGGGCTCTAGGAAAAACTAGACCCATTGTTCTGTTGCTTTCTTCAGCTGCACTTTGTGGTCCTGCTGCCAAAATTCCTAAGAAATGGTCAGGAGTGAGGGAGAGGGGAAATAAAAATAAATAATGAAAAACACAGACAAGAATCTAATGTGTGTGGCTTCAGCTGTGCCATTTTCCACAACGATCAGACTTTGAGTCCGTTTTAGCCCTTTCTGCAGGTGTCCCAGCGGTGGAAGGATGGGTCCGTGTGTGACCCACAGGCAGTGGGAGCATGCACACGAGCAGGTGTGTGACCCCTCTCCAGGGGGTGGGGAGGGAGTGCTGTCAAGGGCATGCGTGCCCAGCAGCAGCTGGCATGGGAACGCCAGGGCCCGCCCACAGCAAGGCCTCCTCTGTAACAGGTGCTCATGTCTGCGAGAGAGGATGTGGATGGCAGTCACCACAGGGATGGATGAGCCCCCTTACTCCTGTCCTCGTGGAACTGGGACCAGGTAGATCAGAAATGATTTCACTTAGGTGAGAGCCAAGGTGGAAAGAAATCTTGGGAGTAACCACAAGACAAAAGCAACAGTGAATCAGAAAACAGGAGTCTCAAGTCCGACGGGGGATCCGGATGAGTCAGTGCTCGGCCTCTGTAGCCTGGCCCTGGCGTAGGGCTACTGGGTCACCAGGGCTGGGGAGTTTCTGGAAGCTCTGGCGTGGGGTAGCCAAGCCCTAAACGGTCCTAGGTCCTAGGTCTGATCTATCTCAGAGGATTCCTTTCCTTAGAAATATCCAGGGATTTCTCCAGCTTTTATTTCCCACGTACTTGGGTAATCGGCCTCCACCCCCTATTTCCCCTTGTTCCTCCTCCCCTAGGCCCTGATTGAAAAGATTGGTAACCACAGGGTTCAGATCTGCCTCCCTCACATGCTCGCTGTTAGAACTTTGCTAAACTAATTACACAGTCTCCTTTTCTGTAAAAGAGGGACTTGGGTGCTTATCTCAAAGGGCTGTGAAAGGAGATGGTGCTTAGAGGTACCCTGCCCACGGCCTGGGGCCTCACACACCAAGCGCCTTGGTCTTAGTTATGCTGCGGAGACTCTACTTTCCAAGTTGTTATGATCATGGTTTTCCTCTCATAATTAAAGGGCACCCTTCTCTCTTATTCTCCCTTGATGACCCTGCCATTCACCATGGTGGTTCCTCCAGGTCATTTCTAAAGCGGAATGCCAGGACATGGGGCTCACCTGGCTTGTGCTCACATTCTCTGGCCCTTGTTGGTTTTGTGCTGACCGGCCCCCAATACCTGCAGCATTACCCAGGCTCTGCGTTCACCTGCCATCTCTGTGTGAGAGCTGCGCCGTCCTTTGTCCACCCTGATCTCTGGTCCCCCTGCTCTTGTCCTCTCCTGAGTCTCATCTCCTAGGCAGCTCCGTGGAGCCCCCGGCAGGACACGGTGCCATTCCTACAGCGATGGCCCACACTGCCACTTGGTCACCATGAGCTCCTGAGAAGTAAGGTTTGGACTTGAGTTGACTTTAGAGGCATTGTCACCGCATAACCGATCTAGGTGGCACAGTGGAAAGATTCTGGGCTCTCATTATCTTTCTGGCTGAACAAATTATCTAAACTCTCAGAAACTCAATGTTCTCCTTCATAAAGTAGAAATAGTAACTCCTGGGTTTGAATCTCGTCATGAAATGTGCAGTTCTGCGTATACCCAAGCACGCACCCAGCAAGCGGCAAGCAGTGGCTGCTTTTATTGGGTATTCTGAGCTCACCTACATCCTTTCCAGAACCTCTCAGCCTCCTCAGGCTGACGGATGCGCGGCAGGTGCCCCTTGCCCAAGTCACACTTTCTGGTTCAGTACTGCCATTGGGCAAGGTGCTCCTGTCTATGACATTCAGGCCGTTTGCTAGGATCCTCTGGTTTCTAAATGCAGTTACTTAATGGGGTCCGTCGCTCAGAATGGCCACTCTGAGGTAAAGAATCCTAGCAATGTCCTAACTAGGAAGGCCACTGCCCCTCTCTCTTTCTGGATGTTAAGAAACCATCCGTGATGGAATAGAAGCAACAAGAAGTATTTGAAAAGTCCTAAATGAATGGGACAGAAAACAGTGATGCCAAGGACAACGTAGGCACCTCCGGTGACTTCTTCCTTCCGTCACCTCTCGCCATCCGTGCCTCCTTCCTCACACACACGGAATGGAAGCCACTTTCTGTTTTTGCCAATATTCTTATTCATTCTCTTTAGACTGTCCTTGAGTCTTCTCTCCCTTGGAAACAACTTCCGTTATAAGCAAAGTGAGAGAAGCTGGACGTTCCCTGTCCTGGAGATGACCCGGATGGAAGGGATGAACTGAGTTTACGAACATGTGGGTCTTTGAAAAGTGTTGCTGTAAAACTAGGACCTGTGGAGACCTGTTGTGTGCGGGGTGTCTAGAAGCTAACCACGTACCGAAACTGTGGGACAAAAATGTATTTCAAGCAAAAGGTGCGATGAAAGTAGCAAAGTCAGCGCGACCAGAAGGCTCTTCGTTGCCGGACAGTGAATTTGTGGCCCCCCAGACTTGAAGTCCCAGCCCCAGCGTTCTTGCTCTCTGTGGATTGGATGGCACCGGGAGTGGCAAGCCTGGAGAGCTTCATAGTAGAGGAGGACGTGATTTCCTCCCGGTCAGGGGCTCACAGCTGACAGAGAAAAAAATAACAAGCGAAAGGGCAGGACTGCAAATTCAAATCTGTTTTACAGGAGAGGAAACATGGTAATTTACTTCAGTACCTCTACTGGCGTTGACATCCGAGGTTGGGATTCGTATGTAGACGGTTCGTAAGCAGGGGTCAAGCTCACTTAGTGGGAAGTGTCTGTGTTGTACTGTATCATACTAAATAATGTAAATAAGTGACAATACGTATTACATGCGCAGGATCACAGCGAGAGGGGTACCAATAAACTGCACTCGCTCAAAAACATGTGACACGTGGGAAGAAGTGGCCTGTCGGTGACTTGCTCCAGTGACCCGAATAGGAGCCCACAAAGGTTCCCTGTCTTGGACTTCGTCCAGGAGGACTTAAATACCAGAAAAACCAGAAGGCCCGGCTCCAGCATGGCAGAGCCCCAGACTGGAGGTTAGCTAGCATCGCGCGTCGGGGCTGTTGTAGTTAGAAAGCCAACCGGGAAGCCACAGTTCCTAGGACACTATCCTTAGTACGACCCCCACCCCCATGATGCACGTACGCCTACAATGTCCCCGGATTATATGAATGGCCTTAGAAAAATGGAAGGAACACCAAATAGGTAAGGTTTATTCATACTTTGCTCCATTCTTCATGGTTTGTAATGGATTTTAATAGATTTTAAAATGCGAGCTCTGCTTTGGGATTCATCTGGGGACTCAATCGACCGAACTTGAGTAAATTATTCACCACTTCATTAAAATTCAGTAGCGCTGAAGGTCTCCATCTGAAGCAGCAAGGGCCTCTGCTGCAAGAATTGCTGTGCACTCTGCATGGAGTGTAGTTTTCCCCGTCCGGCCCGCACCGAAAGTGTGCACAATACCAGGGGAATGTCGATCTAACACTTTACTTTCCATTAACCAAAATTATTTCTGTAACCTCAGGAGAAGAAACAGGCTTTCGGTGAGTAATCGACACACTGGTGATTTTCAGTCTCTTACTGGGAACATATTACTGGCATAAGAATGCATTACTGCTGGGGGGCGGGGCTTAGAGGCTTGTCATGATTATCTCCGTTGCTCCGAGATAACATTTAGTCAGTGGAGAGTCAGTTACCATTCCAATGGAAAGAGCTGTTGTCGTTGGACAGTAGAAATTACAGGCTGAAATGTTTTAAAACTAGACATTTGTTTACTTCTTTTTCCTACTAGAACTGAAGTCATGTAATTTATTGGAACAGATGGCACAGAAGAGGTGGGCCGCAGGAAATCGGTGTGTTCTACTTTTAGAAAAGATAATTTATAAAAATACTACCCAAAAGCATAATAAAGTCATGGACTTACAGGCTTTTGCCGAGTCCAGCTGGTTCAACTCCTGTCCAGAATTCCCGCCCCGACAGAAGGCCTCCCTGGCGTCCCTGCTTGAGCCCTGTGGTCTCTTAGGACCTTGACACCAAATTCGTGATCACTTTCCAGTGGCTTTTTCATGGTCAAGTGAAATGTCCTTTCCAGAGATCTCTGACCACGAGAACATCCCTCCTGATGCCTCAGCTCTCCCCTGGCTCTGATCGGCGCCGGTCTCCTGCGACGTGGCTACTTTACCAGGGCCTCATGGTCAAGAGCCGAATTTCTCCTGCTTCCTTCTGTGGCGGGAACATCACTGGCCATGTCATCCCATCCTTCCTGTTCTCCGGATGCTCCGACCTGCCCACTTGCCTTGCAGCCGTGCCCAGAACCCGGCACGGCATGCCAGGAGCACTGCTGCTCAGAACGACTGTTCTTAACCATTTGAGAATCTAAGATTCCAGAATCTCGTCCCAGAAAAGGCACGTGGGGATGTACATGGTGCCAACAATTTCGGCAGATTTCTGGGACTCCCTGGAGCTCACTCATCACCCGTGTGCCTCCTGGGCCGGCAGATAACCCCCTGACTGTTGTGCGGACAGTGTGCATGGGAACCCCCGGGGAAGCTTTCACTGACCACCCATCCCTGGGCCCTACCCCAGGAACTGCCGTAAAGCCAGGAATCTGGGGATCTGACGCAGAAGGGTTTTCAGAGTTGTCTATTTTTAAGGAGGCTGTGTTGTAGAAATCAGGTTTTGAAATCACGTTTCAATCATAATCGCATATGTGAGGCTTCTTCAGGATCCAGTTTCAAAAAAAAGCATTTTCTTGGCTTTTTCCTGAACTGACTTGTTCAGGCATGTTAGGCCTTTCGGGATCATCCGAGTACTTCAAGTACTCGTGAGATTTTAAAACCGGTGCGCAGAGCCTCAGCCCCTGGCTTCCCTCTTGCTGGCGTTTGTTGGATGAAGAGTCTGTGGTTAATTTGGGAACGGCTCAAACCTAGTGGAAAGTCAGACAGACCTGTGTTCGGACCATTAGGGCCTAGTGTGTTTTTATAATGTTCATTTGGGGGAACTTAGGCATCTTGGAGCCTTTGGAAATGACAAAGGGGGGAAGTTGCAGTTTCTGAACATGCCATTTAGCCAAATAGCTGAGCAAAATATTTTTAAAAGAAATGCTCAATTCTGTGGCTTGGTGTGCCTTAATCTTCATTTTTCTCCTTTTGCGATGTCTGTATCTTCCTGGAGGCTCCTTCGCCAGCCCACAGTTCGGCCACCCCTGTTAGAACATTCCATGAGCGGTTTGTGTTGGACACAAGTGTAGACTGGTGTTTGGTGCTAACGAGGATCCCTGGGGGGAGTGAGGGCGAGGGTACATCAGCCTGGGGAAGTAGGCATCCTCCGAGGTGTTTGCCTGGCCGGTCGCGGACAGCGAGCTGCACCTGCCCCTTCGCACAAGAGCTTCTGTTCGAGCCTGACAGTGAATTCAAAACCAGCTCGGGTGTGTGGGAAAGAGCTGGTCAGATTTCATCAAGGGCAGTGACATCCTCTGTGGGATTTTGTTGCAGGAAATATTCTGATCGAGCCTTTGAAGTATCAGACCCGAGGTCTGACTCTTTGCCTCGGTTTGGGGGGGACAGGGGCAGGCAGCAGGCAGCCGCGTGTTTCCGGATGTGTACTCTGTCCCCCTCTTCCTGCTCACCTCGGTTTCCGTCCTCCTCCGTGCAGGTTATGGCCACACCGTGCCCTTGTCGGATGGAGGCAAGGCCTTCTGCATCATCTACTCAGTCATCGGCATTCCGTTCACCCTCCTGTTCCTGACGGCGGTGGTCCAGCGTGTCACCATCCACGTCACCCGCAGGCCTGTCCTCTACTTCCACGTCCGCTGGGGCTTCTCCAAGCAGGTGGTGGCCATTGTCCACGCCGTGCTCCTCGGCTTTGTCACCGTGTCCTGCTTCTTCTTCATCCCGGCGGCCGTGTTCTCCATCCTGGAGGATGACTGGAACTTCCTCGAGTCCTTCTATTTTTGTTTCATTTCCCTGAGCACCATCGGCCTTGGGGATTACGTTCCTGGAGAAGGCTACAATCAGAAATTCAGAGAGCTCTATAAGATTGGGATCACGTGTGAGTATCGGGGCTCCCAGACCCCACCCCCTTTGGCCACGCCCCACCCTGCCTATCTATGAATAGTGTCATTCATAAAAGCCCTGATGGCTTTTTCACTGATAAGTTTTCAAGCTCTTTATGCAAAAATATTACTGCCGAGACATTTTTTCCGTGTACCTTGAAACTGCTGATCAGTTTCTCACTAACAACTAATAATGTAACCAATTTCTTAGTAAACCGTAATAGGCATTATAAATTACAGTGTAAAAATGCACCACATAGAATATACTAGATTACCAACTTTTAATTCAAATTTTTTTTGCTGTTTTTATTAACTATTTTAAGTTCCAGAAAATTAGGGCTAGGATGTAGCCTGTTACTATCAGTCATGTTCTTTAATTTACCAGGAAAATCTTAAAAAAGAGTTGCTTATCTCATTTGTCCATCTGGTTCTTTTTTCCAAGAAGTTAGAATATATGTGAACAATTTTCGGAATTTTGTACGTGGAAAGTAGGCATTCAAAATCAGATGGCCAGTGGTTTATGGTTTTTAAACAGTTTTTTTTTAATTGGATGTGGATATGAAGAACTTAGAAATCTGTTTTCAAGAAACTCTTAGTTTTTACATCATAACACATACACAGTTTTCATTTCTGCTGTCTCAAGAGTTTTTCAAGAATCGGCTCGTGTCACGTTTCCTAGGAGATCATAGTGGATACTCAGGCAGTCAGATGCTGTGTCCTGGCTCCTGTCTTGTAGTCTTAACCTGACAACATGCTTAGTTGAATTATGTATATTTGGACATTTCCATTAAACCAGGAGCTCACGCAGGGCAGAGACCTCAGTCATAAACGCCAGTGCTTTGAACGGCGCCCAGCTACCGTACCCAGCTACCATACAGATTCCAGAAATGTTTACCAAATAGTTGCAAGCATGAGCTCCTATTTCCTCCCGTTCCCATAATTCTTTGTAATGTCCACAGAATATTTCAGCACCGGCTCTCCGGTAATCTAACCAGGCCTCTGTTGTTGACTGTTTTGATTGCTCCCCATTTGGGGGCGTCATAAACAACACTGTCGTAACTATTTGCTTATGTTTGTACTTTTCCTACTTGGATATCTTTCCAAGAAGTGGGATTGCTGGCCCAAAGTGAATACGCCTTTCTTGCGACACACGGAACATCTTGACCCTTTGCTTTCCAAACGGAATTTCCGGGCTTACGCTCTCACCACAATGACCTGAGCGCAGCGGTTTCAGCCCTCACAGGGTCATGTGGGCCAGCAGCGTGAGGGGTGTTTTGTTGCCGATTTAGTAGCTCCGATAAACATTATCTCAACATTTTTTTTCATGTATTAGGTAAACTATTACCTCCTTATTTTAATTTAGCGTTTTTAGGACTTCAAGGAGCTGAATGTTTCTGCAGGTGTGTTTGCTAGCTCTGCTTTTCTCTTGTGTTCACTGTCTTCTCATAAATTCTGCCCAACTGTTGAACTCCCTCAGTTTTTCGTATAATGCTAAGTCCTTAGATCATCTTAACACTCGTTACCGTGTGAACCAGCTGTTTTTAGTGGTCTACATAGCGTATGTGCTGAACGGAGCAAATGAATATTCCAAAAGTGTGTTAGATTATGATTGGGATAAAATCCCACAGCTTTTGCCTGAAACCGCACGGATATTTTTGTCAGCATTCAAGGGCTTGATTAAACACTGGCTAAAGGAAAAGGAAGGGAATTCCCAACTAGTCCAACAATGTCATTGCTGTTTCCTTTTTAAAGATTTATTTATTTATCCTAGCACACACACGCACGCACAAGCCAGGATGGGAGAGGGGGAGAGAATCCCAAGCAGACCTCCACTGAGCATGGAGCTGATGTGGGGCTCGATCTCAGGACCCTGAGATCATGACCTGAGCCGAAATCAAGAGTCAGACGCTTAACCGCCTGAGCCACCCAAGCACCCCTGTTATTGCTATTTCTAATGTATGCCATGTTGTCATCAAAACGTAATAGCCAAATTGTAAAGATGCTAGAACTTTGTCCCTCTGCATTCGTGAGATAATCGGCCTCCTTATTCCTATTATGCTGCTCATTCTAGCTGGTTCACTTATTTTCTGAGAATCCTCCACAAGCATTTTACCACTGGGCCATGAAATTGGGATTTTTCTTATTTTTAGTTTTCAGTTTTACTTCCCTGTTCCTTTCCATGGTGAATTTTTTATTTCATGGAAACTGATTTTAAATGTGTTGCAACTGACTTAAAATCACTGCTGTCCCATCACTGAATTCAAGGAATAGCATGTGACCTGAATCCACGGGTTATCTTTTATTTCGGAGTAAGAAGCTGGTAGAGTTAATCAGTGAATGGTCCACGTTTCCCCCAAAATGACTGTCCCATCATGGATGTAGCTTAGTTGCAGCTGGACTCCAGTCAAGTGCAAATCGCCGTACAAAGACTGGTTCACGTCAGCATCCGTTCCTAGAGGGATTTTCATCTAGCTTAAACTATAATTTCTACTGCCATACTTCTTACTTTCTAGTGGAAAAACTGATAAATGTATTGAGTCTTTAAGGTGTCAAGCTCTGCTCTGAGCACTTGTGACAAAACTCTTGGAATATGTCACTGGCTTTTTTTTTTTTTTAAAGATTGTATTTACTTATTCGAGATAGAGAGAGGGCATGAGAGAGAGAGCCCGAGCCGGGGGGAGAGGGGGGCGGTGTTGGGCAGAGGGAGAGGGAGAAGCAGACTCCCCTCTGAGCAAGGAGCCCGATGCGGGACTCGATCCCAGGACCCTGGGATCATGACCTGAGCCGAAGGCAGGCACTTCACTGACTGAGCCACCCCAGTGCCCTGACATGTCACTGGCTGTCTGAGAGCCCCTGATTATGCAGTGGAGGAGGTGAAGAGCCCTCTCCCTGCAGGTCGCCCTTGGGGGGTCAGGTGAGTGCGGGATGGCGTTTCTCTTTATGACGCCACGTCAGCACCAACTGTTTCTTGTTTTCTCAAAAATTACCCCGTGAATCTGAATAATCCCAAGTTTGTAGAAAGTTAAGTCATTCTTCATTTTTCTCTGGGTCTCTGGTTCTCTGGAGCCATGGACCTTAGAACATTCCCAGAAATTTCGAAAAGTGGCAGGAGAATTGGTTCATCACTCCCTCTGTCGCCACTGGAGTCATCCGTGACTCGATCCCACTGAGACGCTGTCTTTCTTCTCATTCAGGTTACCTCCTCCTGGGCCTCATTGCCATGTTGGTAGTTCTGGAAACCTTCTGTGAGCTCCACGAGCTGAAAAAATTCAGAAAAATGTTCTACGTGAAGAAGGACAAGGACGAGGATCGAGTCCACATCATAGAGCACGACCAGCTGTCCTTCTCGTCCATCGCCGACCAGGCCGCCGGCCCGAAGGAGGATCGGAGGCAGGACGAGCCTTTTGTGGGCCCGCAGTCCTCGGCCCACCCCGATGGCTCTGCGGGCAACTAAGGGCTTTGCCGCTTGTCCCCGGAGCACCAGGGTCGGGGCAGGGAGAAAGAGCCTTTGTCTTGTTTATTTGTATGAGAATGCAGATGATCTTTTAACAAATACCTACTGTTTGAAATATTTAGCAAAAAAAAAAAAAAAACCCACAAAAAACAAAATAATGGAACAAGGGAAGCTTTTACTCTGGACGACTGGTATCTGAGGAAATGGGATATGTACCTATAATTCACATGTGACAAAATTACCTAGACTTTACGGATAGGTAAGGAATACTTGAAGAAGGGCGCTGCTGTGGGTAGAAGCAGATTTTATACTTTTGATTGGGGACTTTGAGATTTGCATTTAAATCATTTTAGCTGATGGCTAACTAGCAACATTTATATTTAAGAGCCAAAAAAAAAAAAAAGAGAGAAGCATAGAGGTGTGTTTTATAAATAAGCTTATGTGTACCTGTTTGCACGTGCCCATCCCAAATCATTATTTTTGTAGACTCTAACTTAAACCTACTATTTATAATGAATAGGCAACCAGTAACTGTGTACATACAAGTATATATATATGTTTATATCTTGTACATATGGTTTAGGTCACCAGATCCCAGCATCCTTCATAACCCAAGATTGTAGATATTTTTCCTTTTGATTTCTCTTTGTACTAAAGAATCGAGAGTTGCTACAATAAAATAAGGGAAGTAATACACTTAAGAGTGAGTTACGATGGTATTCTGCAAAAGTAAATGTTTCTACCCTTTGTAAGAGTATGATATCAAGTGTCTCAACTGTTGGTAAGCGTTTCTCTGGAGGGGAACAGCTAATGAAGAATACAGTTTGGAAAGGAAGTTATTTTGTTTTGAAAGTGCATTGTGATGTAGTCACCTGGTCTACAAAGCCCGGGACGGGAACCTAGAAACCCCGAATGAACAGATTCTGTCAAATTAATCAGAGGGTTTTTAAAGTTACAAGCTGAAATCAATAAAAGTCATAGCGGGTTGCAATCCTCTGCTTTACTATGTCAAGAAAAGCCTTCCTGTGCGTTGACACTATGTCCGTATTTACTCCTTTATAGAAACCAGGAAGGCAGCATTTCAATGCTGTACACAGGGCACGATTAGTTTTCGAAGAGAAAATGGAGAAGGCCCTGCATGATCACTGAGCCTTGGGGAGCTCGCTCGGAACATCTCCGAGACGTGCGGCCCCACGCACACCGTTGCCAGCCGTGTCCTGCTGGCTGCTGGCCTTCCATAAGCAAGGCCCTTCTTTCTTGTAGGACATCCCGTCTGGCCTCAGAGCAACAAAACCCTAAGAAGGAAGTACCTCAGCTCCGGACATCCATGCCACTCCAGAGCTCCAGGAGACCCCCCCCCCACCCTTTCCCATGTTGGGTTCCAGAAGTGTTCTGTTCTCTGGATCTGGGGACATTACCCTGTAAGCACATTTCTCTGCGCGTCCCACGCTGTGTCTCCACGGCGGAGACTGCTCTTAGGCGGGGGTCAGTGATCGGTTCAGGAATGGAATAGAGACTCTTTAGCAGATAGGGGCGTGCATCAAGGACACAATTGGGTCTGGAAAGTTCGCAGTGACCACAGCACTTGGTATGGTACAGGGGTGTTGCAGGATAAACGCCACAGAAACGGTGGGTTGTACACTGGGAGAGCGTCTTCATGTTCCGTGCAAGAAAAGAGAACGGGTGTGCTACCAGGGCGTGACTGATCTGAGAGGGGAGTGCAAAACACGGAGAGGGGGGAAGAGCAGAAAGGGAAAATTCTGAATCAGGATGTCATCAAGTCGTGCAAGTGTCAAGTTAATTTTCAAAGCGTAATTTTATGAATCGGTAGAGAATGCACTCACCCTTAATGGTGGTTCGAATTGTTTTTGTTGTTTTGACTGGGAAGGGGGAGGTGCAAAAATGGGAGCAAGTTTTGCCTCCCGCGCCCTGTGGAAAGCAAAATGTAAGGCAGAGTATCTCCCCTGTGCTGGCTTTTTGTCCTCAGCCGATGGGCAGATGCCACTCTGTGGTCCTGAAGGAGGAGCCAACTGTCAGAGAACAGAAGCAGGACCTGCGGGGGCAGGATGAGCCATGGGCAGCAGGGAGGTGACCTTGGAACCTTCTAGTTGGAGGTGAGCGAGGGTGAAGTTGGAGGTGGGAGTGAATACTAGCAAAGAGGATTTGGAGTGATGAGTCAGAGTGTTCTGGGCAAGAGTGTTCTAGATTGAGTTCTAAAGAATCCAACGAAATGCCTTCAAGATAGAGAAGGAGCAGAAACCCTCGTCTTTCAAGGAGAGGACCCCTGGGGTGACTTTGAAGTCACATGTGTCCAGCAGGTACGTTGATTTGGACCAGAGGATACATTCAGTGTGAGCAGAGAACAGTGTAGGTGGAGGAAGAGTTCTTGACCTCCCAGCCGTCCAAGGCCCCGTAGAGCAAGGGCTAGAAGCAGTCTCCAAACGAAGCTAGAACAGGAAAGAACAGACGAAGTTGGGCCCAGATGACTCCATTTATGAGACTAGTCTCTGCAGGGATCACGCCCCCAAGAGATTTAAGAAGTGATTTGTTCAAAAGTTGAAGAGGAAGATGAGTGGGCGGGAAAAGAGGATGTTTTCTGAACAGATAAATATGGAGTGACTTAAGAAAAAAATGGGAATGGTCGGATTAGTCAGAGAGGGAGGGGGTGTTGCTTTTCTTACCTAAAAACCAGTCCTGCCCACACTCTACAAACCAGCCTTCGGTGCCTTTCGGAAGGTGAATGGGGAAATCTGTACACATTTGGAGACGTCAAAATAACTGAAATAAATATTCAGTGCAAAGCTTTTCTTCAAGTTAACCCTTTCCAGTTACCAGTAGTACATCTTCTCAAAAGCAGCAGATACTTGCTTGAATGAAGAGCTCGTTTCGAGTTGGCACAAGCATGCACTGGCTGGTGGCCAGAAGATTCTCTGTCTTTTACTCGGAATGCAGGGAGCATAGCTCTGTGGCATATGATACATGCATTTTGTGACTCGTCAAAGCCTCCGTGCCCAGGAGAGCTGCCATAAATACCGATATCCTCCATTCAGGAAGGCCGACCTTCTGGGATGGAGTTTCAGAAATGTGTACAGACTCAACCAGATCATTCCTTGGCAAATTTAGAAACAAAACCGCCTCACAGTGCTGAGCCTGAGATCATTTAGAACTTACCGTGTATTTGGCTCTGCCCAGTACGGTTTTCAGTCTGTCTCTTTAATACATTTAAAGTTTTCCCCATTGTGGTGTATTATTTTCCGAGAGTTCTACCTGATGAAAATTTGGAACAGCCAAGCCTTTTGTGTGGAAGCAAAACAGGAGATTGTTTGCTGAAGACGATTTTCCAAACTTCTCACTTATCTCACTTGCTGTCAGGCAAACTCGGCTTTCGAAAACACAGTAGAGAGCCCAGAAGTAAGTACAAAGTTTTTTAAGTATTTTTGCAGCCCGGCAGTGAAATGCATTTAATAAGAAGTAAGCCCCTGGCTTGCTTCCCTCAGAACTCAACCACACTTAGCTTTGCACCTGGTTTCCAACCCACAGAAAATAAAGGGGAGCACCGCTACCCAATAGTTCTCGAATTTTGAGTTACTGCACTTCTCATAACGTGCGGGTGGCAAAAATATTAAAAGTCTGGTGCAAATTGGCAGTACCCACTCTGCCGTCTTTCAGGCGGACTTAAGTCGGCACTGTCTCTCCGTTCCCCTAAAAGCGTCCACGGTTCCTGCACCGTCCACCTCGGCCTCCAGTGCCACTCAGAGTCTGGGGACAGTTGGCTGCCTGACCGCCCTTTTGTATACTTAAGAAAATGGTCACACACTCCAGAAACATGACAACTCTCCCTTATGGCAAGTTTTTCCATTCTGAGCGAAACGGCAGGGCACGCTCAGCCTGCATGATTGTAGAAGTATGAATACTTAATTGGGAAAATGGATTTTCCCAATTATATGGGAAATGGATTTCCCAAAATATGTATATATATATATATATATATATATATATATATATAATCGTGCCTATAACTCAGCGATTCATTTCCATTTCTAAGCAATGGCTGGAAAACCAGAGCCCCTTGGCAGTGAGATATTTAACCTACCAATGAGTCTGCAGGTGCTCAGAGACATCAGCATAAATTCCCTGACACTTTTGCATTACTCTGTTCTTGCTCTGGGTGAACAGTATTGCTTTCAATTGCTGCATTAATGTGGGAGGAGTGCCCTTCTTTATGGGCTCGCCTGAATAACGAAAGCCTTCCTCTGTGCCCTGGTTACCAGCTTGGTACACCGCGTGGGGATTGCAGTTTGGGACAATGGGACCTTGACATTGGGACTAAGCTTGTTGCCACCCATTGGGCAGTGACCAAGCCAGATTTTAAAGGTCACTGCATAATTTATGGCATGTGAACTAGTGGTTAGAATTCTGTAATGAAGTAAAATAATAGTCTTTTTTTTTTTTTAATAATGGTCTTACCATTTTCCCTGGGCTGCTCCCTCTGAATTTGGGGAGCTGAGAAAGAGATCAGGCTCCCAGGCACCCCTATCTTGGGACAGAGAGCAGCAGAGCCCGGGGCCAGGCCAGGTGTTGACTCCACATGTCCCTGTTGGTGACGCATTCCTAGGAAGGGACACTGGCTGGAAAAGGACAAGCCCCATACATCAGTCTGCAGGAAACTGGCTGTGCCACCGAGAACATATTTCAGATCACTGTGGAGGGACTTTAAGAAAAAAAACAAATAGGGGCATCTGGGTGTCTCAGTCAGTTAAGCATGTGCCTTCGGCTCAGGTCCTGGAGTCCTGGGATCAAGCCCAGGACTTGGGATCAGGGATCCCAGGGAGTCCTGGGATCAGGCCCAGCGTGGGGTCCCCTGCTCACTTGGGGGTCTGCTTCTCCCTCTCCCTCTCCCCCCGCTCTGTTCCTCTCCTCTCCCCCTGAGTGCTCTTTCTCTCTCTCTCTCAAAAAAATAAATAAATAAAATCTTTAAGAAAGAAATAAAGAAAGAAGAGAAAAGAAAAGAAAAAAAAGAAAAGAAAAAAAAATCAAATAACCTGCATTTGAAATGGTTTCTTTCTGGCAGATCTGTAAATCTCAAGTTTATGGCCATATCGAAGGCAGAAAGGAAAGAGGCATTCTATACATGTTAGGTAGAGTAACAGGTCAAGTGCTTGTAAATAGCTTTTTAGCCAGGTCGTAAAATGGTAAAATCATGTGTGTTTATTTCTGTGTCTATAACATGTGAGAATCCATGTCAGTAAATCCCACTTGGAGCGTCAGACTTGCTGGAAAGAGGTCCACGTGAGGGTCATCTCCCGACAGTTTCACCTCTGGGCTAAGGAGAAAGAACGATGCTATCCTGGGGGAGAAAGAATGGAGAGTTTGCTGCAGAAGTTACACACTGTTGTTACAGCAAAGAAAAAAAATCCAATGTAAGCTACCAAAATCATCTGAAAACCTAGACTTGTTTCGTTTTTTTTTTAATTTATTATAAGCAGTGACTGAAAATTAGTACAATGACAAAACTATAAATAAGTATTACAGTGACTGAACCATCGCCCTTATAGGCAAATAGATGGGATATGAGTGTGTGAAAAATTCAAGATGATTTGACATCATTTGCACACTTGAGTTTTGGACTTGCCCTCCCAGTTTTTTGCACGTGGCTCAACATCCCCAAGCCCCCCCCCCCCCGCCCCGCCAGATCACCCTTGGGGACCCCAGTCCTTGTGAAGAGACTGAAGAAGGAGCTCCCCCTTAGTCTGGTTCTAAAAGGAGCTGGTTCTTGCGGAAACAGGTGAACCTAAGGGCTGTCTGCAGGGGTTACAGCTCAAGGGTTACAAGAGGGCATTTCCAGGGGTGGGAGGAGATGAATGCGATGCAAGGAGTCAGCGCCTGGCACTTAGCAGCAAACCCTCTCATGACTGTTAGCTGCTACCATGAAAACCAATTGTAGGGGCACCTGGGTGGCTCAGTCGGTTGAGCATCTGCCTCTCGCTTTCGGCTCAGGTCATGATCTCAGGGTCGGGAGATCGAGCCCCGCATGGGGATCCATGTTCAGCCGAGAGTTTACATGAAGGCCCTCCCTCCCTCTCCCTCTGCCCCTGCCCCGCTCACATGCACATACACACACACTCTCTCTCTCTCTAAAATAAATAAATCTTCACACAAAAACACTTTTAGGCATTTTTCTAAAAGACAAGGTGATACCAAGAGCTGTAGAAGTGACATATGGTGCAGGTTCTCAAGGAATTCATCCGTTTTGTACGTGGAGAATAAACGCATACCAATCAGCAATGCAGGGCCGTGAAACTCCAATGCTATGTGGTGTCTTGCAGATGGAAAATGATCATGAACTCAAAGGAGGAAGAGGTCCCTGGGAGTTGGGGTGGATGGTGTCAAAAATCCAGAAATAGGGAAAATTGAAACCAGGTAAGTAAAATCGTATTTAGTAGGAGTTTATTGTGCATATAACAACAGGTCGCAAACTGGGAGCTTTCAAACCCAAAACTGATATGAAGCTCAGAGGCGTGACATTACAGAATGGCTTAGAAAGTGAAAAGGAGGGAGTTGTTTAACCTTGACAGTAATTGGTTATTACAATGGAGGTCTCCGAATGGCAGGGGATTGGTTAAAAGCGCTTATCTCATACCAATTTAGCCAATAAACAAATGAATAATAAGCCTAAAAGTACAGGATGAGAAGGGAAGATGAGTTTGGTTGGAGATAATGTTGGGTTTGGCGTAATGCAGAACTTCACACAGATTCAATGAGATGATGTGTGCAAAAACCCCAGTATGGTGCCTGGCATTTGGAAAGAAGGTATCAAGACACAGAAAGCGGTCAAAGTGTTGACCACTAGAAAATTCCAAATGGGTTAAAGAAAAGGACATTGGATTTAGCTACAAGGTGGACGTGTTGGTTTTATGAAAGCAGAAGAGGGATAAAGAGACGAGGAGAGGCTCTCAGCACAGATACCCAGAGTGATGGGGTGGTGGCCTTAACGCCTATTACACGGTGGGTCTGATAAACATTTTAGTTTTTTAAAGATTTTATTTATTTATTTGAGACAAAGAATGAGCGGGGGTGGGGGGCAGAGGCATAGGGAGCGGGACAAGCAAATTCCCCACTGAGCAGGGAGCCCAAGGTCGGGGCTCAATCCTAGGACCCCAAGATCATGGCCTGAGCCGAAGGCAGACATTTAACTGACTGAGCCACCCGGGCGCCCCAAACAGTTTCAACAGCATACATGACTAATCGGAAACAAGACAGAGGCCTACCTATTCCTTCTGAAATATTTAGCCGTAATCTAAATGTCTTTTTGTGTCCTGCATAGAATTCAAGTTTTACACATACACGACATCTAATGCCAATCATTTTATTCTTACGTGGCTAGAGTCTTAATTTTAGGAAGCTCAATGGTGAAATGATGGCTAATTACAGAACCAATTGTATCTACAGCTGTTTTATAGTAATACATTATACTACACATTTTATTTTTTTCTATCCCATGTAACTGGCGAAGGTTATTTGTCAAATGTATCCAATTCCAAAATCACTTCTCTGTCCAAGAAGCCCCCACAGGCTCAGTGTTAGTCCTGTGACCGCCGGGGGAAACCCAGATTTAGAGGTTGCCCTCCCAGGTCCTGTGAGGAGCACTGACTCTTCAGTGAGGGCGTGAGACCTGATCCCAGTGAAGATCATTTTCAAATCCGCTACCAGCAGCCAGACGGTTTTCCACATAACTCCGAAACAACATTTTCTTGTGCCTGTTTAAATGTGGCAGTTCATGACCTCCTATGTCCAGGGAGTAACAGACAAGCTATCAACTAGGAATTTTTCTTTTTTTAAACGGGCTCTTTCCCCGCAATGATAATCAATGCTCCCGACAGTTACACTGGGACTATGCAGAAGATTTTCGTACCTCCTGAATCATCGGAAAGATGAAATCGTCTCCACCAGAGTAGTTTTGCATGAACCTTACCGCACACTGATGCTTTGATAACGGCTGGTCGTAGTTACTCCATTAAATTCACACACCATTTCCCAACTGTATCTTCATAAAATAATAGCACAAATATGCACTGTGACGAGCATTCCTGAAAGTTGGTCAGGAGTGCGTATGAACGGCAATGTTTCTGATTTTCTTTCTTTTGATGAATATATGTAGGTGAACATCCCTGAAAGGAAGATGGTGTATTTTCTTTCTTTCTTTCTTTCTTTCTTTCTTTCTTTCTTTCTTTCTTTCTTTCTTTCTTTCTTTCTTTCTTTCTTTTACTTTTTAAAAAAAAATTGTATGTTTGTCAGAGAGAGCACGCATGCACAAGCAAGGGGGAGGGGCAGAGGGAGAGGGAGAAGCAGGCTCCCTGATGAGCCAGGAGCCCGACGCAGGGCTCGATCCCAGGACCCTGGAATCATGACCGGAGCCAAAGGCAGACGCTTAACCGACTCAGCCACCCAGGCACCCCAGAAGACAGTGTATTTTCATCTGTAGGTATGCCAAGATGTTAGAGATTATTCTTGCTCCTCAAAATTCTAGGTCTATGTGTTGTGTGATGCCGGACTAGCTGCTCATCTCTTTAACATTTGAATTTATCCTCCTTAGGATGGAACAAGTACCAATCGTCTCCACATCAGGAACATCATCAATCAAAATTAATTAAATTCCCATGAGATGCGTTCATAAGGAGTGGGAATTGATAGAAAAATAAGTTATCTCTTTGGTGAAGTGCAAAGATAAAGGGAGTTATTGAAGGGCTGTGACATTTAGGTCAGAGGCCAGCACTGAAGTGAGGAGAGGATATTCTTATTTTCATTGTTCCGGTCTTAGCGTGAAAATGCAGTGCACCAATGGAGCTAAATATCCTAGTTGCTGAGAAACCCAAGACCTCTGCATTTCAGATTTTATCCTACAAGGCTGCATTGGAAAGGATTACAGAGATCAGGTAGCCTAACTGGGGACCGAACTGTAGAGAGCCCGATGCTGTTCTTTGCAATTTTTTCTGAGAAAATGCCCAAGCCTTTTTTGTCCTTTCACTTCTCTGAGTGGACCAGACTCAACGGGGTACCACGGACCACGCCATCCTCCCGTGGTGTTGGCCCGGATCCATCTTTCCCCGATCCAGGCCAGCCTGGGATTCCCACTGAGCCTACAGTTTTGAAAGGACACAGTCTTTCCTTCGCAAAGCCGCACCTAACATGAGACAACATAACACAACATCCCCGAGTTTTCAAGCGACTGGAGAGAGAGTGGAAGGAGAATGAGAGAGGTTGAAGTGACAACGGGATGGGCTAGACCAGAGCGTCCTGAGATTAGTAATCTGGACGGACTGCTGGGTTACAGGCACGGCCAGTGCTGTACAAAGGTAAGTCAGACACCAGAGGTTCGACGTTGAAAAGGAATTGTAGGACTTAAGTCTTATGAGCAGAAAACCTGAAGCAAAGTCAAGGTCTGTCTCTCTCAGGGTAGTGACAGAATTCCATCTAATCCCTGCCAAACAGGCTGTGGACAAGGTGAGCCAGAAGTTACGGTGAACTCTGTTCAAGGTCAGTAATGTACTTCGGAATATTAGGGGTAGCGTGACAAGTTGCCGCAGTTTTCCTGGGACTGATGGTTTTCCTGAGATGTAGGGCTTTCATTGCCAAAACCAGGACAGTCCTGGGCAAACCTGGCAGGTGTCACACAGACTGGATTCATTTGTTCTTTGACAAGCATTTACTGAGAACTCCAACTGTGCCGAGTACTACACTGACCACTCACACAACCAAAAGACACTGTCCTCAAGAAGCTTGCACTACGGGGGCCCAGAGACCGCCCGAGACACTGCCTCCCCTACAACCTGCCTGCAGTGTCACCAGCTAATGGCTCACTGCTGAGTCCCTCAATTGTTATCCTCTGCTGAAAAACGCTGCCTTGCCCAAGGTGACATCTCCTCCCAGGAGTCTATCCAATGACAGTCAATGCCAGGTTCAAAGGTCCAGCCCTCTGGCCCCATTTCGGAAAAATTCCAAGGGCCAGCCACGCTACAGCATGCCCCCTGCAAGCACTCGCCAACATACGGCTCACAAATGGACTTCAAGGTGTCCAAGCCAGTCTCCCAGGGAGGCCAACCTGGGACCAATGACTAAAGTAGCCACCGTGCAGGGTGATCCGGAACAAAGGTGAGGAGTGTTCTGGGAGCCTGTGAGAGAGATTCCACCTAGTCACAGGTCGAAATGACCAGGAGTTCACTTAGGTGAGCAAGGAGGGGAGGACGGTCCAGCCATGGAAGGCCCCTGAAGATGATCACGGGGAATGAGTGTGGCCCCAGCAGAGAAACTAAAGAGGGGGGGTTGTCTGCTAGGAGCTAAGGCCAGAGGGGCAGACCTGCGGGGAAGTGAAGGAGCCATGTCTGTGGCCTAGGAGCGGCAAGAGGTCACTGAAGGGTTCTAGGCTGGCGAGTAACAGGATCTTGTCCAAGATCAGATACGCTTAGATGAGAACGGGGAGCAGGCTGGGAGCAGGCAAGCGCGGCAGATGGCGGGAGGCTGTTCTCTAGCTAGTGTTGTGAGGACAATTAATGACATCAGGAAACCGAGTCAAGTTTTCTGATTGACATCAAAGGTCTTCCTCCATATAGAACGGGACTGGCCCCTGGCTGATGAAAAGTGTTTGTTTGTTGCCCAGATCACAACTGAAAGTGGAGTCAGATCATGTTACATAGTAGCAGGCAGTGTTCGTTGTACGCAAACATGAACACGACTTCAGATCTAAGTCTCCGTACGGTGGTAAGCACTCCACATACACTGTGTTATAGTTAATGCCCACGGTATCTCCATGAGACAGGTCAGTGTCTGTCTTAGTGGTGGAGGGAAAGATGTTCCAAAAAACACAAGATAATTTTATCCGTAGAAGTAGATGTTTGGGTGGTCTTGGTTGAGCTGACACATTTAGAGTAAGTGATGTTTTGCCTAGAGACTCCTTTCCTTTAGTGTTGATGATGACGCGGCCATCTCCAGGCTGAAGAAATGGGAATTCACCTTCCATCTTTAGATCTGATTATTAGATCATCCAACTCAACTACTTCCTGGAAACTGAATGAAAGAACTGTCACCTTCTTCTCTTCAAGGGAGGCATTATTCAATTTTTGGAACAACTCTCTGACCTCTGTACCACTCATACTTCTCTTTACAGGAAGTTTCTTTCCAAGAGAAGGCAATGAAAGGATCATTGAATACCCCTAGAGAATGTTAATTTACCTACGGAAATGTAAGCCTTGGGGCGCCTGGGTGGCACAGCCAGTTACGTGACTGACTCTTGGTTTTGGCTCAGGTCGGGATCTCAGGATCCTGGGATCAAGCCCGAGATGGTCTCCACGCCCATCGCGGCGTCTGCTTGGGTTTCTCTCTTCCTGTCCCTCTGCCCCTCCCCCCCTCTAAAATAATAAATAAATACATCTTTAAAAATAAATACATGTAAGCCTTCCTTCAGTAAAGCAGAATACAGGTATCTTTTTTGGGGTGTAACTTGAAGCTCAAACTATGTTATCAGGTCTAAAGATTCGTGGCCGCAATGGAACAGAGCACGTTGGCCTCCCAACCGCAGCAGCTTCTGTGGGATTCCAATTACCTGCCATGCGAGACAAGTGTTCGCCCTCATCGCCACCCTCTGCCCCTCCCCCCAGGATGCTGAGACACGCTTCTGTGAGGCATTCAAAGCATTGTCACCATTCTTCATAGAAGAGAACTCCTGAAGGAGTGTGGCAGAAAGGAAGGCTGAAGTTCCTGTCAGCTCTTCAAACCACGTCATTTCCCTTCTAGGCCAAGACTGGAATGGCTGTGGCATTCGATGAGGTGAGCTGGAACCTCTCCTCATTATCCTGGGAACCTGAAGGCCCTGGAAGCTGTGAACTCACTTTGTCGACGCACGGAGGAGACTCCAAACATGGCCTGGTCACTCTGCAGCCCAGAGATGCGGAGTCGGGGCTGTCACACCCGCTTTCCCTAACTCAGTGTCTGACTCATTGTTATTATCAAAATCTAGAGAGGCCTTTTAGGAACAATGTGTAGACAATATCTGGGCAAGAGATATGCTTGTATCGTAGATATAAGTAAGTCAAAAGGGTACATGTAGGGGGGATGCTAAGCGCATTTGGAGTCCTTTGAAATGCTGGGGTGACCCCTCATGACTTTTGCCCACAGCCCCTCCATGCTGGCCTCTGCTTAAAAAGAGCATTGACCATAAATTTGATTTCTTTCCTTTTCTTTCTTTCTTTTTTTTTTTTTAAGATTTATTTATGTGTTTAAAAGAGAGAGAGAGTGCGTGCAGGGGTGAGGGGCAGAGGGAGAGTGAGAGAGAGTTGTTACTCCACGCTGAGCATAGAGCCTGACCCGGGGCTTGATCTCACAACCTGGAAATCACGACCTGTGCCAAAACCAAGAGTTGGCTGCTTATCCGACTGCACCACCAGGCACCCCCCCAAATTTGATTTCTTAAACATCGATGAAATTCACTTAGCAGCTTGCTTCCTCAAAATCTTTGACATGACTTTCTTTTCTCAAGTTTAGACTGTTTCACAACCTACTGAGAAGGTCTGACACTTTCACAATCCACAAGGGTGATATAATTTAAAAGGAGGCAGAATCTTGAGACAATGTGAGTTCTTCATAGGCTTTGCCAGAGGTTCTGTGGGGGTCTGAAGCTTTAACTATTTAAGTTTCATTTTCCTCATCCCCAGCTTTGCCTTCCCTTCTTGTCCTTTTTTTTTTTTTTTAAGATTTTATTTATTTATTCGACAGAGATAGAGACAGCCAGCGAGAGAGGGAACACAAGCAGGGGGAGTGGGAGAGGAAGAAGCAGGCTCATAGCGGAGGAGCCTGATGTGGGACTCGATCCCATAACGCCGGGATCACGCCCTGAGCCGAAGGCAGACGCTCAACCGCTGTGCCACCCAGGCGCCCCTGTCCTTTTTTTTTAATTGAAATATACTTGCTATGTAACATCGTGTAAGTTTCACAGCGCGCTGATTGGTTGCATTTATATATGACGATATAATTACCTTCGTAGAGTCAGCTAGCACGTCTATCACATCACAGAATCAGCCTGTCTTCTTTTGTGATGGGAATAATTAAGATCTAGTCTCTCAGCAAGTAAAAGCAAACTTAGAATTCTGTATCCAGGAAGATATGAGGCGCCTGGGTAGTTCAGTTGGTTAAGTGTCTGCCTTCCGCTCAGGTCATAGTCCCAGGGTCCTGGGATAGAGCCCCGTGTCAGGCTCCCTGCTCAGTGGAGAGTCTTTTTGCCCTTCTCCCTTTGTCCCTCCCCACCCGACTTGTGCTCGCTTTCTCTCTCTCAAATAAATAAATAAAATCTCAAAAAAAAAAAAAAGAATTCTGTATCCAGGAAGATAAAATAAAGTATTTTTCCCTATTTTTTTCACTAATTACAACCCTGGACATTATACATGTGATAAACACAAGAAGACTCTGAACAGTAGAGCCAGGAAAACACAGCAAGCAAAAATCACAGGGAGAAAAAAAAACTGCGGTCCCACCTCATCCATGCCAGCAAAGGCAGATTGGGAAGCCTAGACTTCAATCCTCACCAGGCTATAGTGAGGCGCCCCAATGCAGTCACCCCGGTAATTCAAAAGGAGGGGCTAGGGACTGCATACCGGGAAGTAATGAGCTTTCTCTCTGACCCACTGCCCTCCCCTCCAACAGCCTCAGTAGAGCCTGACTTCCACCTGACAGATGCCCCTCCTTCTACTGCTGGGATGGTGTCAGAGGAGGCTTAGTAGGTCAGGACTTTAATCACCACCCACGGTACCAGCCCACCCACACAATGGTGTCAGTGGAGTCCACGTGGAGAGCTAGAATTCCCACCCCCATCTAGAAGTAACATTGAGCCCCCTTCCTCTCAGGTGTCAGTGAAGCCAAATGGCAAACCTGGACTTGCACCTCCTCCTGTTAGTAATGGGGCCGTGCTCCTCACCTTCCCCTGCCTAAGCTATATCAGAGAAAGCCAATTAAAACAGAAGGTTTAAATAAGAGAGAGTCATATAATATAAAAATGTTCACGTTTTAAATGAAAAATACTGGGGCGCCTGGGTAGCGCAGTCGTTAAAGCGTCTGCCTTCGGCTCAGGGCGTGATCCCGGCGTACCGGGATCGAGTCCCACATCGGGCTCCTCTGCTATGAGCCTGCTTCTTCCTCTCCCACTCCCCCTGCTGTGTTCCTTCTCTCGCTGGCTGTCTCTCTGTCACATAAATAAATAAAATCTTTAAAAAAAAAAAATAAATAAATGAAAAATACTCATACCAAGAACTCGGAAGGTCTCAAACTGAATGAAAAAAAGATTCAGCAGATGCCAATGACAACATGATACAGATGTTAGAATTCTCTGACAAAGATGTTACAGCAGCCATCATAAAACACAATTATGAACACACTTGAAACACATGAAAAACTAAAGTCTCAGACAAGAGGAGAACTTCCTCTACCTGATAAAAAGCATATATAAGAAACAAAACAAAACAACCCCCCCTAAGACCCCAAAAACCCCTACAGCTAACAGTATACTTAATGATGAAAAACCAAATACTTCCCTCCTAAAATTGGGAACAATGCCAGGAGGTTTGCCACCACCATTTTTATTCATCATAATTCTGGATACTAATGGTGTCCAGTGCAACAAGACAAGAAAAGGAAATAAAATGCATAAGTATCTCAAACAAAGAAATATAACTATCTCTATTTGAAGGTGATATGATGGTCTATATAGAAAATCCTAAGGAATCTACAAATACTTTCTAGAACTCACAAGCAAAAGAAGGAATTTGAACCCTTACCCTTACCTTAACACCGTATACTAAAAGTAATTCAGAATGGATCAAAAACCTACATGCAAGAGCTGAAACTGTAGAACTCTTAGAAGAAAACATAGAGGAAAAGCTTCATGACATTGGACTTGGCAATTATTTCTTGGATATGACACCAAAAACACAGGCAACAAAAGAATAAATAGATAAATCAGACTTCTTCAAATTAAAGACTTCAGTGCATCAAAAGACACTATCAAGAGAGTGAAAAGGCAACACAAAGAATGGAGAAAATATTTGCATATGATGTATCCGATAAAGGATTAATATCTGGCATATACAAAGACCTACAACTCAACCACAAAAATCAAACAACCCAATTTAAAAAAATGGGTAAAGGACTTGACTAGACATTCCTCCAAGAAGATATGGAAATGAACAACAAGCACATGCAAAGATGATAACTGAGCATTAGGAAGATGCAGGCAAAACCACAGTGAGATACCACCTCACACCTATCAGGATGCAAGTATTTAAAAAGAAAAACCCTCACAGGAAACAACAGAGTGGGTGAGGATGTGGAGAAATTGCAGCCCTTGTAAATTGTAAAATGGCACAGCTGGTGTAAAATACAGTATGGGAGTTCCTCAAAAAAAAAATGCATGGAATTACCATATGACCCAGTGATTCCACTTTTGAGTTTATACCAAAAGAATTGAAAGCAGGGTCTCAAGAGACACTTGTACACCCATGTTCATAGCAGCATTGTTCACAATAGTCAAACATGGAAACAATCCAAACGGCTATTGATGGATGAATGGATAAACAAAATGAGGTATACACATACAATAAAATATTGTTGCGCCTTGAAAGGAAGGAAATTCTTCATTCTGGTAAGATGGCAATTTTAGCTTTAGTTGCATCTATACAGTATCTATTCTACTTTAAGGAAATTGAACTTAAAGGGCTCCTGGGTGGCTCAGTCAGTTGAGGGTCTGACTCTTGATTTTGGCTCAGGTCATGATCTCAGGATCGTGAGATGGAGCCCTGCATCAGGCTCTGCGCTCAGTCCAGAGTAAGCTTGAGATTCTCTCTCTCCCTCTCCCTCTGCCCCTCCCCCTGCTCATGTGTGCTCTCTCTCTCTCTAAAATAATAAAGAGGGGGGTGCCTGGGTGGCACAGCAGTTAGGTGTCTGCCTTCGGCTCAGGGCATGATCCCGGTGTTATGGGATCGAGCCCCACATCAGGCTCCTCCGCTGGAAGCCTGCTTCTTCCTCTCCCACTCCCCCTGCTTGTGTTCCCCCTCTCGCTGGCTGTCTCTATCTCTGTCAAATAAATAAATAAAATCTTTAAAAAAATAAAATAAAATAATAAATAAATAAATATCTTTTAAAAAAAGAAAAGAAAATTGAATTTAAAAAGTTAACCAATGGGTTGTTTGCCTTCAAAATAAAGGGCAATGAGGACAGAAATAAAATGTCCATGTGTTCTGGTATTATAGAGGACTCGTCTTTGTATAATAAAATAATATAGACAGCTCGACTGGTTAAAGAAGGAAGCAGGAGAGAAATTGTCATGCATGCTACAACATGGAGCTTGCTTCATTAGCACATATGCACGGGCTACAACACGGATGAAACTGGAAGACGTGCTGAGTGAAATACTTCAGACACGAAAGGACAAATACCGTTTATGATTCCACTTATAGGATGTACCTAGAATGATCGACTTTATAGAGATAGATAGTGGTTGCCCCACATCTAGGGGGGAGGTGGAGAATGGGGAGTTATTATTTAACTGCTATCGAGTTTCAGTTTGGCGTGATGAAAAAGTTCCGGAGATGGATAGTGGTGATGGTGAATGCGCTTAATGCCACTGAACTATACATATAAATATGGTTAAAATGGTAAATTTTATGTTATGCATATTTTATCACTATAAAAAAAGCCTTCTAGAACTAATGAGTTCAGCAAAGGCACAGGATACAAGATAAACATCGATTGTATTTCTATATACCGGCCATGAACACATAAACAACAAAATTTAAAATAGAATTCCATTTATAATCCACTCAAAATAAAAATGAAATATTTAGATGTAAATCTAACAAAAGTACGTACAGAACTTGTATTTTGAGAACTACAAAGGCTAATGAAAGCTATTCAAGATGATAGAACCAGATGGAGAGACAGATCATGTCCATGGATTAGAAGAGCAACATAGTAAAGATACCAACTTTCCTCAAACTGGTACCTAAGTTTAATCCAAATTTTTATCATACCCCAGAATAACATTTTGTAGATATAGACAAAATTATTCTAAAATGTATAGGGAGGGGCGCCAGGGTGGCTCTGTCAGTTAAGCGTCGACTCTTGGTTCTAGGTCAGGTCATGATCTCAGAGTGGTTTGGATGGAATCCTTCATCAGACTCCAAGCTCCATGCTGAGCGCGGAGTCTGCTTGTCCCTCCCCCCTCTGCCCCTCCCCCTGCTTGCTCACACATACTCTCTCTTTCTAAAATAAATAAATATAATCTTAAAAAAATAAAATAAAATTTATATGGAAATGAAAGGAACTTAAAGAGCTAAACCAATTTTGACAAATAATGAAAAGGGAAGAATTAATCTACCTGATTCTTTAAGATTTATTACACAGCCAGTCAAATTGAGTGGTACTGATAGAAGGATGGACGTATCAATCAATGAAACAGAGTCAAGAACTCAGGGATAAATCAACACTAATATGACAAACAAACTTTTGACAAAGGTATAGAAACAATTTAGTCGAGGAAATACAACTTTTTCAACAAATACAAATGGGGCAATTGACATCCAGAGGCCAAAAAAACTTGTCTTGAGGTAAGTTTCATAACTGCACGGTTATACAAAGTTTAACTCAAAATGGCCCATGGACTTAAGGATAAAACACAAAACACTTAGAAAATAAGTAGAAAATACTCAGAGAATCTAGAATTAGGCAAAAACTTTTTAAACTTGACATCGGAAGCATGATCCAGAAGAGGAAATACTGAAACATTGGATTTCATCAAAATTAAAATTTTGCCCTTTAAAAGACTTTGCTAAGAGGAGTCCCTTTCTTCTTATAAACGTATTTTAATTTTTTAAAAAGTTTATATTTATTTATTTGGGAGACAGAGCAAGAGAGAGAAAGCATGAGTGGGGGGAGGAGCAGAGGGAGAGGGAGAAGCAGACTCCTCACCAAGCAGGGATCCTGATGAGGCATTCGATACTAGGACCCCGAGATCCTGATCTGACCCGAAGGCAGGCACTTAACGGACTGAGCCACCCAGGCTCCCTATATGAGAACTATTTTTAAAATGTGGAAGCACCCTATAAATAGAACAGGTAAAAGTAAAGCTACCGATGTTTGGGTATTGAAATGGGGAGGGATTCAAAGAAAGAGGCCCTTCCTTTACTATACACCCCAGCTTCCCTCGAGTTCCGTGGGGCCCATTGCAGAAACACTAAGGCTCTAGGAAGAACAGGTGGAGAACCATGGTGTGGGGGAGGGAGCAAAGTAAATAAAGGGTATGAAGTCAGGGTTGTACGGACACATTAGAAAAGGAACTATTTAGAAAATAGGAATGAACGAAGAGAATCAATACAATTTACTCAAGCATTAAGACACATCAGTTCTTTAGTGCTGGGAAATAATTCTCCAGGAACATTTTCATATTTATCCACAGTCAAGGTCTTCTGAGCAAAAATGACTGGCAACTTGGATTCAAGGATGATTGGATGACAAACATGCCTCGGAAGTTAGAGATCGTGTTTTGCTCTGGAGAATTTCAAGTTTTATCTCCGGTGGAGCCATTCGCTTACATTCAAGTGGGTAATAAAAAAGTAGGAACATTCCCCTCCTTTCCCAGAGAGTGTTTGTACACATTCCAGAGCAAAGGTCTCTCTCTCTCTCTCACTTTCTCTCTCAGTCTCGCCCTGCCTACCTACCCTCCCCCATCCTGCCGGAACAGGAAAGAAAGAACGGTTGCACCAGCCACCTGTGTAAGCTCAGTTTCTTAGTTTCGAGGTTCTTCTGTTATGATACATGACCTCAGACCTTCGTCATGTCAGCCCCTGAGAAATCGGGCCATGGGAACTGATACCGCTAAGACGCTCTGCGAGCCACAGAGACCTCATGTTTCCTGTCTCGATGCGTAAATACATATGGATATAAACACGTAACAGACAGGTTCGCTTGCAAAGCATGTCTTCCTTTCTGAGAGCAATACTGTACTTGTATATTCTCTTTCAAAGTGGCGGGTTAGTAATAAAACGTTCTAGCAGGTTGCACGTTCTCGCTTACCACGCACTGACTGAACGCTAAGGACCTCATGCAGATCTCCTTCTACCTTCCTCTCGTTTCTTCGGAGCACGGATACGCTCGTCTGTGACTCACCCCCTGGACAGATCCGGACGTAGAGAAGGTCCTACTGTTGTTAGGAGGTCCTGGTGTTTATGCCTCTAGAAGCTGCTTTCCGTTTGGCATCCCAGACGAGCCATACTCCTAATTTCTTCTTTTGTTTATTCCTTTTAGGTATTTTTTAAAAGCGTTTGTTTATTTATTTATTTATTTATTTATTTATATTTGTCAGAGAGAGAGAGCACAAGCAGGGGGGAGCGGCAGGCAGAGGGGGCAGGCTCCTCACCGAGCAGGGAGCCCCATGTGGGACTCGATCCCAGGACTCTGGGATCATGACCTGAGCCGAAGGCGAACACTCAAGGGACTGAGCCACCCAGGCGCCGCTTATTCCTTTTAGGTATTTAGGGGAAATACAATCATGCTGTGGAGGGGGAAAGAACATGCCACGTAAACCCTTCAACTGTATGTCTCATCAATAAAGTCCCAGATGCCACGCTTAGCACAGTGCCTACTGCCCAGTAAGGACTAACCGTACTGCTATTGAATGGCCCATGCGTGCATGAACGGGTCTTAGACTACATGTTCATCTGCCTAACTTCAATTTTACTGCCACTTCAGGTCCCACTTGCTTCCTTTTATGTCCATCATTGTTGGCACTGAGTCAGAGCCCATTTCTCCTGACTGCAATCAGCTGGTCCTCTAATAACCCAACCCGGTTCCCGCACCAGGTTTCACCTTTGTGTCTCTGCTGATGCCGGTTATAGCTCTGTCCCTGCTGTTTCCAATTTTCTCCTCCTCCCTCCTCCTTTCCACCCCACCACCCGCTATGTACCGACGTGACATTCATCTCTAGATTCTTCTGTTGTTGTTTCGAAACTGCTCCCTTGAGTAATGCTGTTCAATCTCAATGTTTTCTCCTAATCCCCTTGCCCTACGTGGTTTGGCTACATCTCACGCTATATTTTTCTCTTTCTCCCAGATGGATTTTTATATTTTGCTAGGAAATGATTTTGTCAGGCCATTGAACAGGAGCCATGTCTCATCCCGCCTGAGTTCTTGTGTCTGGCAAAAATGGCCTGAATATACGCCCAAGACAGGCAAGCTACGTGGGGAGCAGAAACCTCTTAATGGTATATTCACATGTCAAAACATGGAAATGAGGATAGTGACTTTATTTTAGCAACTTTAAAATAACTTTCTTTTAGCAACAAATATGTCTTGAGCTTACGTTTAGGAGGATACTTACCATGTGCCAGGCCCCACTTAGATAATTTACATATGTTATCTGATTCCCAGATGGCATTGAGAATGTTCTTTTGACTGAGTCTGCCTTCTCTCTTCTACGATAGGCGGCTAGTGTCTGCCTCATAAGGTAAATGTTAGGAGAGGACACTAATCATTATTGGGCACCTACTATATGCCTGGCATCTTTGCTGGGTTCTTTGTAAGCTCTTGTCTCAACTTTCAGGTTAAAAAATTCAGTTATCAGAACAATAGAATAACTTCTCTAAAGTCACATAGCTCCTAAGTGGGAGCAATGAACTCAAACCAACTCCTGTCTGATTCCTTGGGCTAACTCAGAAATGGTTCCGGCGGAAGTTACTGTTTATGGAGTATCTTTTATGTGAAGAGTAATATAACAGCACCAAGATAGATTAAAACGGCACAAATGAAGTTCCTGCCATAAATAACTTCACGATCTCATGGGGGAGGTAAGTTTCATCCCAACTGTTATAATCAAAGCAATTTATTAGGCTCTGGGAAGGTAGAATAGTGTCCAGATGGGTTGATTTAGGACACGTGGAGGTTTGCTTTTCATCCCGGGCCTGATACAGACTGGTTTTGAGGGACCCTTGGGACATTTCCCGGTTATCAGCCAAAAAGCAAGTAGGCAGAGGGGTTTCAGACAGGAGATCCAGGCAAATCTGTGGCCGTGGGAGCTGGAGCTGTGGAGTGGATGGAACTGTCCTGGGCTAGTGTGTAGAGTAGTAGGGAAAGAAGCTGGTCCAGACAGGAGAACCCAAGGGACACAACATTGAAGGCAGGGGTCCTCAAACTTGATTGTGCATAAAAATTGCCCCAGGCGGTGCTTCCCAAACTTTCTCAGCTCTTGGCGTCCATGGCAATGATCCTATTGCTAAGAGACCTGGGATAAATGAATGAAGGAGAACAACCAGCCCAGGGCCTGTGGCCTTTGTCACCAGCCACTAGAAAGCTGGGGGAGGGGGACCAGGGACATCTGTATCTTGTGTAATTCATTTGTGGGAAGTTCTAACCTAAAATGTATGCTAACAATTCGGATTCTCAGGTCATGACCCCAAGTGATTCTGCTTTAGTAAGTCGAGGATTCTAGATTTTTCATTAGCACCTACAGTGATTCTGATCCAGGTAGGCTGAGGATCTTCCTTTGAGAAACAATCCTAGGGGCGCCTGGGTGGCTCAGTCAGTTAAGCGTCAGACTCTTGATTTCGGCTCAGGGCATGATCTCAGGGTCGTGAGATCAAGCCTCGCATCAGGCTCTGTGCTCAGCGCGGAGTCTGCTTGTAAGATTCTCTCTCCTCTCCCTCTGCCCCCCTCCCAAAATAAATAAATAAATAAAATCTTAAAAAAGAAAGAAAGAAACACAATCCTAAGGGTCATGTGGAAGGGGTGTGTTCAATTCTCTGAGAAGCAGTGTCCGAAACAACAACAATAAAAACAAAACAGAACAGAGGGGTGTGGTGTCACAAAAGCCAAGCAAACAGTTTTCCAGAACGGAAGCTGAGGCTAGCAGTCATGGATGCCAAGACACCAGGGAAGATACAAACTGAAAAGTGTGCGTCCAGTTACCAGCAAAGGGTAGGGACTGTGACTTAGTGGAGCTCAGAGGGGCAGTGAGCAGAACCTAGAAGGCAGAGGAGTGGAGACAGGGGGTGGAAAAGCAAACCTTGTCTGGTTAAAACAAGAGCTTAGCTGGAGAAAAGTATGGGGTTGAAAGTTTTTTGTTGTTGTTTTTAAAGATGGAAGACTGGAACCTGTTTAATGCTTATGAAGGTACCAGAACAGGGGAAGAGGGTCTAATTTATGAGAAGGATGGGATAATGAGCTCTCTAGAAGTCTCTGAGGGGGTGAGAGATGGAGGAGGGTCAAGGGCTTAATCCGGAGAACAGCTGTAATCATTTTAAGAGGGCTTTTGAAGGCTGCATTTCCCAAATGCATAATCATCAGAATTACTAGGGAGCTTAGAAAAAAATCAAGTGTCTCCCCTTCTTCCCACTCCTGCAGGATCTAATTTAATAAATGTGGAGATTTCAATATAATAAAAAGGCAGTAACAGATATTATTTTAAAACCCTCCAAGGAAGTCTGATAATTATCCAAGCTTCAAAACTATTGGCTGAATGTTCCTTAACTGATGAAAAAGCACTTTCTCTTCGTCTTTCCCAGAAAATTAACACGGTTACACTTCCTTGGGGTGAAAACAATACATTCTGGATCTGAGTGCTTGGAAGCAGAGAGCAGGATCGGTTAACCTCTGTTCAAACAATGTTCAAAGAGCAAGGCTGATCAATTTCTAAGACGTAGCAGCAACCGTCGTTACCTTGGGGCACCAACGACCTTGAGCATGGCTGCTTTTTGTCATCTCGTGGTGGCGGGAGCAAAACAAGATTAGCAAAATCTATTTAAGAAAGTACAGCGTGGGGAAGGATGTATCCCGGATTTCACTGTAGAAACACAAAACGAGCCTAGGGGTGGGATAGCACCAATAGGCGATCAAGAACCAAGGACTTCAGCGTCTGGGGCCAAAGACCAGGGCTGCAGTTGGAGAGCTCTGGTGCCGTTTGCAGCCCTTCCGGTACCTGCACATGTCGTCAGGAGCCAGACATCAGTTTTCTCATCTATATAATTGCAGGGAACAGTTGCAGTCGCTAACTGCCTTTTGGGAAGGACACAGCGTTAAAATGATATGAGATGCTGTGGCATTTGCTATAAGCAGCCCTATAGACACAATGATTGTGCTGGCCGATGGCGTCCAAGAAAAATTCACCACTTTAAACAGTTTGTCAGAGAAACTGGACCGTAAATCTTGAAGGAACTCGGCTTTCTAGATGACATGCCAATTCCATCTACCTCCTCTCAGAAGGAAAGTAATACAGAAGCATTTTCTGGCACTTTACCAGTTTACTGATTATGGTGACATGGTGTGCAGGTGGCATAAAATATGTATAAAAAAAGGCAACGTTAACCGTATTCAATTTCTTCAGCTAACAATTTCACGGACCCCTGGTTTCCTGATAGACATGGAACAAAGCCTTTTTATAAGCCTTGAGTTTTAAATGAGTATTAAATCTCCTTTTAACCTGCCTGGTCTTAATTGCCACTTAAAATATATAAGAACAGTCTAAAATGTACGTCTTGGCAAGTTCCAAGTCTCTCCTATCTCAGCAGAGGGCATCAGCATCATACCTTTATGCTTAAGCCAAAAACCCACGATTTGTCTTTTTACCTCCTGAAACCTCACACCTTTTTCTCCTTCAATTCACTAGCTACAAACCTATCAGATTCTTTTCAGTTGCTCAAACCAGCAGCCAAGCCTTTTTTTCACTTCTAAGCTTTTGCTTTGGTGTATTACATTGATGGGAAGACATAAATTTCAACACATTTTAATATCTCTGGAATGAAAATGTGTTCTGCAATCAATGGTGATTTGCAATGATAATTACGTTGCTTTTTTCTTTCTTAGTGGTGTCTTAAATCCAATGGAAAAAAATAAAGACAAAACCAAAACCAGTAGTGCCCTCTTCACTCCTCCCACCCCGATCTTTGTGTGGCTGGCTTGGTCCTGGCCTCCTTGTCCCAGCTCCAGCCCACTGACCCCCTGCTCACGTAGGTGCTCTCTCACCACCTTCCCTGAAGGGCTCCTCCCACTCCCATCTCATCATACTGTTCATTTCCTTTTATTGCATTTTTGCAATTTAAAAAAAATCCAGTCGTTTACGTGTTTGTTGTCTGTCTTCCCTACAGCATGTAAGCTGCACAAAGCAGGGGTTTTGTCTTGTTCTCTGTTTCTTCCCCAGATCCACTGGGTGATCCACGAGTGTTTCTCGAAGGAATCCCAAAGCAAGGGCGTCTCCTCTGTAGGAGATTATTATATGGCCACGATCTCACTGATTCCCACTATCTCAATATCTGAGATGAGCAACTCCTTCTCCTTCCCCATTGCCCCCATCCCTCCACCACAAGCAATTGCTATTTAAAATTTCCACCATCTAGGGGCGCCTGGGTGGCTCACTGGGGCGCCTGGGTGGCTCAGTCATTAAGCGTCTGCCTTTGGCTCAGGTCATGAGCCCACATCGGGCTCCCTGCTCAGCAGGAAGCCTGCTTCTCCCTCTCCCACTCCCCCTGCTTGTATTCCCTCTCTCGCTGCCTCTCTCTGTCAAATAAATAAAATAAAAAATCATTAAAAAAAAAATTTCCACCATCTAAAAAGTAGCAGGATTTTTGGTGTAGTGGAAATAACACGAATAGAATTCCTACAGGGAAAAACATTCGGCAAAAAATGTACTGTTTGAGAAAGCTCTATCCTTCAGTCCATTGTTGGCATGCAGAGTAATTCTGAGGTTTGGGTAGCCGTGGGTGGGAAGAAATCTCCTCCTCTAACTTTGTGGTCTGTGAGTTGGAGGCTGGCTGGTCTTATAAAAGGTATCCACAGTGTACAAATTACTCTAAGAAAGTTCTGTTTCTTGGAGGCTGATTGATAGAGAACCGAGTGGGTGCTCGAGGGTTGAGATTCAGTTGGCAGGAGTTGTGTCCCTGGCACCCCTCACCTCCTGACTCCAGCCAAACACATCCAGAATTCCTGACATCGCAGGGACCTGGCTACAATACAAGGCATGTCTGGAAACTGGAAAGTGGGACCAGCATTCAGTGAATGGACTGGGGCTGACGGCAGAAGACCAGAAAGGAGAGGAATATTCCTTGCTATCTCTACTGGAGGTAGGGAAGCCAAGACAAGTGGCAATTAGGCTTCTTTATAAACCAGCAAGCTGTTACTGTTCCTTTGCTTCTTACGCTCCACAAAGGTGAAGATAAGATGGTACAAGTGTTCTTACTTCAAGACGCATAAGAGGGGCGCCTGGGTGGCTCAGTCAGTTAAGCATCTGCCTTCAGCTCAGGTCATGATCTCAGGGGCCTGGGATGGAGCCCCATGTCGGGCTCCCTGCTGAGCAGGGAATCTGCTTCTCTCCCTCTCTCTGTCCCTCCCCTTGCTTGTGCTCTCTCTCAAATAAATAAAATCTTTTTAAAAAGAGATGCATAAGAAAGTCTTCCTCAAAAGAAAAATCAGTTTCCATATTCCTTGGGGTGTGTGCTTCACGGAGACGAGATTACATTCCTGTCATTCCCTGATGCTTTTACAGGCTGGTATGAAGTCGGCCCTCAGCCTTCTGCACACACCTGTCTGCAGTGAGCCTTGTGGACAGCTTGGAGCATTCCAGGCCCCCAGGCTGGCTGCAGTGGCTGCTCAGAGCCACATGCCTCCCAGGCCCCTGGCGTGCTGGCTTTGTTGCATCCCTGGATGGACTGTTTTTCCCTGAGTCACTCTTGAGTCTTATGAAATGTGAACATATGCCACATTGGAAACAAAAATACCGAGGGTCTTTGTGACAGGTAAGGACAAGTGAGTGGTTGCCCAGACTGGTGAGCAACCTGGGAAGACAGAGAGTCCGTCATGCTGGTGACGCTCAGAGGCTTGCTGGCCGTCCATCTGTCCCCAACCCAGTGGGTCCCGGAGCTGAGCAGTGCTGAATCTCACCCCGCAGGCCCCCGGCTTCAGGCCTCTCAGCTCTCAGAGGATTTCCTGACAGCCACACGCCAGCCCTGCTCTATCTGGGTAGAGGGAGACAGCTCAGGTCTGTGATTATTTTGTTCGTAGGTGATGACATTTTCTCCCACCCCATGATTCAGTCCCCCACTCTCCTGTTTTGTCCTGACATTTAAGCCTGCTGTGAAACCAAACTGAGCCCCAGAATGGAAAGCTGAAGTGGTGACCTTGACCCACAACTTCCCAGGAGGGTGAGCAGTGATGGATGTGACAGCTACTCGAGGTCCCGGCTCTTGAGGCTGTGTTTCTTCTATAAAACTGAATGAAGGACCCATTCCTTGCAGGGGGATCCCAGCGCTGCTGGTGGAAGGAGCTCAGGGCTCCCCCATGCTGGGAGGACATACTGGCTCCCGTGTGACTTCCACCTGCACGCACCCCACACTGACTCTTCTACTGACGGCAGTGGCTCCGAATTCCCGCAGAAAGAGCCAACAGTGCTGCGGCCCCTGATAGATCTTTCAGGGATGTCAAACAGAAAAAACCCCTGTTCCAGACTCTATTGTCACGGCGCTCAGAGAACGCCAGGGGCCAGTGAGCGGATGGTTGTAAAGCACTCCCACGGCACAGGGGACAAAGGGGCTCCCAAAGACAGGCCCACAGAAGTGGGATCCGGCTGGTGTAAGACTTGGTGACACCTTAAAACATCATACACTTCCGGTTTAGATCAAGTCATATCTGAATGAGTCACTTCTCTGCAACACTCACCCCTCCCTGTGTCAGCAAGGCAGAAAGCCAGAGCTGGGCTGGACACGGGCGCTCGGGGCTATCTGGAAAGTGCTGTTTGTTCAATGACTAAGGGAGACTACCTGTGAGAGCCAGGCCCATAGCAGCTTGCTCTGCTGGCCTGGCCGTGTCACCGAGGCCCATAGGATGTCCCGCTGAGTGCCCTGCCCTTGCAGCAACCACTCTATAGTGGCGGGTTAAGGTCACCTGCACCAATGCTAGATATCCTGCGTCATTGGGAAAAGGAAGTACCAACCCTGAGCAGATGAATCAACCCACTTCACATCCTTGCTTGCTTTCCATTTTAAAATAGGCTCTGAGGTCAGGAGAGCAAAGAAGTCGGTGGACTGTAAAAGGGGGGGACTTGCCCCCAACGGAGCAGCGGAGATGATGACAGGCGGAGAGCTGGCAAGGTCAGACAGAGACAGGGCAGGGAGTACCCAGCCACCCTGCCCCGGGAGAGCAGGCCTGATGTCAGGGGACTTGTCCCGGAGGCTGGCACAGCTGCCCTCCAGACCGCCGATCTCATGCCCTCACGGCTGGGCCCACCTGGCATCCTGTGGAGCGGGGCAACCCCATATCTACCTGCGGGCCAGCTGCGCCCTCTGGCAGTGGTCCTGTCTTCTGCCCAGGTGAAGACCCCCCGTGTTGTCCTTGGAACCGTCCATGAGTCACTGGTTACTCTGGCCCCTGCACCCCAGAATGTCCTTAACTGGACTTCCGTCTGGGCCCAGTCTCTCCCTCCCAACCCTCTCCATGCTGACCACCAGCTGATCTTTCTAAATGCACATTATAAGATGTCACTCTTCAGCTTAGAAAACCTGTGGGGCTCGGCAGTGTCTGCGTGTTGAAATCTGCACCCCCCTCACCTTCCCCCTTCCCAGCTCTGGCACAGGCGGCTTCGAGGGCTCCGTCTCCCAGGCCTCATCTGTACTGATTTTCTCCCAGGGCGCTCCGTGCCACTGCCCACTCCCCCCGAGACCACAGACACCGCGTGCGGCCACACCAAGGGCTGGCCCGTCCTCCGCGTGGGGCTCTCACGCCGGGATGCAGAGGCCTCTTCTGGGGCAGATTCCGTGGCTGTGTTCAGTCAGACTGGGAGGCCCAGAGATGCCCGAAATGCTCAATGATCTTTTTTCCTCCTGGACACACAGGAAACCTTTCCCCGTGCCTCTGTTGTAAAGGCTTTGCTTGCGTAACAAATCCAGTCTCCTTTCTGAGCACTGAGTTCCTGAAAATGATTTCCCCTCCATCCAGAGAAGGGGAAAAAAAATGCTTTCAGGGATTTTCACATTAAATACAACATGAGGTGACTGCTTCTCTCAGTCCTAAAGAAATTACTTTCTGATGCTTGGAAACAAATCATTGGAAGTTTTCCAATAATGATGTATCAATGTAACAATACTGTTTTTGGAAACAGCGGTTTGCTTTAACAATGGCATTCTTGCTCCATCCTGTCTCCAATGGAAAATTCTTCCCTGAAACTGATTACGTAAGTACAGAAAGTGTTTGATAAGGAAATGTAATATAATTTTCAATAAAAATATAAAAATGATTTCAACCAAGTTTCTAAATAGGGAAACTCCCCTTATTCTATCTAATTATTTCTTTACACTTTTCAAAATTTTACATTTCCAATTTCAATTTAATTTTAGTTTTAACAATAAATTTAGTTTTTTCCCCCAAAAAACCTAATGTGTGTCTGTGCTTCCCAGTTTTCTAATGCTTCAGAATTAACACTTCAAACATAATTCACTGAAGTTGAAAACTCCAAAATGAATATGCCTCGATATTATAACATTGGTGTCTCAAAGTTCATTAGGGGTCTAGAAATTTCTTAGAACCTTTGATCTGAAAAAAGCAAACACATTTAAATGACGCCTCAAGGGGCGCCTGGGTGGCTCAGTCAGTTAAGGAGGGTCCTGGAATCGAGCACCGCATCGGGCTCCTTGCTCCCCAGGGAGTCTGCTTCTGCTTCTCCCTCTGCCACACCCCCTTTGTGCTCTCTGCTCTCTCTCTCAAATAAATAAATAAAATCTTCAAGAAAAATAAACGAAGCCTTAAAAAAGTTGTGCTCTCCTTATGAACATTAATTATTTCCTGTACAAGAAATGAATTTGGAGCACAGTTCAGCATGCCGCTGTGACCCTGGGAGTCCTGTATCACTTGGAGCCAACAGCCCCAGCAGAGCTTTCTGATCTGTCACAAGATTACAGCCAGGGTGGCACGATCCTGAAGCTACCCGTGAGGACTACCAGTGGCAGACTTAGCAGTTCTTTGTCCAGAGGGTCCTTCTAGCAATTCTGTAAGCATCTTGTTCCCTATATTAAACCCCTTTTGATGGAGTGGTTTCTGGTATCTCATTCTGACTAATACAGAACGAATCCTTCCCATAACACGATAAAGCAGACGTGATGTCCCCCATTTTAGAGATGAGGAATTTGAGGTATCCTGGCGATTCATTTCAGAGAGTTATTTCTGCTTCTCCTACCCTCTCTCCTCATGGAAAAATACTTCTGGATATGAGAGAAATTGTGTACTTTTCATGCTTACGTGAGAAGCATGAAAAGCACTTAATCAAGGTTAAGACAATATGTGAGACGCTTATTAAATAAATTAAGGAAGGCAGCCGTGAACATAAAAAAAAGACTGGCATCAGAATGTCAAAGTACTCAACAGAAGATAAATTGGAGGCACTCTAGGGGCTGGGCTCAAGCAGAGCCATCAAAACAGCAGGATTAGAGTCTGTATTTAAATAGTACCAATCTTCCTAAGAAATGTGTCTCCTCTACCAACCTTCAGAACAATATATTTATAAGGTAGTCATACTGGCAAAGCAAGCTCTAGAAATTGTTGGTGCTACCGTGGAGGCAGAGGGATTATACAGACCATGGATCATGGTGATGCATCTCACGGATCTCCAACCATCGGGAGTCGAACCAGGTCAAAGTTTCCAGTTGCTCTTGCCCTGAAATCTACAACTGCATTTGCCCGGAAGCTGCCGGATCAACCCGAACAATCAAGCAGGCCCACTCCCAGGAGCCAAGACATCCCAGACATCTGATTTGGCTCGAGGACTCCCAGTAGCCTGCTGAACCTTCCGTGGATGGCACTGGGCATGCCGCCCAGCCCTCCCTTCTCTGCTTCACTCTGTCGGATTAGCACTGTGGTCAAACAGCCTTCCTAGACTTTCAGGGCTCCCTCCCCATTTCCTCTCACGGGTGCGGCCCTAATAAAGTCCTTGATGTTTAATCTCATCTTGGCATTGTCTTCTCCCAGGACTGGGACTAATGCATTCACTAAGTAAAAAAAAAAAAAAAAAAAAAAAAAAAATCTCATTTTCTGCAGGTGTGCCCAGGAATAAGGACTCACTCACTTCTAAAATGAACTGGTTTTGATGGCCCATACATGTGGGAGACACCTTAAAATGCCTTCTTGAGCCAGGCACTGGAAGAAGAGAGATTCTGACATTTCTCTGAGGTCAGAATTACAGCAAGGTTGCAATTTAGATATGCAGAGTCTCTAGAAAAATTTGGTCTTCCTCCTGAGCTTCACCTACCAAGTAGTAATAAAAATTTTTGACATTATTTATTTTAAAATTTAGACTGATCTGATCTTTCATATAGTCCCATTCTAAAACTCTCACCCTTACCACACACACACACACACACACACACACACGCATGCAGGCACATATTGCTGACCAAAGCCTGGAGAGAAGAATATCAAGACACATATATCTGAATATCTACCATCTCCCCACGCTTTCTCTCTCTTGTTACATCCTGTTTCAGATCTCAGATGCTCCACTAAGCCTTCATGGAGAGCAGTGAGCCCCAGCTCCAGCATGTCTGTGGGCGGGGCAGCAAGATGCAGAACGTGCATTTCATTGAGGTGGGCAGAGGTAGTGGGTTTAGGGAGCTCCCAATTCCTCAAACGGCTTCCTGGCCCTACAGCTTCCTATTACGGCAGGGGACAGTCTTCACAGAAGCTCTAGTCGATTCTATTCTTCTGCCGGTGATTTTGCGTCAACTGTGAATGGCCCCCAAATAGAAAAAAAAATAGATTGTCTTAAACAGTTGCAACAAATGTTCATCTTTCTCCCTCCCAGAAATGTCTTAAACTCAGATGAACAAACATGGTAAGAAAAATTTCATCTGATGTAGATTTTAAAGAAATAGTCTGATATCTTCTCTGAATTGTTACTATTAAATGAAATTGTCCTCCAATTTTCTTGGAGGGAGAGAGTTGTTTTGGAGGACCTCTAGAGATTTTCACTTTATGGATGATGGGTACAAAAGCCAGTCTTCTATATAGAAGTTGGGTATAATGCTTTAAAACATTTAATACTGGGGGTGCCTGGGTGGCTCAGTCATTAAGCGTCTGCCTTCAGCTCAGGGCGTGATCCCAGGGTCCTGGGATCGAGCCCCAAATCGGGGTCCCTGCTCTGCTGGGAGCCTGCTTCTTCCTCTCCCACTCCCCCTGCTTGTGTTTCCTCTCTCGCTGGCTGTCTCTCTCTCTGTCAAATAAATAAATAAAATCTTTTTAAAAAATCTAATACTGAAGAAGAACATTGATCTGTTCTAAAGCTCTATAGCAATAGTCCTACAACTTTAAAACTAACCTTAAATCACCAGCTTGTAATCAAGACAAAATTCTCTTTCATTCTATGATCCCAGATTTCTCCATTGTGTTGTGATTCAATCCATGTTACTATGCTAACGGATTTAAAGATTTTAGAAGAGAGAAAAACAGGAGAAAGTGTTGTAAAATGATTAATAACCTCCTGGTATCCCTGACTACACAACTCATGGTGCTAATTCCCTGACTACAAGAAAACTTGTTGCAAAAAATGACCACTACGCACCTGTGTAATGTCCAGCGAGGTAGACTGGCTTTGCCAGGGTTGATGCTGGGTGCCTGGGTGGCTCAGTGGGTGAAGCGTCTGCCTTTCGCGCAGGTCATGATCCCAGGGTCCTGGGATTGAGTCCCGCATGGGGACACTGCTCAGTGGGGTCTGCTTCTCCCCCTCCCTCTGCCACTCCCTCTGCTTGTGCTCTCTCTCTCTTTCTCTGTCTCTCAAAAATAAATAAAATCTTTAGAGGGCTGACCCTAGTGCTAAGTGTCAGGTTATACATGGTGCTGGTGTGCTTTACACACTTGGTCAAGGAATGTCCACTGCTCCTCCCACCATCCCTCCTTCCATTCCTCTCCCTTCTTCCCGCCCTTCCCTGAGTTCTTCCTTTTTCTCACTCTCCTACTTTTTATTGCAAAATATGATTTTTACTAAGCCCCTTTGAGGACCTCAAACTAAGCGAGTTAATTCTGTCCTCTTCATAATTTTGCCTACTGTCTGCCATTGATTCACAGAAACCTTTATGAAAAGGCATATTTGCATATATTTTAAAAACTAAACCTATAGAGAGGTATACTGTGAAAAGCCCAAATCCCTCTCCATGGTCCCAGCTCTCTCAAGATCACTTACCAAAAGTACCATTGTTAACCTTTATACACACACACACACACACACACACACACACACACATAATATGTAAGAAAGAAATATGTACACATATATGTAAAGGTTAGATACATATTTGTGTGTACATCTGTAAGGATAGATTTCATTTGTGTATATAAGTGTATAAATAGGTAGATAAATACAAATATAGATGTAGATTTATATATGTGTGTGTAGGGATAAATATATATTTTAAAGCTAATAATTATTAGTATATGGGCTTGATGTTTTTACCTAAAACTATATTTTGGACTTCTTTGCATTCTTTATAATTGCTACATAGTATCATTGTATGGTTGCATATATCTTAGTATGGGCTACTACTCTTTCATTTATTGGGTTATTTCCTTTTTAAGGAATCATTTATGTCCATTACTGAAAATTTGGAAAATACAGGCTAGAGTAATGAAAGAAATGAAATCCGTCTACCATGGTGTGTCTGTGCTGTGGGACTACCTGGGAGGGCTGCCCATGGAAAGCTGTCTCCAAGGAGACCAACTGCCCAGCCTGAGGAGAGAGAATTCTTACTGAGAGCTCTTCTCAAGGGCTCAGATGCACCTCAGAAATGACACTGCCCCTCTGAAGTCAGTACAGACTGTATAAATGATGAATGTCAAAACGTTTTTCAAAATGGCTTATCAGGGGCAATCATTCCTTTGACTTAATCAGTAATTAATTTCCTTCAGTGTACTTGAGGTGTTGGCCTTGGAAAGGGAAGTATATGGAGGACCGATCGTCAGTTGGTCAAAGAGATCCAGTGTGCTGTGACAACGGATGTGTCTGGTCTTTGTACCTCTGGTTCCTACACAGCTTCAAAAATTCTAGAATTTTCTGAGTTATAGGAGTTTCCTTGTTACACTCATGACCTGACTGGAGACAGGTCCCAAATCGGATCATGATGCAGTTTGGTCACCAGAAAGATCAAGCAGGTTATTAGAAGGTTGAAAGTCCTCCAGGAGATTGAGCTCCATCACGTGACCAATGATGTAATCAATCTCGCCTATGTAATGAAATCCCAGGAAAAACCCTAGACTCTGAGGTTCTGTGCCCCACAAAGCACGGGCCCCCAAATCATGTGTTTGTAAGCTTTGCCTATTCCTGGAGTGTGTAATATGGGTGCTTTACTAAATTTCTGCAATGACACAACCTTTGTGTGACTAACCACACAGAATTATACTTCCTGTTAGTGTTGCTAAGTATAGTGAGAACCGGCAGAGCTGGTTTCTAATCCTGTGCTATGACAAGACTTGGGATCTGTGGAGTTGCTTAACTTGCCTGTGTCTTCATTTTCTCATTCATAATTAAAGGAGTTAACACAGTGAAATTGAAGAACAGGACAAAGCTGGCAAAGTGCTTTGAAATGTTCAGAAGTCCTAAGTGCTACAACCTTCATCTTCAGTATTCAGTTTATTCTAGTGTTGACTCATTGCAGTGGATCCCAGGGCACTACAAGTCTCTAGGATTTGTATTTACGTTGACTTCTTTCTGTGTTAACACATAGCTAAGGTAAGTGAATGCTTACTCTTTGCATTTGCTCTGGAATCCCTTTTAAGGTTTTATCTTATTCAATATCACAACAGACCTGTGAGATAGATACGCTGATGGTTCTCATTTTATGGACCGAGGAAAATGAAGTTTAGCAAGGAGAGAATGAAGCTACTCAAGGCTATCTAATTAGTAAGTAATGGAAACCAGGGCTGTCTGCCTCCAGAACACTTGACCTTGGCCACCATCCTCCCCACTTCCTAAAATAGACTCCATCTTACCAGATCCCTGTTCCTACCACATAGTCAAGAAAGGAAAGGAAAACAGGCTGATTGTCAATCTTATGTTCTTCGCTTTCCATATTTGTCACCAGCAATAATAGATTTTTTTCAATAACGTCATTACTCTGTTTTGCTCAAGTACTTGGATGCTTATTTTTAAGGAGCGTTTCTTTTAAGGAGCATTATTAAGCATTTTGGCTATCAATTGCCTTTTCTTCAAAATATCAAAATTATGCTTGATTGCATTCATTATTATTTTATTGCATTGGTTATATCATAGGTAATTATGTCCTATTTCTAAATTCTTCTGCAGAGGTTACTCTGTTATTTTCACGTGGTAGACTGTGTTGAATAGAAATTCTATCACCTGCTTAGGAAGTAATTCATATGCTAGCAGCAAAATTCTATCTGTGAATGCTGTAACTATGCTATCTTTGAAATTACCCTTGATTTGTGAAGGATATTACATAGGCTGAAATTGTTTGACATAAATATTTTTTAGCTCGTATGTCAATGTGCTTTCAAGTGTAATAGACTAATTTTGAAAGAGCCTTATATTTTCTATATGCTGGCTGATCACACAGCATGCCGAGGAGAAGAGCCACAGCGTGCGAGGACATCCACAGTCCCATACATAATGTCCGAGTTATCCTTCCACGGTGTCATTTGAAATAATGCAATAGAATCCTTTCCTTTCTCCTGGTCCCCCAACCTTCCCACCCCAATTATCAGGTATGGGAAAACAGTAAGAAGTTTCTAAGCTTATGAAGACAAGGGGTTTTTTAGTTTCCTGTAATTCAAGTTTCTCTACAAAGAAACTGCAAATGCCAGAGGTTTGCAACAGCAGCATTTAATTTTTACTGATGTGACAATAGTCTAATGTGAGTGGACTGGGTGGCTTTCGGTGCAGAGACTAAAGATGGGGCTCATTCCACTTGTGGCTCCATGCTCTCCCAGGGCCTTCGTGTCCTTCATTTCCAGCTGAGGGAGAGCACTAGCATCCTAAAGCATATCAAATTTTGTTTCAACGTCAATAGAAGCTGAATCAAGCAGCTGACCTGGAGAGAAAAGAATGAAAGCAAGGGATGTCCGTTCTGTGATATGAATATTCAGGGTCATCAGGCTCTGGCAGCCTCGTATGTCCAACTTCACAGCAGGGCTCTCTGCGAGAAGGTGAATCTCCATTACGAACCAGCTCCTTCTGACCCATCCATTCTTTCTTGTTAATACAGGCCCACCCTCTCTGGGAAGATTCAGGATAGAATTGTTGGCATCACTTGAGAGCAAGTGCTTCATCCACTGCCCGCCCTCCCCCCCATCATCATCCCCTCCCCCACCTCACTGTGAGTACCTACATGGATATGGGTCACACTCTAGGCCTGAGGAGATTCATACCAAAACAATTCTAAAGAATGCAGAGGAGACAGAAACATCAGCCAGTAAAGCTTCGATGGCATTTACATTGTATAGACTACGTGAGGAAATGCTGTGAGTGTGGCTTCACAACATTGAGAAATGTGTCTCGTGAGCCTGTTTAGCGCTGGGTCATTAAGATTCCTGTCTCCGGAACCACATCCAGCGCCTCCAGGATGATGTCGGGAAGCGCGTGTTCCCACAGTTAGGCTCCGGTCTTGAGGGCTGTCTCTCTCCCAGGAAGCTGTGTATTCCTACTGCGATCCAGGGGATCCGCGGCTGTGTACTCCCACCCCCACCAAGTGACTCCACGAGAAGATGAAGAGTTGTCATCATTCATGATGATTTATTATAACATTTAGTAAGATATTCTATGAAAAAAACCCACTCTGTAGATGTTACTAATAGGAAATTAAGCAGGTTTGAGGAAATGGTTGGGTTAAAGACAGCCATTTCCCATAAAGTGAGAGCATGGCACTTGTAAAATAAAAGGAAAAAAATATATATATATATATAGGTCTCTGCCTCTGATTCCTGATATAGAGCTCTTAAGACCCTTGTAATTTCCTCATCGATAAGAGCCCTAGGAGCATCTTTTGTTCTCATCTTTGGTCTTCGGCCCAGGCTCCCGACAGAGTTTCTAAATCCCTCAGATTTCCTGGGTGACAGCAGTGTCTTTGTTCTAATGAGGCGACTGGGTGGGCTCTGGGATAGGGCTGGTCACCAGAAAGACCAAGCTATGATGAGAAGCTTAGAATTTCCAACTCCCACACCCTCCATCCTCCAGAGAGGGGAGAGGGGCTGGAAATGGAGTTGATGATCTCTGATGCCGACCTGAGGAAGCCTCCATCAAAATCCGAAGAGTATGGAGTTCGGAGAGCTTCCTGGTAGGTGAGCCCTCGGGGGTGTGGGGAGAATGGTGTGCCCTGCATCCCTCCCCACGACCTCGCCTTTTGCACCTCTTCCGTCTGGACATCCATCTCTAGCCTTCATCACATCCTTTTGTAATAAACTGGTAAACATGAAGTAAATAGTTTACCTGAGTTATGTGAGTTACTCTAACAAATTAATAGAACCTGAGGAAGGGTTGGTGGGAAGCTGATTGACAGCTGATTGGTCGGAAGCACAAGTGACAACCTAGACTTGCAGTCGGTGTCTAAGGAAGGAGGGAGGAGGGCCATCTCTCGGGACTGAGCCCCTCACTGTGGGATCTGACGCCATCCCCCAGGTACAATGGAGTTAAAAGTGTGAGACTCCCAGCTGGTGTCACAAATGACTTAGTGTGGCAGACGGAAGTGCTGGGAGTGCAGTCGTCATGTGGGCATACAGGACACGCCAGAGGAGAAGTGGGCTTTCCCTAAACAGCACTGAATACAGTTTTAGGATGACCTAAGAGAGTAGACGGTCCTGGGTTGTGTATTTTGAGAGAAATAAAAAAGGAAAGAAAGAAAGAAAGAAAGAAAGAAAGAAAGAAAGAAAGAAAGAAAGAAAGAAAGAAAGAAAGAAAGAAAAGCCCAGGTGCCCAGTCAGTTTTAGCTCAGATCCAGCCTCTCCTCTGTGCCTGAAATCTGGTCCGTGGGGCTCAGCCCTAACTGCTGAAACTGTGAAAGTGTGAGGGTTGGATCAAGGGGATAACCATCAGCCAACCTAACTAACCCCTTGGTTCCCACCAGAGAGAAGGGCTTGAGATCAGAGGCAGACCTAAAGGTCTACAGAGGAAGAAAGCATGGCGCTGTGGGGAATGGCTCTAGTTCATTTGGCCAGTCAAGGGTTGGCGGGTTCCTCTGGTAAATATGGGGATCCTCCAGCGATGGGAGAAAGGTAGTGTTTATTTATTTTTATTTTTTTTTAAAGATTGTATTTATTTATTTGACAGAGACAGAGAAAGCCAGCGAGAGAGGAAACACAAGCAGGGGGAGTGGGAGAGGAAGAAGCAGCCTCCCAGCGGAGGAGCCTGGTGTGGGGCTCGATCCCAGAACGCCGGGATCATGCCCTGAGCCGAAGGCAGAAGCTTAATGACTGAGCCACCCAGGTGCCCCGAAAGATAGTGTTTAAACATACCTTCCCCGGTAATGTTGTTTTCAAGCAGTGGGTTACAATGACAGCAAATATTCCACCAAAGTATGCCGAAAGTACCAACATTTTTTAGCAAGCAGTCGCAGAAACATCAGACAGCCTTTCTTGCAAGTTTAGTGAAGCCCTACTCTATTTCCGGCACTCTATAGGAACCTTGCATAAATTGTTCTCTCTGAGGGGGAAGAATCAATACTCTGAAGGTGGGATTAGCCAGCTTTATGCTCAGATCAGGTGCAAGCATCCTTTAAGAAGTGGGGAGCACCGACCAACAGGAATTCAGACTTCCATCCCTGTTCTGAACACATCAGGCTGGAGGGCCTTGCCTCCTGTTTAGACTTGTTCTTCATGTATAGGCAGGACCTGGAGAAACCTTTTAGACCCCCAAATGTTTTCAGCACCACCTATACATCAATAGAGAAATTATTCCTGAAATCCTTTCTTCAAATTATCAAATGCCTGAATATGATTTTTTTTTTTTTTAGAGAGAGAGAGAGCATGTGCACTAGTGGGGGGGAGGGGCAGGGCAGAGGGAGAGGGAGAAAGAGAGAGAGAATCTTAAGCAGGCTCCATGCTCAGTGCAGAGCCCAATGCAGGGCTCGATCTCATAACCCGGAGATCAGGACCTGAGCTGAAATCAGGAGTTGGATGTTTATTTTTATTTTATTTTTTTTTAAAGATTTTATTTTATTTATTTGACAGTGAGAGAGACAGCCAGCAAGAGAGGAAACACAAGCAGGGGGAGTGGAGAGGAAGAAGCAGGCTCCCAGCAGAGGAGCCTGATGTGGGGCTCGATCCCAGAACACCGGGATCACACTCTGAGCCAAAGGCAGACACTTAACGACTGAGCCACCCAGGCACCCCAAGAGTTGGATGTTTAACCGATTAAGCCACCCACGTGCCCCTTGAATACAATTCCTACAGCCATATTGGAAGTACCTAAATTAGCACCTAGAGTCATCATCCATTGTGACCAGATTGTGGGCTTTCTCAAGGCAGGTGTTTTGTTTTGTTTTGTTTTGTTTTTAAAGATTTTATTTATTTATTCGACAGAGATAGAGACAGGCAGCGAGAGAGGGAACACAAGCAGGGGGAGTGGGAGAGGAAGAAGCAGGCTCATAGCAGAGGAGCCTGATGTGGGGCTCGATCCCGTAACGCCGTGATCACGCCCTGAGCCGAAGGCAGATGCTTAACCGCTGTGCCACCCAGGCGCCCCAAGGCAGGTGTTTTAACTTGTTTTGTGCATTGGTCTATCCCCAGTTCATTGAATAATGTCTAAGTGATTTTATGCACTCAGTCCACATTTGCTATTTGAATGAACGAGTGAATGTTAATCACGGTCAGGGCGCTCGGCATGCTAACTAAGCTAAAGCTTCGGGTCCAGATGAGAGCTAATTTGAACACATATTGCATGTTTATTCTAAAGAATTTTAAAGTAGGTTACCACCCTGACAATATAGCAGCAGCCCTGTTCAGGAATGGCCTTGACATAAATGGGTAGTGACACGATAGTAGAGTTGGGAGGAAAAGCTCCGTGAATCTGCACAGGTATTAGAATTTTATTTATGTGCTTTATATCTAGACTATCACTCACTGACTCTCAGATATGGAGACATTTTTATAATACTTTTTAATCCCTGTACACAGTTTCTACAGGTACCCTTGAGTGATTCTAGGAATGGACCCTCCCCCACCCAACCCCTAATCCCTGACTAATCTCTTAAAACTTCCATTATCCACATGTGTTCATATTCAGCAGAAGGTTGATAACTATTACTTCTGCTCTTGTTCGTTGTTCAAAGGTTTAACCTACAACTATTTTTAACACAAATGCACCGTACTGCTCATATCCTGTGTTTGGGCAAAAGCTCTTCAGGATCACCCGGAAAAAGGGTGTGCTTATCACATGCATTTTGGTTGATTGACACCTCTCCACCTTCACCTGCTCATAATTATTTTGAGTATCTGTTAAAGAGAACATTTCTCCTCCATGTGCCTTCATCTAGCTGCTTGCAACTGAAAAGCTGATCCCACTATTCCATGTATTCCAGAACCATCTATCTCATTTTATTTTAACAAGACATGTGTTAATTGAGCAGGAACAGGGCCAGACTGAAAATGCACAGCAGCTTAGCCAAAGTGTTGCCAGGGAGAAGTCCCCCAAGGGGACAGCAACATACATCCCAAGTGAAAAGATGGGCTCTGTGTCATAGTAAGCACCTGACCGTCCTGATCCCATGTCTCCGACCCCAGGTCTCTCCATCTCTCACCAGAAGCCCCCCAATGGGTGAATGTGGTAGATATGCATTGACATAAAGGTGATTATTGCTTTCATTCATCCATCTGTTCATTCATAAGACAAATACTTTCGAGCACCTATTTTGAGCACCACTCTGAGCCAGCCACTCTGAATAAAAATAAAATAAAATAAAATAAAATAAAATAAAATAAAATAAAATAAAATAAAATAAAATAAAATAAAACTCAGTTACTGCCCTGAAGGAACGCAAGGGGGAAGCACACATACAGCGTGTGGTGACAGAGGTACCCACAGGGAGTTATGAGACCAGTGAGGGGAGCCACAAAACCAGCTTGAGGAGGCAGGGCAAGCTGCCCAGAGGCAATAAGATTGGTACTTTCCAAAGTTAAGATGTTTTTTATTTCACGAAGATGACACTAATGAGGGGATCGTCAGGCAACAGGAGAGGTAAGTTGAGTAAATATTTCAGAGAGATGGGGAACTGGGGATGACTCTCATATCACAATATTTGAGTGGTGTGTCTTCAGCACAGAAATAATTCTTTTTAACTTAAATAGAATCCACATGAATTATAGATTCCCTGTTAAAGGAATAGAAATTTCTCAGTACACGGCGCTTTTTCATCTTAAAGCTGAGCTGGGTCCATGGCATTATTGAGCTCTTTCCTTCCTAGCTTGGTAACCAGCAGGCCTTTTATCTGTTCCTTTCTGTCTGGCTTGCAGGAGAAGGTAAGGCTGGGACCAGGCAGTGGTTTGTTACTGCAGCTGTTCTTTTCTAGAGAACAATTAGAGAGCCAAGTGTGGTAATGGTGGACACAGCCCAGGTCAGCCCGTGAGCAACATGGATTGGGGGAGACCGTGGTCGTGGCATCCTTCAGCAGGTTAGTGAAGCCCGTGAGCTGGTACGCACCAGGACTTACACACTGACACAACTTGAAGTGGGAGAGATTCACTCTTTAAAGTGTGTGTTGCTTTTACTGTTCTCTGGGAAAAAAGTCATCGTGGTAGGGTTACCATTTTAATCCTAAATTGTGTGTCCCTGTGAGGATGCAGGGATGTCAGACAGATCGAAGAGGCTGGTGACTGGGCGCCTGGATGGCTCAGTTGGTTATGCATCTGACCCTTGATTTTGGCTCAGGACATGATCTCAGGGTCATGATCTCAGGGTCGTGAGATCGAGCAACGCGTCAGGCTCTGTGCGGAGCGTTGAGCCTGCTTAAGATTCTCTCTCTCCCTTTGCCCCTCTCCCACATAAATAAGAAAATGGCTCGTGATTGGGGCCCTGAAGGGCTTCATTTACATGATGCATAAAGAAACTGCTTAAGAAAATGAGTCGCCTTAACACCCTTGAGAGCAAATTTGTTGAAGCTTATGATGGAAGTCAGCATGAGAAGGAGGGATAATTTTGCAAATAGTGTAATCTTTGATAAGAAGAATCTCAGGACAAGACAGCTATCAAAAGAAAATGTGTTACTCAGCAAAAACAACAAAAACAAATAACCCCATTTTAAAAAATAGGCATAGGACCCAAACAAACATTTTTTCAAAGAAGATACGCAGATGGCCAAAGAACACATGAAAAGATGCTCAACTCATCAATAGGAAAAAGCAAATCAAAACTACGAGGGGATAGGACCTCACACCCGTCACAATGCCTACTATCGAAAAAGCAGAAAACAAGTGTTGGCGAGGATGCGGAGAAAGAGGCACGCTTGTGTGCTGTTGCTGGGCTGTAAATGGTGCAGCTGCTGTAGAAAGCAGTAGGGTGGTCCCTCAAAATATTAAACATGGAATTACTGTATGATCCAGCAATTCCATTTCTGGATATATACTCCAAAGAATTGAAAGCAGGGTCTCAAAAAGATATTTGAGCACTCAGGTTCTTAGTACTACTCACAATACCCGAAGGATGGTCGCGGCTCAGATGTCCATCAGCAATGAATGGATAAGAAGAAGAAAATTCTGACACAGGCTACAACAGGGATGTACCTCAAAGGCATGATGCTCAGTGGAGTAAGCCAGACACGAGAGGACAAATACTGCGCGATTGCACGTATATGAGGTACGTAGGATAAGCAAATTTACCCAGACAGAAGTAGAAAGGTGGTTGCCGAGGGCTAGAGGGAGGTGGGAGAATGGAGGTACTGTTTGATCGGGACAGTGTTTCAGTTTTCCAAATGTTTAGGGTGGTACCTTTATGTTGTGTATTTATTTGAGTAAAGTTTAAAAATAGAATTTTTGAAAGGTGGGGGGAAGACAAAACATGGTTAACACATTCATAGTGAATGAAACACGAGTGTCCGTAGTGCCTGGGGAGCCAAGGGCAGGACACACCACTCTGATGCAGACCCCAGCAGGGAACCACCAGGCCCTAGGTCACGTGGCTATTATGTGCATATATCAGGTGTGCAGAGAACTTTGTTTTCTTCAAATCAAGTACCTTTGACTTCTAGGACTGCCACCTCCCACATGGCTGCCCCAACCCCAGTCCCAAGAGGGAAGTTCAATCTCAATGATTACTGGTGCTGCACCCATGCCCACCCTAGTGGCCTGCAGGTTCGCCTAGCCCTGTCATTCTCCTGGTCATCCCCCAGGCCACACCGAGGAGATTGTGGGGGTCCTGCCCCACCCTTGATCCTTGATCTTGCTCTGCATGGTCCTTTCTTATTCAGAGGTTCTGTCACTTCCCAGCCAGGCTCCAAGAGGCAGAATCTCTGGCAAAAGTGGGGGCCCCATAACTGAATCCAATATATTCCTGGGGATCATTCCTTCTCGCCAGAGGTCTGTCCCCTTGCAGAGCCATCCCAGAGGACCTGGTGAGGATCCTCACTGATCAAGGGACCTGCAGCGCTCCCTGTCTGTCCCTTGTTATTTTGCTTCTCAAAAGCCTTTTGGATCAGGCTGTTCTTGCTTTCCAAGGTGCCTGAGTCTCTCAGGCAAGAAATTCCAAAGCCTGGCTGCTTACTTGCTAAGGGCAGGAGAGGGCAGGTATAGGGAAGACAAACACAATTTAATTTTTAAAATAAATTATCTTGCCGTGATGGCTGGTGTGCTGGCTCCTTAGCATATCTTCCATTTTCCCTTAATTATTGAGCTTCCTGGAGAGTCAAGATTTCGTGTCACAGGAGGAGGTGGTGATAATTCAGTTCTTAAACAATGTTGAGGACCCCTCCCCCCTTTTCTATGATCCTCCCCCAAGAGGGAGCTCAGTCAACTTCAGAGACATGGCAGGAAAAATTGCCTGTTCAACAGGAATACTTTGAGTCTACTATTGGCGGGTCATTCAATCTGGCTGGGATGCCTCCTGTGCTTCCATATACAGACTTATTGCCAAGCAAATAAGCCCATAAAATGGAAATTTCACATGCTCAAGAAGCCTACCCCAGAGATACCATCACCAGAGGATGGGAGCAGTCCCCTCTGTTAGTGAACAGAAACATCTCCAATACCGCCGGGCTGCTGGCTGTGCCTTTCCCCGTGACGGTTTTTAGATGCTCATATCTCGCCAAAGAAAATCCAAAGCACAAGCGTACCTGTCCCTGTGCCTTTTGAATCGTCAGCACTAAAGTATTTGTTGAGTGAGTGAATGGAGGTCCTCAGGGTTTGTGCATTTGTCATTCTCTTCAGGCTCCTTATCCTACCTTTCCAGACACAGTTTCCCAGAGCGAAAAGAGCCTCTCTGCTTGGAGGGATCGTTAACTCTCTCCTTTGATCTGATTTTCTTTCTAGAAGGCACAGTGCTAAGGACAAAATCAACCAGGCCCTTCAATGTGACATGGAGCCTCTCAGCGCGGCCTGGCTGCAGTGTGCACAGTGCTCCAGCTAGGGGCTCATCTGCAGAGCCAGACCCTACCTCCCAAAGGCCCCTCTGATCTGCTGTCTCAGGATCCTGACGCTACAAGGGAAGCACTTGGGGGTGTGCTTATGAAAAACAGCTCAGAAGGTTTGACGCTCGGTCCATAGTCAGAAACCTGGCAGGTACCTGCCCCCATCTCTTCTGGGCAGTCATTAGGCCCCTACACACTGGCATCCTCAAGCTTGACCATCACCAGCACCTTGACGTTCTCTAGGAGGAAGGAACTGGCTCATAGAAAGTTATGGTTCAGTACATGAGACAGTCTGTTCTGTTCACACAGAGAATGATTTGCCAAGCACGCCCAGGACCTGGGTGCCCCTCAGAATCTGGTAAAGCCGGCCCAGGGGGAGGCCAGGGCATTCCTGGACAGTGGCCCCTGCCTCCGGTCAGGGGGCACTCCTCAAAATACCATCTTCCTGTGTGCCTGTCTCTTTCTATATGACTCTACACAACTAAGGTCTTTAAATTCCCCTGTATTCCCTGTATTCATAACAACAGCTGTTTATCAACCATCTACTACGTGCTGGACAATTTCTGAACCCTTTACATGCTATTAATTTGCTTCATCTTTAGAGCAACTCTAGGAATGAGCATTATTACGATGTCTTCTATTGCATGGAAGTTAAGTAACTTGCCCGATGTCACCCCAATGATGAGTGATGGACATGGGGTTGAACTGAGGCCTCCAGATACCAGAGCTCAGGCACAGTGAACCCCTGCCTTTCCTAGCTGTGTTTCTATGTGACTCACAGAGTTTGTAGTACCATGAGGCAAGCAGAGAAGCATATAGCATACATTTTTTACTTTTATGATAAGCAAGCTCTGTCCACCTTGGTAGCGATGCTTGGACACCACGTAGTTCCCAATCAGGTTCTTCCCTTTATCCTCATGCCCAGCTGAGGAACCTTCCCCCTTGGCTTCTACTCAGCCACTGGTCTTTCCCAGCTTTTGGGAGTTGAGGCATGTGATAGGCTGGGAGACAAAAGCTGTAAATTGGAGAGAAGTAACTCCCTGTCCATTTCCAGTTTCTGCCATTACCCAAAGGGACCACGCAGAGCTGTACGTGCTGGCCCGGAGCAGCTATGCCCAATGAAGAATCCCCTTTCCAGCTTCCAGGCAATTGACTGTCTTTAGGAATAATTTGCCCTTTCTTTGCTATGACCCATCATTTTGTGACAGTGTCCTTATTTCATGTGGTCATTTCTCTTCTTGTAACGACACGCCCTTCCCTCGAGATGCCTTCATACTCGTAGTGACGCCATGACACGGGCTCCCAGGCTTACATTGTTACAAAGCCAGGTTAGCCACGCCAGCCTGCTTCCAGGTCCGCAGTGAAACGGGTTATATGGTGGTCTGTCAGGCAGTTATGCACAGAGGCACCACGTCCATAATTAGCTGTGCTCATTTTCTATGGATAGGTTACTAATGATCTGTTTTGATCCATATAGTTCCTTGAATCCTCATGTCGTCCAAAAGAGCTGATCCTTTGCCCTTGGCAGTGACTGGCAGGTCTTTCCAGACACTCAGAGCAGCCAAGATTGCATTTTTAAAAGTGCCACTCTATATTTAGCAGACCAAATTGTCTATAGCGCACTCTCCCTTTGTACTTGCACCACCTAAAAAAAGCTCACCTTCACACGCAAGGTCATACAGATCGGACAGACATTGATTTTGCTGCCTGTGGGACCCAGAATAACTCCACTATGGAAAACGCCACACAGGGGGACCAAATGAAAAAAGTGGATGCTATCCCAGTCAACGTTGGCAAAGTGTGGAGCAAAAGAGAATTTTAGCAAGGTTAGGGCATAGAAGTCCTGGCTTTCCGGGATAAGAGAATTCCAAGTAGACGTCAGGCCAGAACCAAGTCTCAGGATCAGTCTGGCAAAGTGCCCTAAAGCTCCCACTGCAACTTTTCTCTCTTCTTGTAATCTTTTATTTGTCTTTTATGATTATCCTCTTCTTTTGTTCTCCTTCCTTCTGTCCTCCTACCCTTCATTTCTTCCTCCCTCTCTTCCTCCTTCTCTTCCTCCCTCCATTCCTTCATTCCCTCTTTCTTCCTCCCTTCCTCTCTACTGTTCTCATTGATTAAGCCCTGACAGTATCTTGTGCACTGTACAAGGCACTGGTATTATTACCAAACATAATTAAACCAGACATTACTGTGCCTATTAGAAGAGTAGACCGACAAACAAACAAGGTAATATGGCATCATAACAGGATGACACAGAGGTAGGAAGGACACTTAGTTCGCCTCAGAGGTGCCAGGGAAGGCTGGGTCGTGAGGGTGACTCTAAGCTGAGCTACTCCTCTCCCCACAGTATAAAACTGGCCCAGCCTTTTCTTTTTCGTTTTTTTCTTAAGATTTTATTTATTTATTTGGGAGAGAGAGCATGCACAAACAGGGGGAGGGGCAGAGGGAAAGGGAGAGGGAGAAGCAGACTTCCCGCTGAGCAGGGAGCCTGACATGGGGCTGCATCTCAGGACGCCAGGATCATGACCTGAGCCAAAGGCAGACACTTAACCAGCTGAGCCACCGAGGCATCCCCCCTTTATTTAAAGATTTTATTTTTATTTGTTTTAGAGAGAGAGAGAGGAAGCAGGGGGAGAAGCAGAGTGGGAAGGAGAGGGAAAAAGAGAGGGAGAGAGAATCTCAAGCTGACTCCACACTTAGCATGGAGCCCAATGTGGGGCTCAATCCCACAACCCCCAGAACACGACCAGAGCTGAAACCAAGAGTTGGACACTTGACCAGCTAAGCCATCCAGGTGCCCCCAAACTGGCCCAGTCTTAAATCATCAGGTACAGAGGGGAGCACTTCCCTTACTTTTCTTCTAAACCCGCACGGTAAATAAGAGAGCAACATCAGGGACCCTTAATCCTGCCAAGCCCTACCGTCAGCTCACTCCCAGCTTCCTTCCCACTCCTCATGTTCTGGCCTGTGGTTGGAGAGCCTACACCCCTCCGCAGAGGTTAAGAGAAGGTCTAGAACTCAAAAATCACAGAAGAAGAAATAGTCACACTCCACTAAATGAGAAAAATATTTTAAATTTAGTATCTGCACTTTCGAAGAATGAGAGCTCTGGGGGTTAATGGTGTGCCTCGAGGCTGCACTAAGTAATAAGCTGCTTAAAGAGTGAATAGAGATATCTCGTACTCAATAAGCTTTTTTATCCAGGGAGTCTTTTAAATAAGAGTTTGCCCTTGGCTGCTGTCTTGAAAGTTAGAAAATGTCTTAGAGTGTCTGTACATAGTCCTGGGTTAGGTCTGATGCTGTTAGAACAACCTGGGACCACGATCTCCAATATCTTGTGATTCTGCTAGTGAACTCCTGTGTGGATCATCACATATGTAGAGAAAAACTTCATTTCCTGAAAATGAAGTCTCCTTAGGTCTGAAGTCCCCACTGAATTCTGCCTGTTCCAGCAGATGTAGTTTCTTTTGGTTTAGATGTCCAGGATCTTCAGTTAATCCAGGCTTTAAGCTCAATAAAACTCAAATTCAGAGTCTCTGTGATTTCTGTTCTGTCTTCTCCCAATCTCCCAGGATGGTCTCCATGCGGGGAGGTGGGGTGGGGGTGGGGGTGGGGGTGGGGGAGTCCAGTCTTGGTACAGTCACCTGGGTCCTACTGGTCCCACTGGCTGGACTATCACACTTGATCCTTGCAAGGGGTCTCTAGTCCTATTGCATGTGCTGCGGACCTCCCCAGTCCCACTTGGCCTCAGGGAGATGCCAGCACATGCCACTCAGGTGCCCGTCCTGGCCATACCCTGCACCGTCTTCTCACCAGCCCCAGGTTCCTTCTAATGCCTAACCTCTCTACTGTCCTGTGGCCCCCACCACGCATGCGGGAATATCTGCATCTCCTTCAAGGCAGGACACCCGGTCTAGGGGACATGCTATCTTAGGCCTTTTCTCTCTGCAACCTATCCTGCTGCCATTTCTATGCCACTGTCTCAACCCCATTGTAAGACTGGGGCTCCTTCTGAGGTGGTTCTCTTTCAAGACTTCCAAATAGGAAATAGGGGGCAAATCTCATGAAGTGTTCCTTACCTGTTTTCTTTTTTTTTTTTTTTAAAGATTTTATTTATTTATTTGACAGAGATAGAGACAGCCAGCCAGAGAGGGAACACAAGCAGGGGGAGTGGGAGAGGAAGAAGCAGGCTCATAGCAGAGGAGCCTGATGTGGGGCTCGATCCCATAACGCCGGAATCACGCCTTGAGCCGAAGGCAGACGCTTAACCGCTGTGCCACCCAGGTGCCCCTCCTTACCTGTTTTCTGCCACCCCCACTCCATTCACACACCCACCCATATAGACATGAGGGTGAATCAGGCACTGGGTCCCAAATCTCTTCTGCATCCTTTTCCAGGCCAGGAAGGGGTTCCAGGTCTTCCTCTGAGCAAGGGAAATTAACTTACATTTCATCCTCATCCTCATTACCTATGGTTTAGTTTATAAGTCAAGACTCCAAGAAGCCTGGTCTCACTAGAATTTGCAGATCCCTTTTCCACCTAGAAAAGTTTAGCTCTAGCTTTCTGCAACTGTTGTCTCTGAAAAGGGCTTCAAGGGCATTTCTGGAAGTCAGAGGTGACCATTAATTCCTTTGTTCTTGTTTGGATCTTGTCCTCCCCTGCAGCAAGGGAGGCTGTCTCAGTCTCATTGCGTGGACAGCCTCAGGGCTATGAAACTGCCAGGAATGGAAAATGCTCTCAAGTCATAGTTCAAAAATATCTGTCAACTGCCTGCAAGCTCTCTATGTGCTCCCCCTCTATGGCCGGGTAACCCCTTCCTCTTGTCCTTGGACCCTTGCCATCTGCTCCCTGGTTTCCCAGCCGCAGGCAGCCCTCCATTAAAGGGAGAAGAGGCTGTGGTGGCAAATGTCCATTCCTGTACTTAGCAGTGGTTCCTCCATCAGAACAGGGAAGGGAGGGTCAAGGAATGCCATTCTGCCTCGGTCACAGTTTTTATCTAGAGCAGAAATTTGATCTGCCTCCCACATGTGAAAGCAAAATTCAAACGAATAGGTTTGATAGACAGCGTGAAGTTTGATTTAACTGACCAATGGGTGAGCCAACAGGAAGACAGCAGAGCTGGTGAGGAGAAATAGGGATTTACAAACTCAGCTGAGAAAAGAATGCATAAGTGAGACTGCTAAATTAGATACGAAGTTAAAAAACAAAACAACAAAAACCTCCGGCCAGTAACTTCTCTAACAGGTAATCAACATCTATCTTATCTTATCCTAGCGGGCTATTAACATGAATCTTATCTTTTCCTAACTGATATAAGCAGTTAGTGCCTCTTTCAGCTGGGAACCGATAGGCAAATATACCGTGACAATACGACTCAATGCCACAGGACTCAGATGATGGCCGATTCGCAAACGGCAAAATCCCAGTTTCTACAAAGTGGCTTCATCTAGCATGGCATGTAAAGACTGCTTCTTTTTTGTAAGTTTAGTTAACATATATATTCTATGTAAATATATATATATATATATATATCTTTATTTCTATATTCTCTTTCTCACATATCTAAAGGTTGAATCTCTAAAACATAATGAATCTTAGTGTTGAAAAGAAGCAGGTTACGAGGAGACAGGGGTCATCACCCTCTGAACCTGCACATCTCAAAAGGTCTCTTTTGAAAGAACCCTGTGGTGGCCATGTGCTGATTGGTAAGCCAGCTCTCCTTTCCTTTCTAGAAAATGCTCCTTCTTCTGCTCTAAGCACATTGGTTTAGTGGGAGGGGAAGAGAAGAGGGATAAGAGTCATGACCCACTCGAGGGCAGAGTCCTGTTCCAAGATTTTCCAAACTGGAGCCAGAGAAAGAAATTTAGTGTCTCCCTGGGGATGAGGCTAGGAATCCCGGTTTCACTACTTTTATCTGCACTCCCTTGGGTGAATTATTTAACCTTTCTATCTCTTAGTTTCCTGGCCTGTAAAATCAGGACAATGATAGTATTTACCTGATAGGGTTGTTATGAAGTTTAATTAGGGAATACATCTAAAATGCTTAGAAGTGTGTTTGGCACGTAAGAAGCCTGCAATCAATTCTGTGGGAAGTGAGAGCTGCCAACATCCATGCTCCTTGCCTATTGGAGAAAGATTTAATAACAACTACAGGTATAGATAGCAGCAGAAGAAAGGAAGGTAAAAATAGTCCCCAGCGGCTCCTGAGTGCCTGGATTTGCTGGTCCCTGAGGCTATGTTAGACCTCCCATAAATTTCTTCTTTTGCCTAAAGTTTGCTTTTTTCTTTCTTTTACTTTGAGCCCACTTTTAACTTCTAACCCTTTTAGATATGTCAGTATCTCAAGTGGGTTTCTCATAGGCAGCATATAGTTGGATCTTGCTTATTTTAGCCGGTGGTCATACCGGTACCAACTACTTGATTATTCTTTTATACTAGATTGTTATACGAGCTTGCATACTCCTTCCTTTGATCAGAAGACCAAGGCTCAGAATAGTAACCGGGTTGCTGAAGAACTTGAGTTTAGCCTAGTGCAGCTTAGGACTAGAACCCCAGGGCTAGAAATGCCATTTGTTCTTGTGTTCTCCCAGCAACATAGTCATTCTGAAAGAAAAGGTGCCAGGACCTTGAAAAGCAAAAGTTACTAGCTAGAAACCAATGGCAAAGATTCCAAGAGGAGCTTACTCTCATCAGGAAGAAAGCTGCCAGTCATTTTGTCTCTCCGGTTCTGTTCCACCTTGGGAGAGTAATCCTCACTCTTCACTGCTGGCTAACTTTTACATTACTGGACCCAACATACCTGCTAAGCAAAGATCAAGTCATGTTTATTATGGAGCATGTGGAGAGTTTTCGGTGCTGCTTGTGTTTCTGCCATATCCATCACTGCCCCTGCCTTTCTGATCTTAGATATGCCCATCAGGGATTCTACCAAAGGAGAAATTAAAAAACGTTCTCTAGGACTGTTCAAGAAGCTAGGTATAGTTGGGATTGCCCTTGACCTGCATATTAAAACCATTCAGGAAGATTCTACCATTTTGAACTCTTGCTCCCTGGCTAACACTTCTGTGAGAACGATAATGTTTTCATTTATTTTCCACACTCGTGTTCATCGAGCACCGGCTATACACCATGCATATTCCCGGCATCCGTGTACAGGAGCGAACAGGACAGATATGGTGCCTGCCCTCACTGACTAGCTTACCGCCCTATTTAGATACATATTTAATGAATTACAGTTCATTTGGATATGTATTGAGCACCTACCCAGTGCCAGGCACTGGTTTAACTGTGGGAATACAAGAGGCGGCAAATAGATCCCTCCTCTCACAGAGCAACAGCGGTGATAAGCCAGCAGGGCCAGGAACAACACAGAGCTGCTCTGCCACCTCCATCCCCACCTCCAGCCATCCCTGTGTTCCGCTCCACCCCACGCCATCCAAGCCCTTGAAGACCTCCCAGCTATAAGAGTTGAAATGAAATAATTCCCTTCCAGGGTTTACATGGTTACCAAAGGTTTTTACTAGGTGAGAGGGGAGGACTCTGAGAACATTTAGTATTCCTTCATGTTACATTTGTAGAGTCTGAGATTCAAATAGGTTGTAACCTGGCCCTAAATCATTACTGCATGATGCAGGCAACACTAGGAACTCGGTTGCCTGATTCCTATCCTTGAATTCATTCCGCTTGGTCCATTGCTTGTGTGAAAACAGCTGATGATAACTGTATTTGCCATAAATGATCAACGATTGACCTTTAAAATAATAATGGACTTATTTTATCATATGGAAAAGCGTTTTTGACCAAAAATGAAGGGTAAAAAAGGTAGGCTGGGAGTTTGCAGAAACATTGTTATCTCTAGGGAATATTAATGATCAAAACATAAAACTTGAAAATCATCATGATTTAGATCCGTCCTCTGTAATTGATACTTGGTTGTAGAAAGAAAGTTTAGAGATGACATATATTCTGGAATTAGGTCATTGCTAATAAAAGATCATGCCCTGTATTAAAAATTTGTAACCCAATATTCTTGGATTTGGAAGGATTCTACTTATTATTTGTATTTATCTACTCATTTAAAGAATTATTTTCCAACTTGTCATGGAATGCAGAGTTGGTACAGAAATCCCTGAGTGTCCTTATAGTCACCTAGAATTATAACAGCAGCAAGAATGTAGCATCCTAAGGGTTAACTTGTAACATGTAGAGGAAAGAAAAAGAGCTAATAGAAGGGGAGAGATCAGGTATGTGTTTCAGGCTTTGGCTTTGGTTTTTGTGACATCAGGGAAACTCTCTCAGCAGAGATTTGCCTTTTTTGGGAGATGGATGATAAATACAGCAAATCGGAGTGACTGTGGAGCTGAGCTGTTGAATGACAAAAGTACATGTGATAGAAGTGTAGCATGTGGGGGCACCTGGGTGACTCAGTTGGTTAAGCATCTGCCTTCAGCTCAGGTCATGATCCCAGATATCCTGGGATGTAGCCCTGAGTCTGGCTCGCTTGGCCGGGAGTCTGCCCCTCTCTCTCCCTCTGCTGTACCTCTCAACCCCGGCCTGTGCACGCGCTCTCTCTCTCACGTGCTCTCTCAATCTCTCTCTCAAATAAATAAATAAATAAATAAATAAATAAATAAATAAATAAAATCTTTTTTAAAAAGTCTCTCTCCCTTGCCCTCTGCCCCTCCCCTACCCCGGGTTCTCTCTTTCTCTAAAATAAATATGTAAATCTTAAAAAAAAAAAAGTGTAGCATGTGAGTGTTCAGGAGACACTGTCTTCTTCTTTGAACACAAAATATCTTTGCACTTCAGAGGGTCAGCATCCTATTCTTCTCAAGGCACTGACTGCATTTATGTTGCAAGACAGAGAATATGGTACAAGCAACAGTTTTTAGTAATTTAACTCTTATAAATATAATGTTTAAGGGTCTAATTGAAATATAATAAGATGCACCCATCTTGTACCAGTTAATTTTGCCACATGTATACACCTGCACAGCCACTATGCTATGAAGACTAAAACATTTCCACCCTGGAAAGTTTCTTCGTCAGTCTTTGCATTCGATTTACTCACTCGAGTCAGTGTCTGTGCTAACAATATACCTTAGTCTTGCCTGATCTAATATGTTTTATAAATTGAATCAAACATGGACTCTTTTTTTTTTCAGCCTGGTTTCTTACATGTGGCATAACATGTTTGAGATTCATCTACGTTGTGTTAGTAGTTCATGCCTTTTCATTGCTGAGTAGAATTCCACGTGAAACCTATTACTTGATATTCATTCAGGTGTTTTCTAATTTGGGGCCATTATGAATAAAGCTGCTAGGACCATTCTTCTACAAGTCTTTTCAGGGATGTGTCTCTCTTTTGAAAAAATATGCAAGAGTGGAATTTCTGGGCTGCAGGGTAGATATGTCACTTTTTTTGCAAATTGCCAAAAATTTCCCAGTGGTTGTGTTATTTCACACTCTGGCTGGCAGTGTATGAGGATTTCATTTGCTCTCTCTCCATCCTATCAACTTCTGTCTTGGCCAGGTTTTGTTTCTTTCTTTTGCCCTTCTGGTGGTTGGGTAGTACCACCTCAACGTCTTCATGGTAACTGATAATTCTGAGCCTCTTTTCTTTTTTTTTTAAATTATGTTATGTGAGTCACCATACAGTACATCCTTAGTTTTTGATGTAGTGTTCCATGATTCATTGTTTGCATATAACACCCAGTGCTCCATGCAATATGTGCCCTCCTTAATACCCATCACCGGCCTATCCCAATACCCTCACAGGCCTCCCCTCTGTACCACGAGAGACTATGGACTCTGGGAAACAAACTGAAGGCTTCAGAGGCTCCTGAGCCTCTTTTCTTATGCTTTTAGACATGTTCACATTGTTTTGTGCAATGTTTCAATTTTTGTATAATTTTTATTAGGTTCTTTTTCTAAAAAATATATATTTTAATTTGATTAAGTCCAATTGTCTTTTTTTTTTTCCCTTTTATGGTTCCTGTTTTTGATAGCCTAAGAAATCTTTACCTACCCAAAGGGCCTGCACAAATGCCCTGTTTTCTTTTAATTTTTTTTCTTCCACGTCCAGACCCGTTTATTTGGTGTCCCACACACTAGGCCTCTATCACCAGCCTCGACTTCTCCACCTGCAGTGACACTCCAGAGCCCGGGAAGCCTGTGCCACTTGCTGCAGCGCACTGATATCGTGCGTGGTCCAGGAGCTTCTCTCTATTCACGGGGTCTGCCATGTCCTGCGGAATCAGCTTCTGCTCATATCCCCCGGTGACCCCGGGCCCCGAAGGCCAGAACAAGGGCGTGAGGCATGGACCTCTCGGGCTTTCGCTGCCCGGCGCAAGCACACCTCGCTTACTGTGCCTGACGAACCCCACGTAGTCCAAGGGGCTGGCGAACAGCGTGGAGCGCATGCGCGTCAGGTCCGACATGCGCAGTGGATCTCCTGACCTGGGGCCTGTCGCCGTGCGTGAGGGCTTCTCTAGCTTGGTGGCCTTGGTTTGGGGGTGTCAGTGACAGGATCCAGAAGCTCAGCAGTGCTTTGTTTTTCTGCTTGCCTACGGGCATGCAGTGGCTCCGGGCCAGGCATCCTCTGGGCCTATCCCCACAGGCGGCCTGGACGTGAAAAGTTGAGCTGGCACATGATGGTTGCCTCCTTCTTCAAGAAGCCCTGCGTCTTCTGCGCCGCAGCCGCTGCTGCTCTTTCTGCCCCTCACGTCGGGCACCCTGCTACTTCTCAGAGGTCTTCGGCTGCCGGGCGAAATCCTTCTGGTGTGAAGTGTACCCCAGGACTGCCTTGCGCTCACACAGGTAGCTATCTGGGGTGACGGCCGGTCGTGGCAGGGCTACGCAGAGAGGCAGGGGCCGCCGAGGTCCTTGAGGGCATGCCGGCTCAGTGGAGTGTCCTGGGTCCCGCAGCTGGGGCCGCTGGGGCCGCCTTCTCATGGTAGGTGTAAGCAGTCCCCACCCTGCAGTTTCTGCCGTACCGTGTGTTCCCCACAAAGGACTCCTCATACCTCCGTTGCTTCTTCAACGGTGTCTACACTGTGTTTTCTTTCAGGAACTTTATGGCTTTATGTTTACGTAGATGAGCTACTTCAAATTAATATTTGTGTACTAGTGAAAAGTAGGAGTCAAGGTTCATGTTTTCCGGTGTTTTTTCAGTTATTTCAACTTCATTTGTTGAAGACTTTTTTTTTAATGAATTGCTTTGGTGCCATTGTTGAAAATTATTTTTGAATATGTGAGTCTATTTCTGAACTCTGTTTTTACACCAGTACCACTCTGTCTTAAATACTGTAGATTATGATGAGTCTTGAGATCAGAGAACTTACTTTTTCAAGATTGGTTTGGCTGACCTTGGCATCTCCATATAAATTTTAGAATGAGGTTGCTAGTACTTACGAAGAAGCTGCTGGGATTAAGTTTGCGATTGTGTCGAGCTATAGATTTGGGGAAAATTGACGTATTAAAAACATTGCCTTCCAACCCATGAACATGTTATATATGTCCATGTATTCAGAGCTTTAAAAATTTTCTTTCTGCAATTCTTTGTAGTTTTAGCATACAGATCTTACACTTGTTAAAATTGATTCCTAAATTAAATTCTTAATATCCATATTAATGGTATTATTTTTAAATTTTATTCTAATTATTTACACCTATAATGTAGAGGTACAATAGACTTTTGTATATTGAGCTCGTATCATGCAAGGTTCACTTATTTGTAGTGGTTGGTTTATGGGCTCCTTGTGTACATCGTCATGTCATCTGTGAATAATCATAGCTGTATTCTATTTTCTAATCTTAATGCCTTTCACGTATTTTCCTTGCCTTACCCTATTAAGATCTCCAGTACAATTTGAAGACAAGTGTACTTCAATATACTTGCCCTGGCTTTGGAGGAAAGGATTTTGAAGGGTAGCAGAATATGCCCCTTTGATTGTTTATTTTGAGCTGTAGACACTTGAAAAACAGCACATGCAACTCCTTGTTGCATATATGATCATACTCCTAGTATCATGTACTCCTTGTTTTCTCTGAACTCCCCTTATCTGCCTAAAGACAAATCCTCCAAAAGGAACTCAGTTGACATAAATGCTGTCTTTGGGGAGTTTCTTCAACCAGGAAAGATGGAGTCTTATAACAGGAGAGGAGACTAGGTCAACACCACATGCAGATAAGCTCTGACCAAAACTGTCATCCTACCATCTATTCTTCTGAGGGCCCATCCACCTTTCCTAAAAATCATTTACATCCCCCTAATAGGCCTATATCCCTCCTCCTTTTTGCTTATTAAGATGGTATATAAATCTAAATTCTGAGATACCTCAGAGAGCTGCTTATTTTTCCTTAAGTGTCTCCCATGTATACATGTTGATAAACTTCTGTTTTTCTCTTGATAATCTGCTTTTTTTTACAGGTGTCTCAGACAAGAACTCAGAAGAATAGAGGGAAAATTATTTCCCTCCCTTATACCATTTTGTATGATGTTGTAGATTGTCATAGAGGTCCTTTACAAGATTGAAGAAGTCCTATCTATTCCTGTTTGCTAAGGAATTTCATTATTCTCTATGAGAATGTATTTTTTTTCAAATGATTTTTCTGTATCTGTTGAGATTATCTTGTGATTTTTCCTTTATTCTCATATTTGGTATATTAGTATGCCAAATTACATTGATTTTTGAATGTTTAATTAATCTTGCAGCCTTCAGATAAATCTCACATGGTGATGACATATTATCTTTGAAAAGTATTTCTGGATGCTTTGTGCTAATATTTTATTGAAAATGTTTGCATCTTTTCTTATAATGTCCTTGTCAAGTTTTGGTATCAGGATTATGCTGACCATAAAAAATGAGTTGGAAACTGTTCCTTCCTCTTCAGTTTTCTAACTTTGTATAACTCTGGTTTTAATTCACCAGTAAAATCATTTGGGTCTGAAGTTTTTCTTGTGGAAAGATTTGTTTGTTTGTTTAATTGATTTTGATTACACATTTAATTTCTTTATTAAGTATAGAACTATTCTGGTTTTCTGTTTCTTCTGAGTCCATCTTTGTGAGTTGTGTTGTTTGAGGAATTTGTCCAGTTCAACTAAAATGTCCAATTATTGACATGAAGTTTTTCATTATATCCTGTTATCCTTTTAAAGCCAGTAGGATCATAGTAATAACCCCTCTTCATTCCTGATATTGGTAATTTGTGTCTACCCTGTTCTGTTCTTTATTGGTCAAACTCAAGGTTTTTAATTTTATTGATCTTTTCTCTTTTGTTAAATACATTTTCTGTTTCGTTGATTTTTGCTCTTATTTTTAATGGTGTGCTTTCTTCAACTAACTTTGAGTTTATTTTCTTTTTTAAAAAACCTTCTTAAGATGAAAACTTTGTTAAATTTTACCATTTTTTTAAAAAAGGTGGGCATTTCATGCTATAACTTTCATTTCAAGCACTGTTTTAATTGTATCCCCCAAATTTTGATATAATGTATCTTCGTTTTCATTTATTTCAAACTATTTTCTAATTTCTTTTGTGATTTCTTCTTTGACTTATGTGGATTATTTAGAAATGTCTTGCTTAATTTTTTAATATCCTGCCATTTTCTAGATATCTTATTACTATTGGTTTCTAATTTAATACTGTCATGAGTAGAGAACATAATTTTTGATCCTTTGAAATTTTTTTTTTTTTTTAAGATTTTATTTATTTATTTGACAGAGATAGAGACAGCCAGCGAGAGAGGGAACACAAGCAGGGGGAGTGGGAGAGGAAGAAGCAGGCTCATAGTGGAAGAGCCTGATGTGGGGCTCGATCCCATAACGCGAGGATCACGCCCTGAGCCGAAGGCAGACGCCTAACCACTGTGCCACCCAGGCGCCCCGATCCTTTGAAATTTCTTAAGACTTATTTTATGATCCAGCATGTAGTCTATCTTGGGGAATGTTTCAAGTAGGTCTGAAAAGATTTTTCAGTTCTTAGGCATAATGTTCTATTAAATATCAGTTAGATCAGGTGGTATTGCTGTTAAAATGTTATATTCTTACTGGTTTTTCTGTCTAAGTGTTCTATTAATTACTGCGATGGAAGAGGTTTTAAAATTTCCAATCAAGGGGCACCTGGGTGGCTCAGCTGGTAAAGTGTCTGACTTTTTATTTCGGCTCAGTCCTGATAACAGGGTTGTGAGATCAAGCCCTGTATTGGGCTCTGCGCTAAATGAGGAGTCTGCTTAAGATGCTCTCTCTTCCTTTCCCTCTGCCCCTGCCGCTCATGTGCTCTCTCTCTCTCTCAAAAAAAAATAAATAGAAACAAAAAAATAAGCTATCCAATTGCAATTGTATAATTATTTCTTTCTCCCTTTAGATCTGCTAATTTCTGTTTTATACCTCTCTTATTAGATACGTATGCACATAGAGTTTTTGTGTCTTTTTAATGAATTCAACCTTTCATTATTATTAAAGACTCCTCATTGTCTTGAATCCTCCAATGTTTGGTATTAATATAGTTATATCAGCTTTCTTATGCGTTGTTTGCATGGAATATTTTAAAAATTTTCCTTGTGGGGGTGCCTTGGTGACTCAGTCGGTTGAGCATTTGACTCTTGGTTTCAGTTCAGGTATTGATCTCAGGGTCATGAGATCTAGCCCAGCATTGGGCTCCCTGCTCAGCAGGGAATCTGCTTGGGATTCTTTCCTTCTCCCTTTGCCCCTCCCACTCATGTTCTCTCTCTCTCTCAAATAAATGGATAAATCTTTTAAAAAATAATTTTTTCTTGTGATTTCTTCTTTGACCTATGGGCTTTGTAGAAAGGTGTCCATTTCCAAATATTTGGAGATATGTTGGTTATCCTAATGTTACTGATTTCTAACTTAATTCTGTTATAGTCAGAGAATATACTCTATGATTTCAGTCCTTTGAAATTACTGGGACTTGTTTTATAGCCCCACATAGGGTCTATCTTAGTGATATACTTGTAGAGACTCTTGGTCTTATGTAGGCTGTTGGGTTTAGGCTTTGTTAAAGTAGGTCTCTTTCTTGTTTTTAATGGTAGGGTAGGGAAAACTACTCCTGAGATACGATCTTTACTTCTAAAGCATGGCCCTTCTGGTGTCCAGTGAAAGCAAGGTGTGTTTTCAATGCCTCTCTACTAGAGCCGGAACCAAACCCAAACTCAGTCTCCTCATAATGGGACATTGCTGAAATCTCTGTGCAGCCATCTCAGCCTTTCAGGGTAAATTCTTTGCTTCACCCCACACATGTTCAGTTCAGGTACAGCCAAGATTTGGGGCTCCCCTTACTATAATTTTTTCTGTTCCAGGATTTTCCTCCAATTTCCATCTCCTGTCCCAAGGTCAATACAACTGGATCTTTCTACTTGAGTTCTGTTAAAGGTTATGCAGACCTGGACGTGTCCTCGGGGGAAGAGCTACATAAATGTGCATTTCATAGAAGTGGTTCCCTTCTTTGATTGCATGTTCTCCGTTGTCACCTTGCTTTCTTTGCTCATCAGTGCCTTCAAGTATTGTCTTTAGTATTTTATCCAGCATTTATAATTGTTGTTTACAGAAGAGTAGTCAAATATGTTTTTATTAGAAGTCTGAATCTGTGATTTAATTTAAAACACAGATAAAGTAAATACAACATTTGGAATCTTGATCGAGACCATCTGGATTTGCATCCTGGCCCTGTTACATTTAGCTATGGCATCCTTGGCCAGTCTTGCTGTGCTCTAGCATTCTCACCTATAAAATGGAGGTGATAATGGTCATAAGGTTGTTTTGGGAATAAAATGAGTTAATTCATGTAAAGCTCTTAGAAAAGTATCTGACTCTGATGTTTAATAAATATTAGCCAGATCTCTTTGGAGGCCCCCTATTTTCCCATTGTGAACATAAAACACTATATCTTTAGCTACTTCTCTTTGACTTAATTCCAGATGTGATTTCAGTTAATTAAGGTCATATTAAATTATACAACTGGCCGGTTTTCTTTCCAGTATATTGTTCTTGAGGTAAATGATATTTTATATATACTTTTCATGCCAGCAGAGCTCTTATTAATGATGTAGGTAGTTCAGTGATTTCTTTTATAGACCTTTTCCCCCAGAAAACTTAAGATTTACTTTCCAATTGAAGGTATATTTAACGTGCTTTTCTCTTCAAAATACATATTAAAAGATCTTCAAAGCTGACAGTTTATAAACAGCATGACAAATAAAGGAATGACCATATTTTTGCTTCCTCATAACTTTTAAAAATAGAATCAAGGTAATGTTTTTGAACTCTATTATCTTACTGCCAAATTGGGAATTTTTATTTTTATCTCCAAACAAGCACTTTTTCCTTTTGGACTAAACTTAAATAGCAGTGAGTCACCACACTAATAAAAGCAAGCTACAAATCCAGTTAGATAAGAAAACAAAATATACTAATGCGGTAGCATGTGAGGGATAGCAGAATCTGCCATTCCAAAATGTGATTGTAGGAGTTCAGGATGTGCCACCCCAAAATACGCTGCTTTGGTATATTGATTATTTTGAACTATGGGCACTTGAAAAACGGCAAATGCAGAGAGAAGCTTATCTGCCTAAAGACAGATCCTTCACAAGGAACTCAGTTGTCATAGATCCTCCTTGGGGAGTTTCATCAACCAGGAAAGATCAACTCCTCTCACAGGCGAGGAGACTAGAAGTCAACACCACACCCAGACAAACTATGTCCCAAGCTATCATACTTCCCTTCTATTCTTCTGAGGGTCCATTCATCTTTCCTAAAAGTCAGTTACTCTACCCTAAGAGGCCTTATTTCCCCTCTCTTTCCTATTAAGATGGTATGTACGTATTTATTTACTTATTTATTTTTTAAATTGAGTGTAGTTGACACACAGTGTTACATTAGCTTCAGGTAACATAGTGTTCTGACAAGTTGATACATTATGCTATGTTCTGGGCAAGTGGAGCTACCATGTGTCACCTAAAGGAGTTACTCATTTTCCCCTGAGTATCTCCCATGTATACATGAAGTATACAGGTCAATAAGTTCCAGTTTGTTTTTTTCTTGTTAGTCTGTTATTACAGGGGTCTTAGCCAAGAATTGAGAAGAGTAGAGGGAAAGTTATTTTTCTTCCCTTACACATAGAAATTATGTCCAGCTAGAAGTCAATATGAAATGCCTTGTATTTGACTACTTAAACAGCAATGCTCATGGGAGAGATTGTCCTTTTACTTTGCACATTGGAGGAGGATATCAGGAAGGATGGTGAGATCTGGTGGTAGTCCAACAACCTGCCATAACTGCCATATATGTGCGGAGGGATGCTAAGTGAAGATGCTTCTCTAATGTATCCCATGACATATTGGGAACTCATCTTCCTAGGAATCAGTGTGATCAGACAGAGACAGTCCCAGACTGGACATTTGGAAGGAATCCCTTTGCTATATTATATAATATCCAGTATACATACTAGGACATTCAGACTGACCTGTAACGACCTCAAGATTGATAATAGAAATTAATGGATGTGAAATAACTTCTCATAGGACCTTCATGAGGGAAAAATGAAACAACAGATATAGCAGGTACTGGGAGGAAATATAAAGCCAGATGCAAACATAAGACAATGTAGTACTTGTAACTATACAATGTACTTGTAACTATAAAGCAGTAGTTTCCACTTTAGGAATTGGTTTCAGTTCACATCTTCATCCCTGTCTTTCATTTTAAATCTTCATCACTGTTTTCCGTTGTAAACTTGTGCATATACGCAACTAATGAATCATCGAACTTTACATCAGAAACCAGGGATGTACTGTGTGGTGACTAACATAATATAATAAAAAAACATTAAAAAAATTAATAATTTGAAAACTAAAAAATAAAAATAATTAAAAATTTAAAAAAATAAACTTGTGTGTAGTCATGTCCTAATATTGGAAAAAATGTTAATTTTCCTGAGTCATGCAAAAAGAAAACTAATAATAGAATCAAATCTACCATGAGATTTCTCTTTCTAATATCTAATCCTTTCACTTTGCTAATTTTGGTCATGGTTTGTTATGTAGAAATAAGTACCTGGTACGAAAATTGGTATCCAGAAGTGAAGTGCTGCCATAATAAAAAATCTAAAAAATGAAGCATTGGCTTGGAGACTGTTAGGCCAGTGATCATCTTTAAAAAATTTTTTTCTTAATTTTTTTTTTAATGAGAGAGAGAGGGAGCACAAACAGGGGAGAGGGAGAAGCAGGTTCCCTGCTGAGCAGGGAAATTGGAGAAATAAGTAGCTGATTTTCCATCCTTACTTTCCTTCCACAAAATCTTCTAGAACTGATTATGATCACAGATAACCCATACTTTCAGGAATTAGTGGCTGGGAGGATGAATAAGAAAGGATGACTCGGGAGTCACAGAATTTAAAAACCAGCGTAGCAATGGGGTTTAATTAGATTGTTTTCCTAACATGTAATATAAAGGTGCAGGATGGCTAGATCAAATCCGGATGAAATGCTGTAGTGAAAAGAGGTAGAGATCGAGCAGCCAGAAAGCAACAGTACTGCATGGACCATGAAGTAAGGAGGAGAGTATGGAGCTCACCAGGAAATGAGAGATTTGGAATGGAATGTGTGCATGCTTGTGCGCATGCGTACGCACCCTAGGAAGGACAAGCCACGGATTCAGGCATTTTTCAGATCCCATCTGTTTTCTCTGTCCTATCTGTCCTGCCTTTTCCTGCCTGGGGTGGTGAGGTGCACATATGGGGAGTAATAGACCATCATCGGAGAGCTGGCTGTGTGCTGTTGTTTAACTGGAAGCCAGGCAGGAGACAGACAGAAACCCCGAGCCCAGCCATTCTTTGGGCAGCTCTACATTGACCTAGGTTGGCAGAACCTGTGCTTATAGGGGTTTACTTTGAGATGAGGTTATCAGAAATAAAGTTTCTCTAATAGCAAGCATTGCCTTTGTCTTCTCAAAATGTTACCGTGGAAATCACTTTCTAAAGTACTTATTTGCTTTTCCTTGATGTTTTCCTAGAAAAATGTATATTCATCATTGCAATCTAGAAAAAAAAGTATGACTCAGCAGTTTTGTAAAACGTGGCCCAAACTATGTAGCTGTGGAATCTATCCCTGTAAGAGATCCAGAAACAATTACAAAAGGAGAGTCCTGAATGACTGACAATTTATTATGTTCATTTGCCCCAAAGCCCTTCAAGATAGGAAACGAGTTAAGATCTTTCACTAATACAGCATGAGCTAAGAATGTCTGATTTCAATCAGATAGTTCATGTTTGTGGCTTCTGGGCACTGTTTTGCAGCAATCTCTGTTATGACCTCACTTTATCCTTTACATACCTAAATGAAACCAGACATTTCCAAGAGAGTCAGGCCCCAAGCTGGCTCAGAGCTTTAAGAATGAACCTGCATTGTCATACCAGGCAAAACTCAGCAAAAATGAGGCATCCTACTCGTCTGTTTTTCATTGACTGCATTTTCAATTACTTCCATTTTGCATCTAGTCCAAGCGGAGAGGAGATTAAAATAAATATAAATCACACTATCATAATTTCAGGAATTAGAAGAAATATTAGCAACCAACTCATTATATAGCTCTGTGTCTGTAGGAAGAGCAAATTCTCTCACAGCACAGACATTGTGATGTCTTTGATTTGTAAAAAATTAAGTAATAATAGCCTAGAGAAAAATTTAAGATTGAAGCTCAGCTCTGCTTGTGCTTGCTAGAGGCTTAATGTGACAGAGCAAAAGTATAAAATAGATTTAAAATCATAAGACACATGAAAAATATGTTGTTATTATTTTAAATATACTTCCTTCGACAAATTCTTATATGCATCATAGACAAATCCACAAACCAAATTCCAAATTTGTAGAATACATTTGTAAAAACATATATATTCTCATTCTAATGATGCCTGGTTTCTGAAGGTTTTGAAACATGGAATGTTTGATGCAGCCTAATAATTTGCTCCTAACTGGGAATAAATACAAGTTCTTTTGGGCATATACCTAGGAGTGGAATTGCTGGGTCATATGGTTCTTTGTATCAATATGTCTTCATTTTGAGGAACTGCCAAACTTTCCCCCAACAGCTGCACCATTTTACATTTCTACCAGCAATGTATGATGGTTCCAATTTCTCCACATCCATGCCAACACTGTTGTCTGTCTTTTTGATTATAGCCATCCTAATAGGAGTGAAATGAAGTCTAATTGTGCTTTTGATTTGTAGTTCTTTAATAACTAATGATATTGAGCATTTTTTTGTGTGCTTACTATTTGTATACCTTCTTTGGAGAAATGTCTGATAAAATCCTTTACCCAATTTTAATTGGGTTATTTATCTTTCCGTTACTGAGTTTTATGTTTTTCACATATTTTCACTATGAATACCTTATTAGATACATAGTTTGCAAAAATTTTCTACCACTCTGTAGGCTGTACTTTCACTTTCTTTGTATCATTCGCAGCACAAAAGCTTTACATTTTTATGTCTACTTTGTCCATTTTTTTGTTACTTCTGCTTTTGGTTACTTGTGCTTTTGCCTAACCCAAGATCATAGAGATTTACTCTTATATTTCTTGTAAGAGTTTATAGTTTTAACTCTTAAATTGATGTCTGCAATTCATTTTGAGTTACTTTTTGTGTGTGCTGTGAGAAAAGGGTCCAACTTCATTTTTTCTTTCATGTAGATATCTACTTGTCCCAGAACCATTTATTTAAAAGGCTATTCTTTCCCCCATTTAATTGTCTTGGCATTCTTGTTGAAAATCAGTTTACCATAAATGTAAGGATGTATTTCTGAACTCTCAATTCTTTTTACAGTGGTCTGTATGTCTATCCTTAGGTCACATGTTGTAGTCTTGGTAACTGTAGCTTTATAGTACGTTTCAAAATCAGAAAATTTGAGCCCACCAATTTTGTTCTTATTTTTAAAGATAGTTTCAGCTTTTTTGGGTCCCTTAAATTTCTATATGAATTTTAGGATCAACTTGTCAATTTTTTCAAAAAAAGGCAGCTGAGTTTTTAATAACTTCAAATTGTTTTGAATCTGTAGATAAATTTGGAAAGTACTGCCATCTTAATAATATTAAGTCTTCTGATCCAAGCACATGGGATGCTTTCCATTTATTTAACTCTTTCTTTATTTTCTTTCAACATTTTGTAGTTTGCAATGTACAAGTTTTACACTTACTAAACTTATTCTTACATACTTTTTCTTTTTGATGTGATTGTAAATGCAGTTGTTTTCTTAATTTCATTTTCAGGTGTTCATTGCAAGTATATAAATTTAAAATTTAGTTTTATGTGTTTATCTTATGTCCTTCCATCTTTCTGAACTGACTTATTTTAATAGATTTTCAGTAGAGTCCTCAGGATTTTCTGTGTATGATATCCTGTCATCTCCAAATTGAGATCGTTTTAATTCTTTCTTTCCAATTTGATACCTTTTTATGTCTTTATCCTTTTTTAAACTTAATTGCCCTATGACCACCTCCAGTATAATATTGAGTGGTGTGGTAAGAGCACACATCCTTGTCTATTTCCTGATATTGAGGAGAAAACATTCAGTAATTCACCACTGCTGTGGTCTTGTAGATGCTCTTTATTAAGTTGAGAAAATTTCCTTCTATTTCTTATAATCTTTCTTCTATTCCTACTTTGCTCTGTGTTTCTATCATGAAAGGGCAGAGCCTCATGAAGAAGTGTTCTTGTCCTTTGCATGCCTTCCTCTTTCTGCGTATTACTTGGATTCAGTGCTAGAGTTACAGCAGCTGTATTTTAACAATGATCACAAAGGCCAAAAGCCAAAATTTTTTAATTTTATTGTTTAAAATAGGTGGAACCCAAATACTTGATGGCATTTTTGAGCAGTTGCACTTGCCCTGGATGATCCATCTCTGAACTTCATGCCATGATAGAAAATCAACTGGAATCTGAAGCTCTTGGTAGGATTGGTTTAAACTCTTTATAAGCCCCTGGTAGGGTTGCTTTTATTTTTTATTTTATTTAATTTTTTAATCATAATAAATGTGCTCTTTAATCCCCATTCTCTATTTCCCCCATCCCTCCACCCACCTCCCATCTGGTAACCGTCAGTTTGTTCTCTAGTTAAAGGTCTGTTTCTTGATTTGTCTCTCTCTCTTTTTTTCCCTTCGCTCATTTGTTCTGTTTCTTAAATTCCACATATGAGTGAAATCATATGGTATTTGTCTTCCTCTGACTGACTTATTTCACTTAGCATTGCACTCTCGTTGCAAATGGCAAGATTTCTTTTTTTTATGGCTGAATAACATTCCATTGTATATATACACCACTTTATCCATTCATTTATTGATGGACACTCAGGCTGCTTCCATATCTTTGCTATTATAAATAATGCTGCTATAAACATAGGGGTACATGTATCCCTTTGAATTAGTGTTTTCATTTTCTTTGGGTAAATACCCAATAGTGGAACTACTGAGTCTCATGGTATTTGTATTTTAAATTCTTTGACGACTCTCCACACTGTTTTCCACAATGGCTGTGCCAATTTATGCTCCCAACACAAGAGTCCCTTTTACTCCACATCCTTACCAACACTTGTTATTTCTTGTCTTTTTGATTCTAGCCATTCTGACACTGTGAGGTGATTGTGGTTTTGATTTGCATTTCCCTGATGATGACTGATACTGAGCATCTTCTATGTGTTCATTGGCTGTCTGTATATCTTCTTTGGAAAAATGCCTATTCAGGTCTTCTGCCCATTTTTAATCAGATTACTTGGGGTTTTTGTCTTTTGTTTTTTTGGTGTTAAGTTGTATAAGTTCTTTATATAGCTTGGATATTAACCCTTATGGGATATGTCGTTGGCAAATATCTTCTCCCATTCAGTAGGTTGCCTTTTTGTTTTCTTAAGGGTTTGCTTTGCTGTACAGAAGCTTTTTATTTTGATGTAGTCCCAATATCTTCTTTTTTTCTTTTGTTTCCCTTGCTTCAGGAGCTGTACCTAGAAAAATGTTGCTGTAGCCAGTGTCCGAGAAATTACTGCCTGTGTTTTCTTCTAGGATTTTTATGGTTTCAGGCCTCGCACTTAGGTCTTTAATCCATTTTGAGTTTATTTTTGTGTATGGTATAAGAAAGTGGCCCAGTTTCATTCTTTTGTAGCTTGTTGTCTAAATGTCACCTTCTCTTGATAGAAAGGTGAAGTCTCCGGAAGGCACTGGGAAAAAATGGCGGAACCTAACTTATACTTTTTATGCATTTTGCATCTTTACGGTGGGATAGAAGCAGTAGTGACTATGATTTCTGTAAATTTGTTTTTATGTGTTGAAGTTTTGTTTATCAAGCTATAATTCATCCAACCTTTTCTTCAGTTCTGCCTTCAGGGCCATCCCTAGGCCTCATTAAATCTTTGTCATTGCACCCGCACATGAACCTGTGTTCCAGCCAGCTGAAACTCTCTCCTCCTTTCCCAGATGTCCATCCATTGCACATGATAACTTCACTCTCCAAATTCATGTCTGTCTCCCTGTCAGACTGTTAGACCATGAAATATTTAACCGTTATACTGAAATACCTAGCAGAGTACATTGTACATAACATATGCTTAATAAACACCTATTAAATGAAAGAATAAGTGAATGAGAGAGATTTCCATCTCTTCATTTATTGTCATTCTATTTTTCACATATATTTATATAAATAATTTTTTAATTAAGGAAAACCTGCTAGTTTGTTCACTCACAATATATATTATAGGTTAAGTGTAGATTGAATAATTTCATTAATGAAATTCCTTTTATATTCACATATCTGTTAAAGGGAAACTACAAGCCAGTTGGAAAACACAATTTTTTGTTTTGATGAAAGGGAGGTAGCACTTTGCATGGCAAAATATACTCAAGATACAAGGTTTCTTTTTTTAAATATTGTGCAGACAAGCATCAAATGGACAACCTTAAGTTCCAACTTAAGAAGCTAGAAAAAGAACAATGTAAACACAAAGTATATACAAGGAAAACAGTAATAAAGAGCAAAAATCAACACAATAGAAGATAAAAAATCAACAAAATCAAAAGATGGTTCTTTAAAAAGATCAGCAAAATTGATAAACTCCAAATTAGATTGATTTAGGAAGAAAAAGAGAAAGAATACAAATCCAATGTCAGGAATGAAAGGGAAGTTGTCATTCCAAATCCTACAGACATTAAAATAAATTAAAGGAATATTATAAACAGTTTTAAATCAGCGGTTTGACAAATTAGATGAAATGGACAAACTCCTCAGAAACTAAAGTTTACCAAGATGAAAGAGAAAATTTAAATAGGAAATTTAAAGAAAGAGAAATTGAATTATCAGAAAACTTCCCACAGACAAGACGTCAGGTCAGGAGTTTTTCACTAATAAATCCTATCAAATGTTTAAGGAGAAAATGACACCAACTTATAAGACCTTTTTCAGCAAATAGAGGAACATTTTCCAACTCATTTTATGAGACTAGCATACCAGTACCACATACCAACACTTGACAAAGAGATTGCAAAGAATAGTAGAAAATAAAAATAAAATTACAGGCCAATATCACTCAGGAACAGAGAAGGAAAATTACCTCAAAGAAAAAACATACCAAATAAAATCAGAACATAATTACCACAAGTTTTGCCTCAGGTATAGAACGTTGGTTTGACATTCAAAAATTAATCAATATATTGGAGCGCCTGGGTGGCACAGCGGTTAAGCGTCTGCCTTCGGCTCAGGGCGTGATCCCGGCGTTGTGGGATCGAGCCCCACATCAGGCTCTTCCACTATGAGCCTGCCTCTTCCTCTCCCACTCCCCCTGCTTGTGTTCCCTCTCTCGCTGGCTGTCTCTATGTCTGTCGAATAAATAAATTTAAAAAAAATCTTAAAAAAAATTAATATAATTCACCCTATTAATAGAATAAAGGAGGAAAATCATATCATTTTAATGGATACAGTAAAAATAATTAGCAAAATTCAGCATCCTTTCATGATGCAAGTGCTCCACAAACTGGGAATGTAGGAGGCCTTCCTCGTTCTAGTAAAGATCATCTGTAAAAATGTACAGCTGGCACGCCTGGGTGCCTCAGTCTGTTGAGCTTCCGACTCTTGGTTTCAGCTCATGTCATGATCTCAGGGTCATGCGATCGAGCCCCACATCAGGCTCTGCGGTCAGCATGGAGTCTGCTGGAAGTGATCTCCCTCTCCCTCCCCTCTGCTCCTTCCCCACTCAAACACACACACACATTCTCTCTCTAAAATAAATAAATAAAATCTTTTAAAAATGTACAGCTAACATCATACTTAAGGGTTGTCAACCTAGATGAAGAGATAAATAGGCAACCTTGAATTACCAGAAATTGAACTTATTTAAGAATAGCAGAGGGGGATTGCCTGGCTGACTTGGTAGAGTGTAGAGTGTATGACTCTTGATCTCAGGGTTGAGGGTTTTGAGTTTAAGCCCACATTGGGTGTGGAGCCTACTTAAAAAAAATAAAAGAGAATGCCAGAGGAATTGCAGTTTGGGAAGTGCATGCTGTAACAAGCCGTGGACAGTTCTGTTGAGGGTTTGGGGCAGGTTGTATTTATGGGCTAGGAGTACAAAAAGGGGGAAGTCCAGCCAGAGTCCCAGTGGTAAATTCATTGACTTGAGGATGGGGAGAGATTCTCTGTGGATGTTCATTGGTCAGGAGATAAGACTTGGTATTCTGTAGATCAGGTGTTTTCGGGATATTAGTCTCAGTTCTTAAGTTCTGTTCTTCTCAGGGCACGTGTGTGAAATCCTCTATTTCATATCCTTCAGGTCCATTTTAGATTGAAATCTTTCATGTGGTAAAACAACGAACCCTTCCCCCTAAGATTGGAGACAAAGCAAGGACGCCTGCTCTGACCACTTCCATTCAGTGTTGTGTTATAGGTTCCAGTCGGTATGATAATGTAAGAAAAGTAAATAAAAGACATGAAAGTCAGGGAGAAGTAAGACTGTCTCTTTTTGCATGTGACATCATTGTTTACACAGAAGAGTCTAAGAACCTTACAAAACAAATAGTAGAACCAATAAATGAATTTAACAAGGTTGCAGGACACAAAGTTAAATGTACTTTATATATACAAATAGCAAAAAAAAAAAAAAAAAAAAAACAAACCACACAACACAAAACCTGAGAAATAAAATAGAAAAACTATCTTCAAAAGAATTAAAAATTAAATTACTTAGGAATACATTTAATAAAAGATTTGCACTGAAGACTATGAGGCATTGTTGAGAGAAATGAAAAAGGAGCTAAAGTAATGGAAAAATGCAGTATAAGACTTAATATAAGACTTACTATTGTTAATAACATAATGGAAGTCAGTTATTCTCAGCAACACATACACCTCTCATACATTATTGTTGCGAATGTAAAATGATACAAAGCCTTTGGGTTTTTATAAATCTTAATGTATTCCAAAATCTGTCTCAGGATTTATCCAAGAGAAATGAAAATATGTGTCAGAAATATTCATAGCAGCTTTATTTGTAATAGCCCCAAATTGGAAAGAGGTTCAGTGTCTATCAAAAGCAGAATTGTTGTAAATTCATAGTATGAAATACTACTCCGCCATAAGACGGAACCAGCTACTGATTGACACAGCAATATGGATGAATGTCAGAAACTTGCTGAGTGAAAGAGTACTTCTTGTATGACACCATATATATGAAATTCTAGTATAGGCAAACCTATTGTGTGGTAAGAAAAATATTAGAATTTTGAGGGAACGGGGATAGAGAGTTACTGGGAAGGCATGCAGGAATCTTTCTACAGTGAAGTTAATGTACTGTATCTTTATAGGGGTTTGAGGCTCAACTGAGAAAAGATTTGTGCATTTTATGTATATCAATTTAACTCAAAAGAAAAAATCTATATCAAGTATGGAATTCTAACTAATGTTATGCATGCTGGGGTGTTTTGAAGAGGAGTGTCTGATGTCTTCAACTTATTTTGAAATGCATAAAAATAAGATGGATCAATGTTTGGATAGAGTGATGGAGAGATGGATAGATACGTAATAAGTCAAGCACAGAAAGTTTAGTTGTTGAATCTAGGTGGTGGGTATATAGGTCTTCAGTGTAAAGTTATTTGAACTTTCCTGTGTGTTTGAAAATTTCTTTCTTTTTTTTAATGTTTTTTTATTATATTATGTTAGTCACCATACAGTGCATCCCCAGTTTCCGATGTAAAGTTCGATGATTCATTAGTTGCGTATAACACCCAGTGCACCATGCAATACGTGCCCTCCTTACTACCCATCACCAGTCTATCCCATTCCCCCACCCCCCTCCCCTCTGAGGCCCTCAGTTTGTTTCTCAGAGTCCATAGTCTCTCATGTTTCATTCCCCCTTCTGATTACCCCCCCCTTTCTTTATCCCTTTCTTCCCCTACCGATCTTCCTAGTTCTTATGTTCCATAGATGAGAGAAATCATATGATAATTGAAGTGAAAATTTCTATATTAAAATAGAAAACATTGGGATGGTATCAAACCACTTTGATATTTAGATTCCATATGATATAAAAGGTAAATATAATAATTATTTCTTAAAATATGTACAATACTCCAGAAATTACAATATTTTCAACCACATAAACTTAAAAATATTTTGTTGTCAACTTCACAGCATGCTAGGTGATAGATTTTAAACATCTTTCAGGGGCTTACAGGCAAAAGAAGTGTGAAGACAGGTGCACAGATATCCCCCTGTGGCTAGTTGTGTACATTTACCATCACATCTGGACCTGTTCCCTCCTGCAGAATTTTATCCTTAGGGTGTGAACCCTGCTGCCCTATTCCTATGACCTAGGGATGCATGCTGTAATATAGCAGTTAATGTGTTCAGTGTATGAATTCATGCTATGCTAGTGGCTCTTCCAGGTAACATGTATGTTCTGCCATGATACTGTGAAGAAAATGTGTTACCCAAACCAGTGACCCTAAGGGTGGAGAGCTAAAGGGTGTGGGAAGCCAGTGGGGAGATTATTGGGGCCAGGCAGAGCCCAGAGAAGGCTGGCTCCGTCAGTGTGTAGTAGAAATTTGTGTGAGCATTTCTTCTTTGTCCAATCCTTAGGGAGTCAGGTAGACATTGGCATCTAGATGTAGGCCAGGAATGCTAAAAATCCTTCAGTGCATGGGATAGTCATGCCCAAGAGAGAGTTGGCCCACACATCTGCATGATTTTCGGTGAAAACCTGATCTATGTTCACGTAAGTCCATTTTATATGTAAAAATTTCCTTTGGTGTATAAACCCCAAGTACCTTTTGCAGGCTTTAAATTTTTTAAGAATTCTATAAGATTCTATTTTGTTTTGTATCGAACATAATCAGGAGTGATTTCTGGTTTCAGAAAATTCTGTTGTTTCTGCCATTGTTCTCCTGCCATGCGATTTGCTAATGTGACCCACACCACCACACTGTGTCTGTAGCTGCTGCACTCCTGGCCACTCGGCATGGAGGCGCACAGAGCCCGCGGTGCACATGTCCTCTAGCGTGCTCAGACCTGAGCATTTACACGTGGAAAGACATAGCCTTGTACTACCTGTGACTTCCCGTCTAGTTTAACTTATATTGCAATTATAATGGTTTCCTTTATTGAAATTCTGTGTAGGTGGTAATATTATTTACAGATTTCATTTCCAGATAATAAGGAGGATGTTACAGTTTATTTGTTGAAAGAAGGGAGCACTGGTCCAGTAGAATTAAGAAACACTGGCCTGTGATGCCCCTGGGATTTAGCACACCGCACTTCATGACCCTCTAGGTCATCGCTTCACCTGTTCACGTACTCAAAGTAACAACTATGTCGTGGCTAATCTTTCTTGAAGGATTTCTTTGATTCCCCTGTGGGACTATAGGTCAGTGTATGGACAGCACGTTTGTATCCCTCCCTGCCCACCTCCCCATATTCATATGTTGGAACTTAACCTCCAGTGGGATGGTGTTAGGAGGTGGGGACTTTGGGAGGTGGTTAAGTCCTGAGAGTGGAGTCCCTATAATGGGATTAGTGCCCTTATAAGAAGGGACGGGAGACCCTGCTTCCTCTCTGCCTAGTGAGAGGACACAGCAAGACAGCCATGTGCAAACCAGGAAGCAGGGCCTCACCAGACAAGGATCTGCTGGCACCTTGGTCTTGGACTTCCAGCCTCCGGAACTGTGAGAAATAAACTGATGCTTAAGCCATCTAGTCCATGGTCATTTGTTAGAGCAGCCCGAACAGACAAAGGGGGCTTAAATTCAGTGATGCCTCTGTGTATGTGGCAGTCGCCACAGGTGTCCATAATCTAAAAGGAAGCCCCAAATAGGTGCATTTCAGCACCATGATGTCCCCTCGACAGCTGGAGCCCAAGATGATGGTAACACCGCATGAAGTAATGCAGCAAGATGCCAGCCCACGTGCACAGACAACCCATTGAGACCAACTGGGAGGAAAACAAACATATGCAAATACAGAGCAGGAGTAAACATAACACATTTGCTTGTGGAACTCATGACAAATGCAGCCAGGCAGCAGGCTCCTGTCTGCGTGTGTAGAGGGAACGCAGGGTGAGGAAATGAGGCAAATGTTTGATCTTATTATGCTAACCAGCTGGCCACCCGCCAAGTTCCACATTATAAGAGGAAACCAGGTCGCTCCTACCCCCCAGCTGTGACCCAGCGATGAGGCCCAAGTGCGTGAATCTCAGGACCTCCTGGGCATCGTGGTGCCATCTAGGGGTGGAGGCTGAGTTGTCCCTGCAGCCTGGCAGCCTTTTGCACAAGTTGTCCAGGATCTTACTGCAGTATTTTGCTTTGCAAGAACTGTTATCAGTGTTTATTCACATGGACTAGTAGATCTAATAATATTGCACGTTTCACAGTCTTCTAGTTTTTTATTAACGTTCTTCGGCTAGGTAATACTTAAGCACGGCACGAGATTCAGAGAGTACAAAAAGGTATCAGAAGAAGACCCCCTCAGCTCTCCGGTCCTCCAGCGGTGTGTGATTCTCCTATCCTACAGTGTTTTGTGTGTTTTTCCAGAGGTTTGCACAGATGTATAACAATTTTTATACAAACCAGTGCAAACTACACACACTGTTCTGCACCTGTTTTTTTCCATTTATCAAGATATTTCAAAGATGACTCTGTATCAGGATATATGGAACTAGTTTGCTCTTTTTAATGATTATATGGAATTTTACTGAGTCATTGAACTGTGATTTCATCTGTCCATTTTGGATGACTATTTAGGTTGTTTCAAATACTTTTCTATCATAAACAGTGCTATGATTTATATTCACATCTTCTATGTGTGTGTGTGTACGTGTGCACAGTCATTTTGCACACGTGTATGAGTATCTCTGAGAACACATTCCAGGAGTGGGATTGCTAGATTAAAGGGCATGCGTCTTTGTAATTTTGAAAGCTTTGGCCAAAGGTTCCTTCAGGGAATTGGTAACATTTACGTTGCCAGTGGCAATGTATGCAAGTTCTTGTCCCCCTGGCCCCCCTCCCCACCAGCACAGTGCATTATCAGATATTTTTATCTTTGCTAACATGATCAATGAAAAATACTATCTCTGTAGGTTTAATTTCATTTACAAGATACCATTATAAGCATCCGTCTCTCTTAATCCATATTACTACCCTGTTAGATAGGTATTTTGTTAATTTTGAACATTTTCCTGATGAGAAAACCAAGGTTAGACAGGCTGAATGATTTGCAGGTCACACAGCTCAAGTTAGAACACAAGTCCAGAGGTTCTGCATCCAAATGCAGCTCTTCCCATAAGACCAGAGTTGCTTCCAGTGGATAAAGTAGCTATGGTCCAGGAAGCAGGAGATTTTGGTTTGTCAGAAAGAAAACCACAGGCCCAGAATGGTGTCATTTAGGCTGAGTTAACAAACCAGAACTTAATACCTAACCTAATTGTAGCTTCAGCCTCCCCTAAAAATGTGGTCTTAAGCCATCAGTCCTGAATTTTCTGATCAGCACCAAAGAGGGAATCTGTCACTTGGGCCCTCTCTATGCCCCACCCCCACCAAAGAAGCTGAGGTAATCTGCATGGTAAGACGCCCTGCCCTTCCCTCTAAGGGAAGTGACCTTGCTTTATTTTGCTAATAACTCCTTGCCTCACCTTTCTTCCTATAAAAACCTTCCATTTTGTATAACTCCTCCTAATTTCCCTCTACTTGCTAGATGGGATGCTACCTGATTCATGAATCACTTAATAAAGCCAATTACATCTTCACATTTACTCATTTGCATTTTTGGTATTTAACAGGTTCTTGGTGGAAGAAAAGCCTAGATGCCTCAGTGGAGACACAGGCTATAAAAGAGGGAAATTGGTCTCTGAAAACAGTCTTCTGAGACCTGGGGACTACCATAGCTCTACCCACAGCCCTGGGAGACTCAGACACAGGCATCCATTTACCTGAGTCAGAAAGCCACACAGTCAGTGCCCAGAGAACATTGACTACTTCCTGGGAACCAATTCTCTTCAGCAGAGGACCCCTCTAAGGAAGTGAAGACTGAAAAAGATTGTACACTTTCCAGAAGTTAGGGTGCAGTAGGAGGCTGGGCTTGATGATGTTCCCAATTGAGGGACCTCTGAGGAAAACAAATCTGCCTCTGCAGCTTCTTGTTGGAGATTAAGTTGCCACTCTGCACCTGTTGAGACCTCTGGAAACTCCTGTCATAAATTCATTCTTTAAGAAGACCAGCCAGAAGATATGACGGCTGATAAAGGATTGCCAGTGCTGAGGAGTTGGGGTCAAGGGTTGGCTGGTCTTAGTCCAGTTTCCCCCACGTGACCCCTGAGACAAGGGGCTCAAGTGCAAGTAGTTGTCTTGCGAGATAGAAGACCATCAGGGGATTGGGGAAGTGACATAGGGAGGGAAGATGGCCGTAAGAGGGAGTTATTAAACCAGCTCCATGCGGGCTTCATCCCTTGGCGGGACCTCTGGGAAGTGGTATAAAACAATCTCAGAATTATCCCAGCTGAGGAGTAGGAAGCTGTAGTATTTATATACAGTATTTATATACCAACTCCTAAGAGTCTCTGGTCAAAGGCTGTTCTCAGAGAGGTGGATTCCCTAGTGTTTTGGGTTCGCCATGCAGGAGGACAGCATGGCTTCCCACGATCCAGAAAAGGGCCTAGAGATACCAATGATGGCACTTGCCTACTGGCAGGAGCGCATGGAAATGGCCGTGTGAGAAATAAGGGTAGGGCACAGACAGGGCTGTGATGGCTCTGCTCTTCAGTGTCATCACCGGAAAGTGCCCCAGGCTTCAAGTGGTGACAGTGAGGGCAGGGAACTGAACTCTACTATGCACCCCTGTCCTGATCAGGGTTGAGCTGTACCTCATCTCTGCTCCAGAACTCTTAACCACTGTTGAATGTTCACCCTCAGACTCATGAATCATTTGCAGATTTGACGAAAGTTAAACTTGTGGCACAGACAGAACACTTTGAAGACAATTGTAGAGGTTTCCCCAGAATATCATCTGTGGACCCCTGGCAGGTCCTTTGGAGCCTGAGATCTAGATCTGCCTTCCATCTGAGTGTGGCAGCCTGCCTATCTAGTAGCCATGCAAACCTTTATTCTCTTTCCTCATCGTCAGACACTCCTGATTACCTTGTCCTTGAACTGATGACAGATGGATTGAATTGCAAGGTGATTGTTTTTAAAGGTTTTATTTTTTTCAATTTCACAATAGAACTCTGTTTCCACAGTTTCATTAGGGGAAATTAATAGCATTTATGCAAACTTCAGCCAGGAAATACATGACAGCTTGTAATCAGATGTAGTCCCAGCAGTAAAAGACTTGAACTTAATTAGCGTTCTCCTGTTCTGCATTTTTATAATGTGCATTTGGACATCTGTTTTAAAAAAAAAATCAGTGCTCTAAATATGTGTTACTTGTGTTGATATGGGTTTTTCTTTAGTGCCTGTGTCACAAGTATTATTAATCAGGGCATGTGAACTACTGATCTTCTAAGAATTTATTTACTGAAATAATATGCTAACGCAGTGGTGTTACTGTGCATGAATACTTAGTGGATTGCCAGAATTCCCTTAGCTTGCATGCTGCACCTCAATTTCTCCATTTGTAACTCTGGATGAATACTTGGATTTAACTCTCAGGAGATTTGATTAAATCACTGTGTGATTTCCAAACTGCATTTTCTGGCCAAATCAAAGAAAGTTTGATTTGGAGGAAAGAACTAATTATTATAAAGTAAAACCTTAATCATTTTCCATGTTCTACATCTCTTCTGAAACTTGCCTCTTCATTTTTCTCTCCACGGAGCCCATTGGGAACTGCAGGGAAGGTAGAGACTACCTGGATTCTGTCTAAAAAACAGTAAGGGAAGACAGAAGCAAATGCTGTTCAGACTTCAACATGGGGCATGGGTCAGGGACACAGGCTGAACACCGATTTTACCATTTATTAGGCTAGCCTTTGAAGGGGATAGCCGGTAGCATCAACTGGGGAGGAGGGTGAATAGGTGTTGGAGTAGTAAGAGTTAAAAAGAGACCTGGCCCATGCAACCCAGACTAGGTCACTGTTCATACTCTCCACTCCTGGGGACTGGGAGGGTGGGAAAAAATAATCAAGCATTTATTTCATCAGAGGATTTATTTTTGGAATATAGAATCCTAGTTTTTCCTATAAGTTGTATTCATTTTTAAAAATATTTTTAAAATTTTTATTTATTTGAGAGAGGAAGAGAGAGAGAGCAAGCACAAGGTGGGGGAGGGGCAGAGGGAGAAGCAGACTCCCTGCTGAGCAGGGAGCCCAATGCTGGCCTCGATCCCAGGACCGTGAGATCATGACCTGAGCCAAAAACAGATGCTTAACTGACAGCCACCTGGGTGCCCCAAGTTATATTTGTTTTTAACTCTGTATCCTTTTTGGTACTACACAGAAGACTTCAGGTTTTTCACATCTTTATAGAGTTAAGTGATACCTGAACATGTCAAGTGACTCTCAAGACTATGAAGAAGAAACAGTGCCTAAGAAGAGTAAAGACATCTAGGCTCCTTCCACAGTTTGGCTATTGTGGACGTTGCTGTTATGAACATTGGGGTATATGTGCCCCTTCTCTTCACTACATCTGTATCTTTGCGATAAATACCTATTAGTGCAATTGCTGGTCGTAGGGTTGCTCTATTTTTAATGTCTTGAGGAACCTCCATACTGTTTTCCAGAGTGGCTGCACCAGCTTGCATTCCCACCAACAGTCTAAGAGGGTTCCCCTTTCTCCACATCCTCATCAACATTTGTTGTTTCCTGTCTTGTTAATTTTTGCCATTCTAACTGGTGTAAGGTGGTATCTCATTGTGGTTTTGATTTGTATTTCCCTGATGGCTAGTGACGCTGAACATTTTTTCATGTGTCTGTTAGCCATTTGTATGTCTTCTTTGGAGAAGTGTCCGTTCATGTCTTCTGCCCATTTCTTGACTGGATTATTTGTTTTTTTAGGTGTTGAGTTTGACAAGTTCTTTATATAAAGATCTTGGATACCAGCCCTTTACCTGGAATGTCATTTGCAAATATCTTCTCCCATTCTGTGGGTTGCCTTAGTTTTGTTGACTATTTCCCTTGCTGTGCAGAAGCTTTTTGTCTTGATGAAGTCCCAAAAGTTCATTTTTGCTTTTGTTTCCCTTGCCTTTGGAGGCATGTCTTGAAAGAAGTTGCTGTGGCCGATGTCGAAGAGGTTACTGCCTATGTTCTTCTCTAGGATTTTGATGGATTCCTGTCTCACATTGAGGTCTTTCATCCATTTTGAGTTTATCTTTGTGTATGATGTAAGAGAATGGTCCAGTTTCATTCTTCTGCATGTGGCTGTCCAATTGTCCCAACACCATTTATTGAAGAGGCTGTCTTTTTTTCCATTGGATTTTCTTTCCTGCTTTGTCGAAGATTAGTTGACCATAGAGTTGAGGGTCCCTTTCTGGGGTCTCTATTCTGTTCCAGTGATCTATGTGTCTGTTTTTGTGGCAATACCATGAATGAAGAAGATGTGGTTCATATATACAATGGAACATTATTTAGTTATTAGAAAGGATGAATACCCACCATTTGCATCTACATGGATGAGACTAGAGAGGATTATGCTAAGTGAAATAAGTCAAGCAGAGAAAGACAATTATCATGTGGTTTCACTCATATGTGAAACATAGGGAAGAGTGTGGAGGACTACAGGGAAAGGGAAGGAAAACTGAATGGGAAGAAATCAGAGAGGGAGACAAACCATGAGAGACTCTGGACTCTGGGAAGCAAACTGAGGGTTACGGAAGGGAGGAGGTGGGAGGATGGGTATTAGGGAGGGCATGTGTTGTGATAAGCACTAGGTGTTATACGCAACTAATGAATCGTTGAACACTACATGAAAAACTAATGATGTACTATATGCTGGCTAACTGAACATAATAAAATTAAAAAATAAACAATGTGCCAAGGGTAAAAAAAAAAAAGAAAAAGAGTAAAGATAATTTTGAAAAAGGTACCCTGTGATAAAACTTGTCCTGAAAGGTATCACAATAGATTATAAAGCTAAAGTAATTAATGAAATGTGTCGTTGGCATGGGGATAAAAAGATAGTGGAACAAAGTAGAATGGTAACACATGGTTCCATTCATGTTGAAATGTTTATCCTTATGTTTAAAATGAAAATTTTCAACTTTATAACATGCAAAAAAATCCATTCTGTACAGTAAAGTTCTAAATAGCAGGACATTGAAGTTTTAGGGGAAAAAATCGTAGAAGACTCTCTTACGGTCTTTGGGTAAGAAGATATTTTTCAATAAAATGTAAGTTTCCAAAATAGCGAAAAAATTCATATAAATTAGGAGAAAGACAAACAGTTTAGGAAAATAATGGAACAAAGTTAAGAATCAAACATTTCACAAAAGAGGATACCTAAATAACTAATAAATATTTGAAATCTTTGCCCACACTTACTAGCAATTCAAACAATGCTAATTATAACATTAGTGCTATTAACAAGGTAATGGCTGTTAAACTTACGCTTCCACTCCGCAAATCGGATAAAATGAAGAAAATGTTCATGGACAATGGACAAGGCCTGTGGTCTTTGAGGAAAGGGAAATAACAGTGAGTGAGTGGCATATTTACCCTGTCTTTCCACTCTGAGTCTAGAATGGTGGCCTGGTGAAATAGAGTGTAGGCATAAAACAGTAGTTGGTAGAGAAAACAGAGATCAAAATTCAGTGAACTCCAAAGTTCTGACCACTAATTCCAACAAATGTGTTATCTCTGTATCTGTTTCTATTTTTTTTTTCCTGTTGTTAGTCACATTTTCTTGCTTCATTGCTAGTAAGTTTTTATTGTAGGCTGGATGTTATGAATGCTATGTTGTTGAGAGCTGGATTTTGTTGTCTTCCTATGAAAAGTGTTGAGGTTTCTGGCAGGCAGTCAATTTGCATGTTGGTGTAACCCTCAGAAGTCTGTTTTGGGACTTTGTTAGGGAAATTCTAGAATAGCCCATACTGTAGGGCGAGGCATAATGTTTATTAGGTCTCAACAGAACACCCAAAATATTCAGCAAGCCCTCTCTTCTCAGATTGTTTTGAACTCTAGTAGCTCCTTGAATTGTAGGACCTCAGAAACCTCCATCTAACTCACATCTAGCTGTTTTCTAGATGTCTTCTCCCTAGCTTTGCCCTGTGCTTATATGGAATAGTATCTGCCCAAAGATGCAAGAGAATTTTAAACAGATTTCTGTAGTTTTTTCTGTATGTACTTTCTTCTTTTTGGAACCCTGACTTGCAAGTTCCAGCCACCTTAGCACCACTGCATTTTAGGATCAAGGAGGGTAGGCAGGAGAATTGAACCATGTCCATAGCAAAATGTTCGGATTTGGCAAACTTAAGTATTGAATACATGAGTGCTGGTTTTGAGTACCTTTTTCATTTCTCCATTTAAATTCCTTAAAAATTTGATTTCTTGATTAGTAATGTATTTTCATGGCTCAAAGTTCAAAAGATGTAATGGCATATGGTAAAAATTTTATCTTCCAACCTTATTCCCTGGCCATACATTTGCTTCCCTTAATGCAACCAGTTTTACCAATTTCTTATCTGTTGTTCCAGAATTATTCTGTGTGCATTCAAGAAAGCTATATGTTTTTCTTATTTTCTTATTTACACACTGTATAACATTTTATATGTTACTTTGTGTATTTTTTTTTCCTTTAAATGTGTCTTGGAGCTTATTACATATTTGTACATAAAGAACTGCCTTACCGTTTTTATTAGCTGCATAGTATTCCATTTAATAATGACAGTAATGTATTTAACCTAATGATAAGCTTTTAGATTGGTTCCAATATTTTTCTATCCCCAAAAAAGTTATAATGAAAAACTTAATATAAACTCATTTCATCTGCTGTATGAGTGTATTTGCATAAGTATTTATTTTTAATTAAATTATACTTGACACAGTATTATGTTAGTTTTAGGGGTATAACATTGTTGTTTGACAATTATTTATATTATGAAATGATCACCATAAGTCCAGTGACCATCTGTCACCATACAACATTATAATATTGACTGTGTTCCCTATGCGGTATTATTTTTCCCTGTGACTTACTTGTTTTGTAACTGCAAGTTCATACCTCTTCCTCCCCTTCATCTGTTTTGTCTATCTCCCCACCCACTTCCCCTCTGGTAACCACAAGTTATTCTCTGTATTTATGAGTCTATTTCTGTTTGTTTTGTTTTTTAGATTCCACATAAATCACATGGCATTTATGTTTCTCTTTTGACTTATTTCACTTAGCATAATACCCTACAGGTCCATTCATGTTGTCACAAATGCCAAGATCTAATCCTTTTGTATGGTTAGTATTCTTTTGTGTATCTACACACCACATTTTCTTTATCCATTCACCTATTGTTGGACACTTAGGTTACTTCCATATCTTGACTATTGTAAATAATACTGAAATATATATATGGGGTGTATATATCTTTTGAAATTAGTGTTTTCATTTTCTTTGGGTAAGTACCATTTACTGAGTCATATGATAGCTCTGTTCTTAATTTTTGAAGAACCGTCATGCTGTTTTCCCTAGTGGCTGCACCAGTTTCCATTCCCACTAACAGTGCACGAGGGTTCCCTTTTCTACACATCCTTCCCAACACTTACTGTTTCTTGTCTTTTTGATTCTAGCCATTCTGACAGGTATGAGGTGATATCTCATTGTGGTTTTGATGTGCATTTCCCTGGTGGTTTGTGATGCCAAGTATCTTTTAATATGTCTTTTGGCCATCTGTTCTTCTTTGGAAAAATGTCTATTCAGGTCCTCTGCCCATTTTTAATTGGGTTATTTGTGGGTTTTTTTGTGTTGAATTGTACAAGTTTTATTTATATTTTGGATATTAACTCCTTATCAGATATCTTATTTGTAAATATCTTCTCCCATTTAGTAGGTTGCCTTTTTAGGTTTTTTTGATAGTTTCCTTTGCTGTACAAAAGCTTCTTAGTTTGATGTAGTCCCAATTATTTACTTTTGATTTTGTTTCTTTTGTCTAAGGGGACAGATCCAGAAAAATATTACTAAAGTCCATGTCCAAGAGTTTACTGACCATGTTTTCTTCTAGGAGTTTTATGGTTTCAGGACTCATGTTAGGTCTTAAATCAATTTGGAATTTATTTTTGTGTATGGTGTAAGAAGGTGGTCCAGTTTTATTCTTTTGCATGTGGCTGTCCAATTTTCCCAGCACCATTTGTTGAAGAGACTGTTGAAGAGACTTTCCCTATTGTATATTCTTGCATCCTTTGTCATTGATTTATTGATCTGCACCATACATTTCTAATTGTAGAATTGCCTCACTTAAAAGGTATGTATGTTTTGAATTTATAATTTGTAATTCATATCTATAGATCTGCCAAATTGCCCTCCTTAAAATATGTACCTATTTAGATTCTCACCATCAATACATGAGAATGCAACTTTCCTATATCCTTGCTAATGTAGTGTGTTATCAAACTCTGCAAGTTAAACAAAAATGAAAGATAAAGTTACTGTGTCTGAATTGTAGAAAATGTACTTGTGGAGAGAAAGCCTGAGGGCAAAGGAACTAGAGAGTTATTGCTATAAGTGAGAGAATTATGGAAGTAATGGTGGGAATATAGAAAAATGGATGGTTTTGAAAGGTAATTAATAGCTATAATTGACAAGATTTGGTGACTTATTTGAATATATGACATATTAATTTTATTATTTATAAAATCAAAAGAATGGAAACCCACATTTTCAAAAATAGGAAATGCTTTAAAGAAATTATGGTACATCCCTATGATGGCATGTCATACAGGAGTTAAAAATCAAGCTGCTAAGAAACATATCTGATAATGAGAGAATGCTCATAATATAAAGAAAAATAAACACAAAAAGTTGGATACAAAACAAAGTAGATCTCAATTTTGCAGTGTTATACCAATATATTTTTTAAGGAAATGCACTGAAATATTAACAATATTTTATTAATTAACTGCTTTTCTGAATGTTTGAATTATAGATCTTTTCAATTTTTACTTTACATATTTTAAAATATTTTACACTTGTTCACAAATGTACTATTTTGTATGAGAGAAAAAGCAGAACAATTGAATTAAAAGGATTGGGGTTTTCTTTGTTTCTTGTCTTTTTTTTTTTTTAAGATTTTATTTATTTGAGAGAGAGACAGAGCACAAGCAGGGGGATGGGCAAGGGAGAGGGACAAGGAAACTCCCCAGTGAGCAGGGAGCTGGATGCAGGGCTTAATCCCAGGACCCTGAGATCTTGATCTAAGCTGAAGGCAGATGCTTAACCAACTGAACTACCCAGGCACCCCTAAAAGGATAGTTTAACAAGAACTGCCATTTCCAGTTTGATATCTGTGACTTTTAAATCATGGCCATTTTTACTTACCTTTCTTCAAAGCTAGTTTTTCTGTAAGAATTTAAAAATACAGTTGAATTATGTTGCCTCTGGAAAGATGATTATGGTACTTCTACAATGCAAGGCAATAGCCCTGCTTGATGTAAGTGATGGAAATAAGTTCTCCAATTATACATAAGTACTCTTAAAAGCCTTCCTAAAACCCAGACTCTTTAACTCTTTTACTAATCGAACCCAAACCAGTTTTGATTCTGTGTCTGTAATTGCACAGATGCACCGAGAATCTGATTTATTGTCTAAGACACATAAGGTGAAAGCATTCTGAAAAATCTGTTTTTATTTAAGGTTTCTGCATTTATTTCCTGAAACTGTTGCCATGTATATCTTTTTAGTGAATTTATATTCAAAATATAAATTTTGCCTATCATGTCATTTTGAGATAGAAAAAGTGCTTTATGGACATTAATAAGTTAATTCTTTAAAGTATGCTATAAATGGCTGTGGGCTACTACTTTTTACCCCTCTGACCTACATAAAGGAAGTAAAGAATCATAAAGAAGGAAATTGACATAAAATAATGGCTAAAGTTCAATAGTAATTTGTCCTTATTAATATTTTAAAACAAAATCTTTTTTTGTAATAATTTTTTATTAAGTTATGTTAGTCACCATACAGTATATCCTTAGTTTTTGATGTAATGTTCCATGATTCATTATTTGCGTATAACACCCAGTGCACCATGCAGTATGTGCCCTCCTTAATACCCATCACTGGCCTATCCCAATCCCCCACCCCCCTCCCCTCTGAAGCCCTCAGTTTGTTTCCCAGAGTCCACAGTCTCTCATGGTTCATTCCCCCTTCTCTTTGTCCCCCCTTTATTCTTCCCTTCCTTCTCCTATTTCTTATGTTCCATAAATGAGTGAAACCGTATGATAATTGTCTTTCTCTGCTTGACTTATTTCACTTAGCATAATCTCCTCCAGTCCTGTCCATGTTGCTGCAAATATTGGGTAATCGTTCTTTCTGATGGCTGAGTAATATTCCATTGTATATATGGACCACAACTTCTTAATCCAGTCATCTGTTGAAGGACATCTCGGCTCCTTCCACAATTTAGCTATGGTGGACAATGCCGCTATGAACATTGGGATGCATATGGCCCTTCTCTTCACTATGTCTGTATCTTTGGGGTAAATACCCAGTAGTGCAATTGCTGGATCATAGGGTAGCTCAATTTTTAACTTTCTGAGGGACCTCCACACTGTTTTCCAAAGTGTCTGTTCCAACTTGCATTCCCACCAACAGTGTAAGAGGGATCCCCTTTCTCCAACATTTGTTGTTTCTTGCCTTGTCAATTTTTGCCATTCTAACTGGCATAAGGTGGTATCTCAATGTGGTTTTGATTTGAATTTCCCTGATGGCTAATGATTTTGAATAAATATAATTAAAATGTCTGTGCTACCCAGAGCAATCTACACTTTCAGTGCCATCCCAATCAAAATACCAATGACATTTTTCAAAGAGCTGGAACAAACAGCCCTTAAATTTGTGTGGAACCAGAAAAGGCCCCGAATCACCAAGGAATTGTTGAAAACGAAAAACAAAGCTGGGGCATCATGTTGCCAGATCTCAAGCTATACTACAAAGCTGTGATCACAAAGACAGCATGGACTGGCACAAAAACAGACACACAGACCAATGGAACAGAATAGAGAACCCAGAAATGGACCCTCGGCTCTTTGGGCAACTAATCTTTGACAAAGCAGGAGAAAACATCCGGTGGAAAAAGGACACCATTCAATAAATGGTGCTGGGAAAATTGGACAGCTACATGCAAAAGAATGAAACTTGACCACTCTCTCACACCATACACAAAGATAAACTCCAAATGGATGAAAGACCTCGATGTGAGACAGGAATCCATCAAAATCCTAGAGGAGAATATAGGCAGCAACCTCTTTGTCATGGGCCACAGCAACTTTTTTCATGACACATCTCCAAAGGCAAGAGAAACAAAAGAAAAAATGAACGTGTGGGACTTCATCAAGATAAAAAGCTTCTGCACAGCCAAGGAAACAGTCAAAGAAACTACGCAGCAGCCCATGGAATGGGAGAAGATATTTGCAAATGACACTACAGATAAAAGACTGGTATCCAAGATCTACAAAGAACGTCACAAACTCAATACATGAGAAACAAATAATCAAATCAAAAAATGGGCAGAAGATATGAATAGACACTTTTCCGATGAAGACATACAAATGGCTAACAGACACATAAAACAAAATTTCCTTTTAAAAAATCTCCCCTTAAAAAGTTCACCTTCATTATGTTCCCAACAAATGGAACTTTTTGTTCCAGATTATTAGCAATCTTCATTGTTTAATCATAAAAGCATAGTGTTTTGTCTAAACACTGTTTTTTGTAATGGCAAGCACTTAAGGTACTCTTCTCCAAGTACCGAGGACCAAAGTGCACTCCTTTCTCCGATTGCCCTAGGCCACTCACTCCTTTCCACTTCATCTCTGTGTGCCTTATGGGGTAGCAGCCTTAACTCAGAAGCAGCTGGCAGCTGTAGATGAGAACAAAATAAAGCAACCATGTATAGAAAGACACTTGAGGCCTTGAGTTTACTGATACCTGTTAACATCAGTGGAAGCCTGGATGGTTTATAAACTGTTGACAGCTGTCAAGGCACATTTGTGTGTGTACGTGGTTAGAGGACACAAGCCATTGTCAAAAGAGCAGAGCCATAAATCATTTTACCTGGGTCTTAAGAGACCACTGGTGTTCTTAGCAGGATATAACACTTGTGGCAAGCCACTTTAGCCAAATACAACGGAAGCTGGCCAGACTGTCATTGGTTCCATGGAATGGTCAACATTTTTCATTCTGCTTTCCTTCCCTCCAGTAATATAGGAACTTCAAGAAACATAGTAATAATATGCTTTTAAGGGTATGGAATAGATAGTGATCACATTTCTAGAACTGAAATCTTTCATATATAAAAAAGAGAACCCCCTTGTAGAATATATAATGCATTATGGTGTCCTCAGTAATGCAATTGGTAATATCCATTAAACTTGCTTAGAACCAAATGAGTCAAGAGAAGAAGTACATTATTGTTAATGGTGCCTGAAAATATGCCTCTGAGAATGTATTGAGCATTTAGAAGAAAGCTGTGGTTCTTTTTAATTTTTTTTCTTTTATTTATTTGAGAGAGAGAGAGAGTGCGAGCAGGGAGAGGGGCAACGGAGAGGGAGAGAATCTTCAAGCAGACTCGCACTGAGCGCCGAGCCTGTTGCAGGGCTCGACTCCGGTCTCAATCCCATAAGATCATGACCTGAGCTGAAATCAAGAGTCAGACCCTCAAAGAACTGAGCCACCCACATGCCCTGGTTCTTTTTCATTTTCCAAGGAACAAAGCTACCGTTCATTGTAAAATAAGAGTCTCAACAAAATTGTTAAGCAAGGAAAATTTAAAAATCAATTAGTTTCAGTTCATGAATACTGTTGAGTATGTGCTATTTATGTGTTGAAGTGTAAAGGGAATGATAACAGATTAAGTTTTAGCCTTTATGCAAGCACTTCATACATGAGCTGAGTGTTCTAGCACCTGTCAAGCATTTTTTTTAATGTTAATATTTTTTTTAGGTAATAAAATGGCATTGTGGGTAGGTTCTGTTTTTGTTTTGTTTTTTAAATAAATCTTATCTTTTAGAGATCCATACTGAAATATTGAAAGATGAGTTAGTACAATGCCTGGGATTTGCTTCAAAATAATCTGAAGGAGAGGACAGACAGAATTGATGGGGAAGAGAGAAATCAGATTGGCCATGAGTCAATAATTGTCAAAGCTAAGAGATGTGTACAGGGGGGTCATTATACTGTTTTCTCTACTTTTGTTTACATTTGAAATTTTTCATAATACAAAGCTTTTGGATTTTCTTCAAGACTTCTAGCTAGTGACAACTAACTTACAAAACACTTGGAATGTCAAGCATTGTTTTAAGCACTTTACCTATTTATTTAATGCTTACAGGAACCCCAGTGAGATAAATACTGTTATTCACCCCATTTTATATTTGGGGAACTGGAGGCACAGAAAGTTAAATAATTTGCGCACAGCAGCATGCTTATTAACTAGAAGAGCAGGGAGTGGCTATGGTCTGATGGCATCCTCCGTTGTAGGCAGTCTCGCCGTGGGGTCTGTGTGCTGCAGCCACTCGGTAAAGAAACACCCTTTCTTTTTGGCCCCAACACATGACATGAGGGCAGAGCGGCTGGACTTAGACTGTGTGCCACACAGCTGCATCCCCGATGCTCTCCTGAGATGCTCCCTTCTGCAATCCCTCTTTGTGGTAAACCAGTTCTAGTTTAAGGACACGTTTTGAAGGACTCATTTCCAAGGGCCCTGTATTTGTATGTTTTTTTCCGCTTATTTTACTAAGATTTTTTGTTAAACCAATCTTCTGTCACCTTGGGCTTGTGTTTGGGTTGGTGCATTGTGTTGTCCTGATTTGTGATACAAGTTGCAGAGGCGGAGGGGAGGAGGGTGGCAGCAAGGAGAAGGATACCTTACAGCACAGTGATGGGGAAAAGGCACCATGATGAGGAAGAGGGGGAGACAGGCCTGGAGCCTGGGGCAGATAGAAGCTGGGGTATTCATCACAGAGATGCTGGTACAGAACAGACCGCAAAAGGTGCTAGCATCATTTGACCTTAGGGGTTTAGAAAATTGCATGTGGCAATCACCAGCTTAGAGGCACAGTCGATGCTGGGCACTTGAAGCGTGTGGGGCTCATTCAGAGCAACCACAGCTGGCAAGTACAGTGGCAACCAGAAATAAATCTAAGAGAACCAAAAGGAATGAGAGGCCAAAAGATCAGCAGGGAAGTTAGGTTGGACCAAGATAATGACTCTGTGAGTATCAGTAACGGCAGTGGCCACACTTCTCCTGCCTTTTGGACACGTCTCCTCTTTGGCTCTCCTTCCCCTGCCCAGTGTCTGATGAGATTTCACAGATGGTCTGCCTCCAGTGTTTCTTCTCTAATTTATGCCCTGTGGTTTGAGTCATTCAGAAACTCTGGTCTGATGATATCCTCAGTTGTAGGCAGCATCATGCCATCTCTGCTCCCTTCCTTCACACAGTTGCCTACTGTGGCCACAATTTTCCTCCTCTGTTGGGCCCCTGCCCTCATGTGCAGCCATCTTAAGCTCTCCTAGCATCCTCAAGAACATAGACTTGCCTGTTGCCGGAGGAACCTCAGAGGCCCGGTTTTGAGAGCTGCTGTTCTTTAGGCTGATATGAAGGAAGTGAAATGCCCCACCATGTCCAGAGTGGTTCCACAGCCACTGTCTCACCAGGTACACACATTAGTGGAAGGGGGTGACGCTGCTGTAAATGGAGAAACTAAGTCTCACAAAGCCGGTCACATAGCTGCTCAGCAACAGACCCGAACCTAGAAACACCAGGTCTCCTGGCTGCTTGCGTTATGTCTGGTTTCTGTTGGTGGTGGTGTTTGCTTTATTTTTTATTATTTTATTTTATTGTTATGCAAAAAGGACCATCTGAATTAGAGGCAGAATAATAATGTTCTCCAAAACTGTTGCTACCGGAGTCAATAGTTAACATTTTTGAGAGGACAAGCTTGATGGGAACTGTATGTTCCTACCCCGACTGTACAGATCAGATTCCCAGGAGCCTAACTGAAGCATTAAGGTTTGCTTTCCTCAGAGCTGCTAAAAATTACATACACAGTACAACACTGACTTGCATCTACACAGCTCCCCTTTCCTTTGGGGGCCTCAGAGCCGATAACAAACATGCACCTCTCTATTCCCGAGGTGCCCAAGGCAGTTTGCATACATTAATCTACCCAGCCAACCATTAAAGCAGTGTGGGAGTTTGTTAAGTTTAAGGCAAGGTAGACTTCGGAGCCTGCTCAAGTTTAGGGTCATCTGATCCTTTGATGTGAGCAGACTCTCAAGCCAAATTCAGGTTAGATTTCCATAAAAGGTGTTACCCAAGATGCGAGATCATCATCCAGCTCAGTGTCACTCAGAGTGGGGTCGGGAGACCACGTGTCTTAGAATTACCTGGGTGCTTAGTTAAAATGCATTGCCTTGTCTCCATCTCAGACCTGTTGAATCAGCATCTCTGAGTGGCTGGACCTGGAATCTGTTAACAAGCTCCTTTGATCTTTCTGTGGCTCAAATGTGAAAACCCTGGGTCCAGTTTATCCTTTTATGCTGAAGGTGATCGAAACATGTTGGCAGAAGCTCCATGAGCTACAGTGGCTGTGGTCCATCCTGTCCCTGCTGTCATCACAGTATTTGCCATCTGAGGGCCTCAGGGGACATTCTCCCCCTGACAGACAGGCATGCCATATTTTACAACTGTGTGTCCTTTTCCAGGAAATTGAGCCTCACCATACTCTGTATGAGAAAAACAAAAAACAAAAAACAAAAAACAAAACTTCTGGCTGTCAAGATTATTTGAACTACTAGAAATTATAATAATTTATTACTGGGAGCTGCCTACAACAGGCCTGCGCTGGGCTTCCTCACTTTATATGATGTATATGATCTCACTTGGGTTCACAGTACTAATTCTACACCGTGGACATCCTCCTCTCCGTTCCTAGGTTCTTTGGTGAGGCGTGGTGAGGTGGAGTGGCTTATTCTGGGACATGCATCTCCTTATGGGCAGCTGAGCTATCCATTCAGAATGGAACCCCCTCGCTCCTCAGATTCAGCCTTACTCTTTAAGATACCTGATCCACCGTGGAGTCTGACCACTTGATGAGCAGGATCTGTCGTCGATGGTCCCTGAGCACTTCACCTTCCTCATTGAGTTCATCCCGGACCTTCTAACTAAAGCAGCTACCACTATATAGAAATGCACACGCATACATGTGCACACACACACAGACACAGACACACACACAGACACACACACACACCCTCCTCTTTCTCTAGTCTCTCCCTGTTTTGTTTTCTCTGGGGAATCTGCCACAAATGGAAATGGATTTGCTTATTCCTACATTCTTGCCTATGCCCCCTGGAATGTAGGCACTGTGAGGGATGGACTTTTGTTTGTCCTGTTCACCTTTGTATCTCCTACACTTAGAATGGTGCCTTGCACATAGAAGGTCCTCAGGAAATCTTTCCTAAATCAGCAAGCGAATGAATGCTTCATCTTTGGTTTCAGTGTTTTCCCAGCTTTTGTAGAAAAACATTCCTGATGCTGAAATTGATCTACTCTTTCTGCAAGTGTGGATTTGGACCCACTTGCCATTCCTGAGCTTCTAGGAGAAAACACTGTACAGCATTTTAAGAAAGCCCATGTGTGTGATGGTTATCATCTCTTAACACTTGGGATTGCTATTCTTGCTGTCTTCTGAAAGCCTTTGATGAAATAGGTTCAACTTCCCATTTGTCTCTTGTCCCTGAATTTACAGTGTCTAAGGTAGATTATGGCATTGTAGTCAGTGGCTCTGGAATCACCTTTAGGTCCAGATAAGAGGAGCCCCTGACCTGAGCCCCAGGGTCTAGAGACCCTTTCATTCTGACTGTGCCTCTTATGTTGGAATGAGGAGTCTGCAGGGCCAATGGAGCACGTCCTCCATGACCCCATGCCATCCCCAATAGATGGTGCTCCATCTGTTTAAAACCTCGGAATTCTTTTCCCAAATGTTCCTAACCTGATGGGATGATGAGGTCTGCATGGGCCTCTGTCCTGGACCCATTCTCCCAAAAGTGCACTGTTGCTGGCATGCATGCCACGTACACCCAGGTCTAAGAGGCAGCTGTGTACAAGGGGATGTTAGCAGAGCATGGCTATGTTGCTGAGGGGGCCCACACATGCATGTAAGGACTACAGAGCAGGATGGAAACAAAGGTGGCAACAGGAAGGGGTGGGCCAGGGCCAGAGGCCTGGGGCCAGTTTTCTCTGCCCCATCATCTGCCAGCACAGGCTTCTGAGCATCCTCAATACCAGCCTGGTCTAGATCATTACGAAGGTCTGTGTGGTGAGGTAGGATGAAAGAACATATTGTAGTTAAGTTTGCTGACTTGGTTTCTAACTTTTAATTGTTGTAGTTATCTGGTATGGAGTCTCTATTTGCGCTCTTGTCCTGAGTCCTGCAAGTATTAGGACTAATCTGAGTGGCTTCTGAAAATTATGCTTGATGGTAGCAGTATTTAAATGTTTCATGTCTCGACTTAATTTTTAAGTTTCTTATATGTATTTTCTTACCTCAATCATGCCTAGCACATTAGTGCTTAATGCCTGCCTCTCCAGTAATGACCAGATCATTGTCCGGATAAACAAGGGAGCCAAATCCATGCTGAACTGGAAATTGGCCTTTAACATTCCTGACTCCCAGGTCAGAGTGCAACACACCTATTTACGTAACAGTAAGGCAGAGCGTGCGAGAACTCAGCCAGTTTGTGTGCTTTCCCTGCCCATCCCTACTTGGAGGGTGTGCCATTTGCAGCAAACACGTTTCCTGTCCTAATTTTTCAATCACTCTCATGATGTGGTTGGAAATGGTTTCACAAATTCATGTTCTAAATGAATGTACAACCCTCTTAACACAGACACATTTATACTAATTTTTAAATGTTTTAAAGGATATTTTTGGTTTTGTCAAATCAAGTAACTTAGGGAGCACCGTGCAGGCTTCACTTACAAACCCACAGATGCTGATGTAGGGCCATGCAGTTTGAAGGGAAAAAAGTAATTATCTGGAGAGAGCCCCAGCACTGCTAAGAGTCAAGTCTGCTTTGAAAGTTTATGTTCTAGTGACTGATAGAGATCAAAATATAGATAATCCAAATCCCCCAGAATGTGTTGATACCTTATTTACCACTGAAGTTGCTTTGGGGCTGGCAAAACATTCTGTTGGCCTTTAGATTTATAATATCATAAAGGTATTATCATGTCTTTTCTTGATTGTTCAGAAAAGTGAGACCAAAAAAACCATCCCCAAATCCCAGACTCAAGGTTGCTAGGGTAGGAGGTGGGGGAGAAATGGGTGAAGGGGTACAAAACTTCTAGCACAAACTTCTAGTCAGAAAATAAATAAGGCCTGGGACATAACGTAAGCATGACAGCAATAATTAATAATGCTATATTGAATATTTGAAAGTCGCTAAGAGTAAATCTTAAAAGTTCTCATCAAGAAAAAAAAATTTGTTAGCTCTGTGTGGTGATAGATGCTAACTAGACTTATTGTGGTCATTTTGCAGTAGATCCAAATATTGAATCATTACATTGTACACCTGATGCCAATAAATGCTGAACATCAATTATACCTCAGTTTTTAAAAAAGTGAGGCCAAGAAGGGGGTAGATATGGTCTCACAAACACAGAGAGGCTGATTTCTCCTGTGGATTTCCAAGTCTCACTCTCCTGGGTCAGCCTACACAAGTGACCGGTTCCTTCTCAACTTCTTAGGAATAGCTTATTTCCTGCCTAATTTTCTTAAAGAGGTGGACATGGAAGTGATTCCTAGTTAAAATCTCAGAATATAAAAATACAAATAATTGTTATATCTTCAATTTTGTAGGATCTCATCAATAGGAGTTAAAAAATAACCACCAGAACCTAGGCAATCAGTATCTACTGAGGACCTACGAAGTAGATAAAATTCTGCTGTATTGCCTTCTCCTGGTTTTTTTCTGGATTTTGAGAAAAGAGGTCAGGACACAGGCTATGAATCCTGACCGTGGGAGCCATGTACAGTTAGTGTGCTGACCTGGTGCTCTGCAGCTCGCCGTGAATGGCTCTCTGTGTTGCTGGAATCTGTTGAGAATTCTGTACTTCTGTTTCTAGCAGCTTTATTGAGGTTTGATTTACGCACAATAAAATCGCCTACTTTTTAAAAAAAAGTTTATTTATTTGAGAGAGAGAGCGAGAAAAAGGGCAAGCGGGGAGAGGAGCAGAGGAGAGGGACAAGCGGACTCCATGCTAAGCTGGAGCCTGACACGGGTCTTGATCTCATGACCCTGAGATCATGACCTGAGCCAAAACCAACAGTTGGATGCTTAACCAACTGAGCCAGCCAGGTGCCCCTAAAATCACCTACTTTTTAAGCATTGAGTTCAGTGAGTTTAGAAACTATGGAGAGTTATGTAATCACCCCTGCAATCCAAAATCCAAACATAGATCATTTCCATCACCCCTAAAAGTTCCCTCTTGCTCCTTGTTTTCCTCTGTTTTGGAAGGGGAGATAACAGATTCAGCATGAATCAGTGTTAAGGCTAAAATGAAACCACAGACCTCCATTGCTAGAGTGTAGAGACACTGTTATTTACCCAGTCTTCCCATTGGAAAAAGAAAGATCACTGCTTTACACTAGAGATTTCTTTCTTTTCTTTGAGAAAATAAATGTTAAGTGCCAGACAGCCAATGTTTGGTTGTTGTGTGTGGATGTTTGGGTTTAATTTCAGTGCCTGAAATAGAACTTATCTGAGGTGTTTTGAAGCCGCATTTATCTGGTAGGCCCATGGGATTCCTTATTGCTCCAGGTAGAGTTATTTCGGTCAGCTGGGCCCCCTCCAGAGTACCCTGAGGATAAAGTTGTAGGTGGCAGACCGAGCGCAGGCCTCAGGAGTCTGGGTTCTGGTCCAAGCTTTGCAGTCTTCTATGTAATGTTGAGAAAGTTATTTAATTCCTTGGCTTTCTCCTCTATGGAGTGGTAATGAAAACATCATCTCATACGATTATTATGAAGGTTAAAAGGTTGACATGAACCTACCACAAGGCCCGGCACCCAACAGGCCCTGCTAGTTTTGTGTCTTAGCAGATCAGTTGTAGATGCCACTGCCTCCACCATGAAGCCTACCACCAAGGCCATGTGGAGTCAGCAGCACTCAGATCCCTGTTTCTGCTTCAGGGCAGGCAGATAAGCAGTGCTCATGCTGTGTTTCCACCCATGACAGCTATGTGTCATCAAGCCACTACTGTCCAGCCAAGCCCATCTCCTCCCCAAGCCTCTCAAGCCTTCTAGTACACAGACACTACCAATCCCTCTGATGTGATCCTGGAGATGAAACCTGTTTGTGTTCCTGGGGAGATTTCTGCCTACCTGTAAAACCTACTACCAATTTTTTTGGAAACAAAACTCATTTTTATTCATTTGTGATTTGAAAAAAAATACAGTTTCATGGTTTCATAAGTGAGAAGATCATATGTGGAAATTTACAGAAAAGCACATGTCAAGTTGCTCATTATCTCAAGACCCAGAGGAACCACTTTTGACGTAAGGATGTCTCTTTTAGGATGAACCAGTGGGAAAGAGCAGCCAAAACACAAGAGCAGAGTGCACAGAGCATACACCAGAAACACTTCCTGAGTGCCAGGCTCTGGACTGTGCAGGACCTCTTTTTAATATAGTATTACCCTGAGGTGCAGGAAACATAACAAGCTTTCATAACATGCAAAAGATAAAAATGCAAAGTGACAAGATGGAGGAATTCTCCCCAAAAGAAAGGTCAGGAAGATATCACAGCCAGAGTTTTGTTCAAAGTAAATATATACGCAACATATCTAATCAAGAATTTAAATCAACAGTTAAAAGACAACCAGCTGGACTTGAATAAAGCATAGAAAACAACAGAAAAACCTTTGCTGCAGAGATAAAAGACCTGAAAACTAGTCAGGCTGAAATAAAAAATGCTGTAACTGAGATGCAAAACAGATTGGATATAATCACTATGAGGATTGAAGAAGCAGAGGAGAGGATAGTTGATATAGATAAAATTATGGAAAACAAGCTGAAAAGAAGAGGGAAAGAGAATACTGGATTACGAAGGTAGACTTCGGGAAGTCAGCAATTCCATAAAGTGAAGTAGTATCTGTATTATAGGAATTTCAGAAAAGGAAGAGCAGGAAAGAGGGGCAGAAGGTTTATTTTAGTAAGTTATAGCTAAGAACTTCTTTAATCAAGAGAAGGAAATAGGCATTCAAGTCCAAGAGGAACAGAGAACTCCCCTCAAAATCAACAAAAACAGATCAACACCATGGCATATTATAGTGAAACTCACAAAATACAAAGATAAAGGGAGATTCCTGAAAGCAGCTTAGGAGAAAAAGTCCTTAACCTACAAAGGTAGACACATAAGGCTGGCAGCAGACCTGTTCACAGACACTTGGCAGGTTAGAAAGGACTGGCATGATATAGTCAATGTGGTAAATGGGAAAAATCCACAGCTAAGAATACTTTATCCAGGAACGCTGTCATTCAGAATAGAAGGAGAGAGAAAGTTTCCAAGATAAACAAAAACTAAAGGGGTTCGTGAACAGCGAGCCGTTCCTGCAAAAAATGTTAAAGGGGACCCTTTGAGTGGGAAAGAGAGACCAAAATTACAAAGACTAGAAATGAACAGAGACAATCTACAGGAACAACAACTTTACAAGTAATACAATGGCACTAAATTCATATCTTTTAGTAATTACTCTGAATGTAAATGGACTAAATGCTCCAATCAAAAGACATAGGGTATCAGAGTGGATTAAAAACCAAGACCCATCCATATGTTGCCTACAAGAGACTCATTTTAGACCAGACACCTCCAAATTGAAAGGGGATGGAGAACTATTTATTGTGCTAATGGACATCAAAAGAAACCTGGAGTAGCCATCCTTATATCAGACAAACTAGATTTTAATCCAAAGACTGTAATAAGAGATGAGGAAAGACACTATATCGTAATAAAGAGGTCTATCCAACAAGAAGATCTAACAATTATAAATATTTATGCCCCTAACTTGGGAGCAGCCAAATATATAAACCAGCTAATAACACAATTAAAGAAACTCGTTGATAATAATACAATAAGAGTAGGGGGCTTTAACATCTCACTCACAGTAATAGATCATTCACGGAGAAGGTCAAAAAGGAAACAAGGGCTTTGAATGACACACTTGACCAGATGGACTTCACAGATACATTCAGAGCATTTCTCCTAAAGCAGCAGAATACATATTCTTTTCAAGTGCACATGGATCATTCTCAAGAATAGGTCACATACTGGGTCACAAATGAAGCCTCAACCAGAGGCTTCAAATATACCATGCATATTTTCCAACCACAATGCTATGAAACTTGAAGTTAGCCACAGGAGAAAATTTGGAAGGACCACAAATACATGGAGGTTAAAGAGCATCCTACTAAAGAATAAATGGGTCAAGCAGGAAATTAAAGAAGAATTTAAAAAATACATGGAAGCAATGAAAATGAAAACACAACTATTCAAAACCTTTGGGATATAGCAAAGGCAGTCTTAAGAGGGAAGTATATAGCAATACAGGCATTCCTCAAGAAGGAGGAAAAGTCTCAAATACACCACCTAACCTTACACCTAAAAGAGCTGGAAAAAGAACAGCAAATAAAGCCTAAATACAGCAGGGGAAGGGAAATAATAAAGATTAGGGCAGAAATCAATGATACAGGAAAAAAAACAAACAGTAGAACAGATCAACGAAACTAGGGGCTGGTTCTTTGATAGAATTAACAAAATTGATAAAACCCTAGCCAGGCTTATCAAAAAGAAAAAAGAAAGGACCCAAATAAATAAAATCATGAATGAAATCACAACCAACACCATAGAAATACAATTATAAGAGAATATTATGAGTCATTATATGCCAACAAATTAGACAATCTGGAAGAAATGGATAAATTCCTAGAAACATATAAACTACCAAAATGAAAGCAGGAAGAAATAGAAAATCTGAAGAGACTTATAACCAGTAAAGAAACTGGAGCAGTAATCAAAAATCTCTCAACAAGTAAGAGTCCAGGGCCGGATGGCTTCCCAGGGGAATTCTGCCAAACATTTAAAGAAGAATTAATACATTCTCTGAAACTGTTCCAAAAAATGGAAATGGAAGGAAAACTTCCAAACTTAGTCTATGAGGCCAGCATTACCTTGATCCCAAAACCGGACAAAGACTGCATTAAAAAAAATTACAGACCAATATTCTCAACAAGATACTAGCATATCAGATCCAACGGTACATTGAGGGGATTATTCACCATGACCAAGTGGGATTTATTCCTGGGCTGCAGGGGCGGTTCAACATCCACAAGTCAATCAACATGATACGCCACATTAATAAAAGAAAGGATAAGAACCATATGGTCCTAGCAATCGATACAGAAAAAGCGTTTGACAAAGTACAGCATCCTTTCTTGATAAAAACCCTCAACAGAGTAGGGAAAGAGGGAACATACTTCAACATCATTAAGAACATGTACAAAAGACCCACAGCTAATCTCATTCTCAATGGGGAAAAACAGAGCTTTTCCCCTAAGGCCAGGAACATGATAGGGTTGTCCACTCTCACCACCATTGTTCAACATAGTACTGGAAGTTGTAGCCTCAGCAATCAGCAACAGAAAGAAATAAAAAGCTTCCAGGTCAGCAAAGAAGTCAAACTTTCACTCTTGGCAAACAATATGATAACTCTAGAAAACCCGAAAGCCTCCACCAAAAAAATTGCTAGAACTGATTCATCAATTCAGCAAAGTCACAGGATATAAAATCAACACATAGAATTCTGTTGCATTTTTTAAAAGAGTTTATTTATTTATTTGAGAGGGAGCAAAAGTGAGAGATATCACAGAGGGAGAGGGAGAAGCAGACTTGTCGCTGAGTGGAGAGCCCGAAGTGGGGCTCAGTGTCAGGACCCTGGGATAATGACCTGAGCTGAAGGCAGACGCTTAACCAACTAAGTCATCCAGATGCCCAGTCTGTTGCATTTCTGTACACCCACAACAAAGCAGCAGGAAGAGTAATCAAGGAATTGATCCCATTTACAATTGCAAAAAACATAGGATACCTAGGAATAAACCTAACCAAAGAGGTAAAAAGATCTGTACTCCGAAAACTAGAGAACACTTATGAAAGAAATTGAGGAAGACACAAAGAAATGGAAGAACATTCCATGCTCATAGATTGGAAGAACAAATATTGTTAAAATGTCTATACTACCCAAAGCAATCTACATATTTAATGCAATCCCTATCAAAATAGCACCAGCATTTTTTACAGACCTGGAACAAACAATTCTAAAATTGGTGTGGAACTGGAAAAGCCCTCGAACAGCCAGAGGAGTGTTCAAAAAGAAAACCAAAACTGGTGGTATCACAATTCCAGACTTCAAGCTCAATTACAAAGCTGTAGTCATCAAGACAGTATGGTACTGGCACAAAAGTAAACACACTGATAAATGGAACAGAATAGAGAACCCCAAAATGGACCCTCAATCCTATGGTCAATTAATCTTCAACAAAGCAGGAGAGAATATCCAATGGAAAAAAGACAGGCTCTTCAACAAATGGCGTTGGGAAAACTGGACAGCCACATGCAGAAGAATGAAACTGGACCACTTTCTTACACCACATGCAAAAATAAATTCAAATGGATGAAAGACCTAAATGTGAGGCAGGAATCCATCAAAATAGAGAAGAACACAGGCAGCAACCTGTTTGACCTCGGCCACAGCAATTTCTTGCTAGACACATCTTCAGAGGCAAGAGATACAAAAGCAAAAATGAACTATTGGGACTTTATTGAGATAAAAAGCTTTTACACAGCAATGGAAACAATCAACAAAACTGAAAGGCAGCCTATGGAATGGGAGAAGATATTCACAAATGGCATGTCAGCTAAAGGGCTAGTATCCAAATTCTATAAAGAACTCCTCAAACTCAATACCCAAAAAACCAAAAAATCCAGTCAAGAAATGGGCAGAAGATATGAGCAGACATTTCTCCAAAGAAGACATAAATGGCTGACAGACACGTGAAAAATGCTCAACATCACTCATCATCAGGGAAATGCAAATCAAAACCACAGTGAGATACCACCTCACACCAGTCAGAATGGCTAAAATTAACAAGTCAGGAAACGATAGATGTTGGCGAGGATGTGGAGAAAGGGGAGCCCTCTTATACTGCTGGCGGGAATGTAAACTGATGCAGCCACTCTGGAAAATTTTTTCCTCAAGAAGTAAAAAATAGAACTACTTTATAGCCTAGCAATTGCACTACTAGGTATTTATCCAAAGGATACAAACATAAAGATTCGAAGGGGCACATGCACCCCAATGTTTGTAGCAGCAATGGCCATAATAGCCAAACTATGGAAAGAGCCCAGATGTCCATCAACAGAGGAATAGATAAAGAAGATGTGGTATATGCATACAATGGAATATTACTCAGTCATCAAAAAATAATGGTATCTTGCCATTTGCAACAACATGGATGGGTATAGAGTGCATTATGCTAAGCAAAATAAAGTCAGGCAGAGAAAGACATACCATATGATTTCATTCATATGTGAAATTTAAGAAACAAAACAGATGAACATAGGTGAAGGGAAGGAAAAATAAAATAGGATAAAAACAGAGGGGGAGACAAACCACAAGAGACTCTTAACTATAGAGAACAAACTGAGAGTTGCTGGAGGGGAGGTGGTTGGGGGGATGGGGTAAATGGGTGATGGGCATTAAGGAGGACACTTGAAGTAATGAGCACTGGGTGTTACAAGCAACTGATGAATCACTAAATTCTACCCTGACATTAACAATACACTGTATGTTAACTGACTTGAATGTATTTATTTAATTTTAAGATTTTATGTATTTATTTAACAGAGAGAGACAGCACACAAGCAGGGGGAGGGGCAGGGGGAGAGGGAAGCAGACTCCCCACTGAGCCAGGAGCCCAATGGGGTGCTCTATCCCAGAACCCTGGGATCAGAACATGAGCTGAAGGCAGACGCTTAACCAGGCGCCCCCCCTTTTTAAGAATTAACTGACTTGAATTTAAATAAAAATTTAAAAATTGGGTGACTCTTTTTACATCCTTTTCTTTCCTGAGAATATTTTGTACAAGTATTTAAAAATTTTTTAGGGGTGCTTGGGTGGCTCAGTCAGTTAAGCGTCTGCCCTCCTCTCAGGTCATGATCCTGGAGTCCTGGGATCGAGTCCTGCATCAGGCTTCCCGCTCAGTGGGGAGTCTGCTTCTCCCTCTGCCTCTCCCCTTGCTCATGCTGTTTCTCTCTCTCTCACTCTCTCTCTCTCAAATAAATAAAATCTTTTAAAAAGGCTGGATTAGTTTTTAAAGCGTTGTATGTTCTTTTAAAGAAATTACAGTGGTCGACCAATTTACTAAATGTTTTTCAGTCTCTGACTCTGTATTAAAAACTCAGAGGGATACAAAAATCCAGGGGGCCCAGTCCTCCCTGCAAAGAAGTTGGAATAAATGGGAGGAAAGCTGTAGGGACCCAGGCCTGAGACTAGCAGAATGACAGGTGCTCCAGCAGAGCAAGAAGGGCACAGAAAATGGACATACTAATTACAAATTGACGAAAGGGTGGGGGAGCTGAGTAAGGATGCCTACGGGGGCGGGGGGTGATATTTGAGCTGGAGCTCAGAGATGGGTAGAATTTCACCAGGGAGTGAAGGGGAAGAGGTTGTGTTAGGAACATAGAGGGGACAGGCAGAGCAACAGTATGGATTAGTCATGTGCAGGCTAGGTTTACGGAAGCCACCTTGTCTGCTGTGGTTAGAGAAGAGGGTGAGGGGAGTTTGGCAAGAGGCAAGGCCCATAAGAGAAGTCAGGGAGGCCCCTCAAAGACAGAAATGTGGTAAGGAGAGTCACCCAAAGATGCGCATACCTTTACATCATCCCCTGGCAGTCCCAGAGGAGACACTCCCCCAAATACTTCGATCTGGGGCAATACTGTGAGAACGTCTGTATGTGGACAGAGCTCGATTACTACCAGGCATCTTGGTATTCACTGGGGAGAAAACATCGCTGAGGCAGAACAGCAAGTGGAGGTCATGGGCAGGTAAAAGGGAAATCCCATGTTCATATGCAGCCAGGTGGTAAGTGCAGAATTTGGCCCCCCTGCATCACCTACCCTGTGTTGTTAATGTCCCATTGACTGATAGTTAGGACCATACTACTCTCTTGTTACCTGTGGGGTCTAGCTTTCCTTTCTCTCTTCTCGTGTGATTGTTTGGTTGCAGTGTTTCTGAACATTTTCCATTATTGCCCCTTCTAAAAGGAAACATCAAATAAAATTTATTTACATATTTATTAATTTAATTTCTGTGTAATGAGAGAAAGTAAATACTAAAGAATAAGACTTTATTGGGTAGAGTGGAGCTTTGGAAGTCCACAGACTCTTATAATATCTGAATTTTTTTTGACCTCCCCCCTGCCAGGAGCTTGTTTTCATTGCCTTGGTGATGATATCACCCCCCATGAAAATGCATGTCCTTTTGAGTGTATGTATGAGTATAAATAAACAGACACATATTTTATCATAAGCCATTCTAATTTTTTCTAGAAACAATTTCAGTATAAATTATAGACACCATTTATGACATCAATGCAATAAGCTTTCCTAAAGCAGAGGCTGAATTTGAGATACAAAACTTAGCCAGCGGGCTCATTTACAAGGGCAACATTAGTCTATGAGTGATTTATTGTCCGAGGGGGAATGTGGACCTTTATTTCTTACTTGCTCCCATACAAAATGTTCTGGGACTTCAAAGAGCATAACATAAAAATAAAATTTTAAAATGGCAATGCCATTTTATTGGGAAAGCTGGGGTGCTGTATATCGGTAATATGGCAGTATGAGCTGCTGATCCAAGACACTGGCCTGAAATTCAGTGACGGTAAAGGCAAGAATAAGAGGAAGAATCATTACTTACTGAGAATTTCCAAGGCACTTCTAATAGATGAAATTTGAGTTGGGATTATTTAACTTCAGGAAAAACCAAATGGAGCTTTGCTGCCATGCGAAACCCATGACAGGACTTAGTTCCAGGGCTCCTGGACATGAAGACGGCAGTGACTTTAGCCTGGGGGAGCTCAGTGTAAAAAGGGTATTTTCTTTGCAGACTACAGGAATTAATAAATTTTTTGCATGCGTTTGTTTTGATCAATTTTTTCATACTGTGTTAAAATATACATAACATAAATTTACTGCCCTATTTTTAAATGCATAGTTCATTCAGTAGCATTAAGTACGTTCACATGATTGTTTACTCATCAGCACTCACTGTCCAGCTCCAGAACTGTTGTCATTTTCCAGCATTGAAATAAAGTACCTATTTTTTTTATTTTTAAATTTATTGTAGAGATTGAGAGAGAGTGAGCGGAGGGAGGGACAGAGGGAGAGAGAAGATCCCAAGCAGACTCCTCATTGAGTGCAGAGCCCAATGTAGGGCTTGACCTCAGGACCCTGAGATCATGATCTGAGCTGAAATCAAGAGTTAGACGTTTAACTGCCTGAGCCACCCAGGTGCCCCAGGATTTCACTTTTTTAGGGCCATATAATACTGTGTTGTGTATATATACCACATTTTCTTTACCCATTCATCTGCCAGTGGACATTTAGATTGTCTTCATGTCTTGGCTACAATGAATAATGCTGCAGTAAACATGAAAGTGCAGATATCTTGTCAAGATAGTGATTTTGTTTCTTTTTGATGTAAGGAAATATGGGATATAGGACTGCTGGATCATGTGGTAGTCACACTTTTATTTTTTTGAAAAACCTTCATACTGTTTTCCGTAGTGGCTGCACAAGTTTACACTCCCGCCCAGTGCAGAAGGCTTCCCTTTTCTCCACAGCTTCACAGACACAGCTCTCTTTTTCTCTCTCTCATTCTCTCTCTTTTTTTATTTAGAAGGGGGCAGGCAGAGGGAGAGGGAGAATCTTAAGCAGGCTTCACACCCAGCACAAGCCCGATATGGGGCTTGATCTCAAGACCCTGAGATCAAGACCTGAGGGGAAACCAAGAATCAGACGCTTAACCTACTCTACTGAGCCACCTGGTGCTCCAGGGACACTTATCTCTTATCTTCTTGATTCTAGCCATTCTGATGGGTGTGAGGTAGTATCTCATTGTGGGTTTTCATACGCATTTCCCTGATGATGAGTGATGTTGAGCACCTTTTCTCGTACATGTTGGCCATCTGTATGCCTTCTTTGGGAAAAAAATGACCACTTTTTTTAACCTAGAGAATTTACTTACTTTTCATTAATTTATTAATCTTCACATGTATGCTTTCTTAAAGATTAAGTAAATATTTACATTTACTTTTTCTCATTTTATCATGTATTTATTTCTCTTAACAAACACTGACTCATTAAGAAATTATTTTTTTTAATTATATAAGCTGGGAAGTCTAATTTTATATAAATGTATATATTTTCCCTAAGAATTAAGCAGTTTCCCTAAATCTAAGTATTAATCCTCTCTTTTCCACCTCTGCTCTTTCAGTGTTTGAGAATTTTAGTTATACCACCTTTTCAATTGACTATTAGTACTGTGAATGAGTTAATTCAGTCATATGTAATGTTATACCTCCACCATTGAAGACTCAAGTTCCAGAAAATGACTTGATCTAAAATTTGGAGGTCTTTTTTGTTTGGAATGACTCGTAAAATTTTTCTCCAACTAAGTACCAGCAAAGCCAGACTTGGTCAAACCAGTGGCCCAGTCATTTCACCTTTGAAAGTTTCTGAAAGAGTGTAGGAGTACATGTGACTCGGTGCATGTTTCTTAAATTCTCCACACCTTGGTTTCTCTTCCCTCGTGAAAACGTGAAAATTAGGGTAAGAAATAAAAATAGCCTGGGGGTGCCTGGGTGGCTCAGTCAGCTAAGCATCTGACATCATGATCTCAGGGTTCTGGGATCAAGCCCCAGGTCCAGACTCCCTGCTTAGTGTGTGGGGGCGTGTCTGCTTGTCCCTCTCCTTCAGCCCCTCTTCTCCCTCGTGCTCATGCACACACACACTCTCTCTCTCTCAAATAAGTAAAATCTTAAGGAAAAAAAAAAAAGAAGAATGGCTTGCCTTATATTGTTGCGAGGACTAAATGCGTTACTGGAAGGCATCTAGTACTGAGCGTAGCTGCTAGCTATGGTTGATGCTTATCAAATTTCAAAATTACCTCTAAGATAAAATTAATTAATTTTAATTTAATAAATACTATGATTTCACTAATTATTAATAAGATTAATTTTATATTCAAGGCCTCAGTAACCCCTAGCCGAACTCTGTGCTCCCATCATACTAAGCTACCTGCAGCTTTCCCAGTGCATTTAGACTTTCATAGTTTAGCATCTGTACACATGCTCCTCCCTGTGCCTGGGACGCCCCATCCCACCCCCGCTGTCCCCTCTTCTTCCCGGACCCCCTGCCTTCCAGCCATCTTTGAGGGCTCAGCTTAGGCCTGATCATCTGTGAGATGCTTTCCCCAAATGCCCCCCAGCACCTTCTCTCCCCAAGCCTCCCCCTCCAGTCTGCTTTCTGTGTCCTTTTTTCACAATTCCTCGGTGCCTTGTACTTCTTTCTTATTCATTCACTTATTCATTCACTTACTCATTTGTTAATTCATTCATGTAATAAATATCTATGGAGGGGCTACCATGTGCCAGACACTTCCTGTACCTCTGAATTATCAGGCCACTGACTCCTGGTGGGCATGGTATCCAACTGGCATATTAGTGAGAGCTCAAGGAATAGTGATTTCATGAAGAGATTCCTATGTATAGTGCCCTTAAACTTTGTTTTCTGAGCTCCTTTCTTTACTCCTTCAAAATCCCTTTGGGGAATTCTAACATACTCTGGAGTCTAATTTGAGCCTAAAGAAGGAAGGATCCTCCTTACTCAAAAACAACTGAGAAAGTGATAATGTAACTTGTCCAAGTAACATTCTACTATCTTCCTGGGAAAAATAAATTACTTATCAATTTCACTAAATGAGCACAGACAGTATTTCCTATGAACCTAGTTAAAAAAAAAAAAAAAAAAAAAAAGCTTCCCTGCTGCCACCCTCGTTGGAAAACTCTTTCTGGCTTTCTGGTTATTGGGATTCCCAGCTCCTGATCTGGTAGGAGATGGTGGGAAGAATTTGACCAGTCAGAATCTGTTTCCTGCCCTAGACACACACACACACACACACACACACACACACACACACACACACATTCCCCTTTCTATATCACCCCTGTCTCCATGGGTGCTTGCCTGGATTCCACATCAAAGAACTCACCCCCCCACCCCTGCTCAGGGAAGGTGAGTTGGAAACAGGCCTTTGTTGAGGCCTGTGCATTTCTGGATGTTCTTGCCCTTTTCCTGAACTAGGATCAAGCCCTCCATCTTCCTGCCCATTCTCAGTGTGCCTGAACTTTCCAGGAAAAGAGGACACTCTGTAATGGGAAACACTGTCTTCCCGGTCTTAGGATTGAGTACGGTTCCAGTTTGCTGAGTATTTTTTCAGAATAGATACCAAGATGGAAGCGTGTTATGTCCTCCCAAATTTAACTTCGAGCATCAGAGGTGCTCAGGCTCTGGGGACAGGGCATGTTACTTAGCTTGTGCTCCCTCTAGTGGCTCTGCAAGAGCACAACACAGGAGGTCAGATTGCATATATAGCACTTTTTTTTTTTAAAGACTTTCTTCATTTTGAGAGAGAGAACAAGGGGGAGAAAGAGCTATTCCCAAGCAGACTTCCCACTGAGTGTGGAGCCTAACCCCAGGGGCTTGATCCCACAACCCTGAGATGACTACCCAAGCTAAAACTAAGAGTTGGACGCCTAACCAACTGAGCCACCCAGATGCACCACTACACCAGACTTCTGCACTTTGTTTTCCTTGTTGGGTGAGCATGTTTTAAATTGTTATTTATTTCAAATTTTAGGGACAGCAGGAAAACAACCCATTGTACATTTAACATTAAGGAGTAGTCAAATTTTGAGTTTGAGTTTCTTTCTTGTATCTTTTTAAAACTATTTCACCTTTAAAAACTAAAACTCATGGGGCACCTGGGTGACTCAGTTGGTTAAGCATCCGACTCTTGATTTCAGCTCAGGTCATGATCTCAGGGTGTTGGGATCAAGCCATGTGTCAGGCTCCGTGCTCAGGAGGGAGTCTGCTTGGGATTCTCTGTCTCCCTCTCCCTCTGCCCCTCCCCTCACTTGTACTTTCTCTCTCCCTCTTTTAAAAAAAAAGTAAAAGTCACAATTTGAAAATAATGTAGACAGGGATGCAAAAGTTCTAATTCATGTCCTTCTCCCTGAATGTCCAGTTGATCCAGAATACAATACGACATACTTCTATAGGAGGCTTTGAATAAAGTGTGCCAACGCAGGAGGGAGCTGTAATTTTGCATCTTGTTTCACGCTGTCATTTTCAGTGTGGCAAACTGACTCATTATACACTACTTAGGAACAGAGACGTTGAACTCTGTGCTCAGTCAGAGCTGCATGGAAGCTCTGCCTATGACTGTGAGCACGTTCTGTGTTCTTCCACATGTCACTTGCTGCAGAATCTGTTGCCTTCAGGGCCGCCCAGCCACGCGTCCTTGATGCCTCCTGGCAGGGATGGTAATAAACCAGCAAGGCTGGCCGTGGCTCCTGGGCCATAAGGTAGCACACTTTATGGCCCTGCCCTCCTTGCTGCAGTGTGATTTATCCTCCTCCGTGTACTGTACACTGCTTGCTCCTTTTATTACTTTGCAGAGGTTTGAGAAGAAATAAACCCTTCCCTAAGCCATTTGCCACTGCGCAGATGGCTGGCCCTGTCGTACATCCTGTGGCAGTTTGAGCAGTGCTCATGCTATCTATGTGGTGGCTACTTTTCTATATCAACCTGACTGGGGTAAGCGATCTCCACACTGGCAGTAAAACATGATTTCTGGGTGTGTCTGGGAGGATACTTCTGGAAGAGATTAGCATTTGGATCTGTAGAATGAGTAAAGAAGATTCACCCCACCAGTGTGTGTGGATAGCATCCAATTCGTTGAGGGCTCGAACAGAACAAGAAGGCAGAGGAAGGGCGAATTATCTTTCTCTTCTTCAGGTGGGACTTCTATCTTCTTCTGCCCACAGACATTGGTGCTCCTGGTCTTAGGGTCTTCTGACTTGGACTGAATGACACCACCAGCTTCCCTGGGTCTCCAGCTTTCTCATCACAGATGGTGGGACTTCCTGGCCCCCATAATTGTGTGAGCCAGTTCCTCATAGTAATTCTCCTCTTATTTATCTCTCTCTGTATTCACCTGTTCTTCTGGAGAACCTGGCTCATACAGTCCACAACATCCGTATTTTCCTACGTCCTGAGTCCATCCTGAAATGCCTTGCTTTGGGCTCAGTCTTTTCAAGTGCTTTCTAAGGAACTGAATGACATGAATGGGCAAAGGCATTAGGCTGTGTGACCAGTTTACCTAAAAGCATCCATTAAAAATCTGGTAATAATAATAATAATAGTAACAACAGCAGTAACTGGGGTTTTGAGAAACTGGACCTAAGACAGTCGGGTCAGGGAAGGCCAGTTCAGGGCACCTATGGGACATCGGTGATCAAGACAAGGGGACCAGTCTCCAGAAGGTCTGAGATGCTAGAGTAATGTCCCCTCCTCACCTGGAGCACTCCTACTGTCAGCCCCTTTCAGTAGATAGTGAGAGTTGTTTCATCTAATTACTCCTCATCATCATCCTGTTCTCAGCCAGCTTCTCCAATACTCACCTCCAACATGGGTACTGTTTTTCTGTGGCCCTAGCGAGACTGAGAGAGCCCAACCACAGTTCAGGGTATACTACATATATGGCAGTATTAAAAGATTTTAAGAGGTTTCTAAGACCAATTCTGACATGAGGTGGTGCGGGGTGGGGGGGGGGGTCTTCTCCACACCAACGAGCAAGGTTCAACTCAATTTGGACACTGTCTACCCAGAGACAGCATCAGATTCCACAGGTTAAGGGCTCAGCCCCACTAGACTGCTCCTCACACCCCTTTCAGACACCGCTCAGAAGCCCAAGGTTGTTACCTGTGCTTCTGACTGACGGGCTAGAAACCAACTCCCTCCTTGGGTTCAGTTCATTTGCTAGAGCATCTCACAGAAAGCAGGGAACTTACCTATCAGATCATGGGTTTATTATAAAAGGATACAACTCAGAAACAGCCAGATAGAGGAGTTGCGTAGGGTAAGGTCTAGGAGTGGGGGTGCCCAGAGCTTCTATCTCCTCTTCCAGCAGGCCATTCTCCCCAAATCTCCGTGTGTTCAGCCACCCAGAAGCTCTCCAAACCCTCTCCTTTTGGGTTTTTATAGAGGCTTCATTACAGAGTCATGATTGATTAAATCATTGGCCGTTGATGATTGCTCCAACCTCCAGCCCTTCCCTGCTCTCCTCCACAGAGGTTGGGATGAGGTGGTACTGCAAATTCTAACCCTGCAGTCATGTGGTTGTCTCCTCTGGCAACCAGCCCCCATCCTTAGATCCTTTCCACAAGTCTCTTCATTAACATAACAAAAGACACCTTTGGGCTCGCATCACTTAGGAAACTCCTAGGGTTTTAGAAGCTCTGTGCCAGGAGCAGGCAGGAAGACCAAATACATGTATTTCTTATTGTAAATCACAACATCACAGCTTTGTTAAAAACTTCTTTACAAAGTAGCAGTGACTTCAATAATTTAGATTAAGCCTTTTGGAAAAGACTGGTGTCTCTTTGTGGAAGAGAAAGTTTTAGACACACTTGGTTCTGTTCTAAGACTCAGTAGGATTGGTGGTGTCTGTGCTCTCATATTCATATCCCTGGGTGAAAGGTCAGAGTTTATTACAACACAGCCCATTGTAGAATAGTGTTAGCAGCCCTTACTGAGAGCTTACTCACTGCCAGGCACTGCTCTCAGTACTTGAAATGCATTAGCTGCTTTTGCTAATAGACCAGGGGCTGGGTGCTGTTACTGTCCCCTGTTTGACAGTGGTGAACCTGGAGCATGGAGACTCAGCTTCAAGGTCACATTAGTGGAGATCTCAGGATTTGAACATAGGCTGTCTGGTCGTAGGTCCTAGGTTCCTAAGATCCTCCCACCCTCACCTGAGGCCCCCTCCCAGGACAGGCAGAATCACTGACGTGGATGCTGTGAGGACATCTGGTCCACCTCCTCAGAGACCAGGGTAGGAATGACTGACTGCTTTCCGTTTGCTTCATAATACTTTTGACTCTTGCTTTACTGACCCCATCGTTTGGGCTTCTGCAATTTCTTTTCTTGATCTTGGTATTAGGATAATCTTAAAGCATTTCTAACTCAATGGTATCTCTTCTTTCAGCAGCAGGAGAGAGCTGTAGATGTGTAATGGGCCATACAGCAGTTTACAGGCTTGTACCAGCGATGTCATCCCAAAGATTGAGATGTCCCCTCTGAGTGCATAGCTCTCACTTCCCAGGGGAGTGTCAGTGCCATTCAGCAGGCACACTGCAAAATAAGATGTGTCTAGGCTTGGTTCACTTCATTTCTCTGTGAAGAAAAGAGCTCCAGTAGATGTATTCTCAGAGAGAGAAGCAGCCTGTGAGAAAAGGATGATGAAGCTAGTCTTTGGGCCCCATTTCAATTCACATGTTTACATAATGATGTGACGCTAGCAAGACCATTAATTTCCCTGAACCTGAGTTTTCTCAGGGCCCCTTCTTGCTCCATGTAGCCCAGGACTCACACAAGGGAGGTGCTCAGGGAATATTTGCGGAATGAATGAACAAACAAATGGTCAGTGTAGGACACCGGCAAGCATAGGGTAGAGTCGGTGGATGATGGTGACCTTCACTTTTCTTCCTGTCCCTTCTTTGGTGTCATTCTCCCCAGGTACCCTTCAGGGGTCAATAACGCCTGCACTGACATTCAGAGATGATCTTTCTTACCAACAAGGTGAGTTGTGCACAAGGACTCATCCTAGTTGAGGAGCCAGAGTTCTTACAGAGAGGCCAAATATAGATGCTTTAATTGTCTTTCTCTGAATGCCAGCCAGGTCTGGTTTGGGCGAGGACTTGGTTTCAGGGAGAGGAAAATCTTTGATGAGTCCCTGCTAGGTAGCTCTCCCAACAAGGACACGAAAAGGCAGGTTTTCCTACCTTATAGTAGAAGTGCCCTAAGAAGGACATGCTTGCACCCTTTCCAGTGAAGGGGTAGGGGTCTTTGCTGGGCAGCTTTTATGCCCTGCCTCATAGCCCTCCAGCTCCCACCACCACCCTTTGTCAGCAAGAAGACCCACACTGATGCCTGCTTGCCGCCTGCCCTCATGAGCTAGCTTCAATGCTACTGCTGGCTTTGGAAAGCACGAGTCCATTCTATCTTCCACCACACGGTGGTTTGCTGTGTCAGGATGGAGCGTGGCGAGGCCCATGGTTGGCATGGATGTAACACTGAGAAGTAGTAGAATGAATGGTCAGTAAGTCCAGATTCCTGCTCCCCCTGCCTCCACAATACATCAGACTCTTAGGACATAGTTTGCACAATGAAAAATGGAAAGTAGCAATCATTGCTCCAGCTTGCTTTGCTTCTCTGCGTCTTAAGGAATGTTAGAGAGATACTACTTGCAAAACACTTAGGGCTGCTTTAGGGACATGTGCCTCGGCTCTTTCCACATAGGCATTCATGATTTGGAAGAATTTATTTTAGCCATGCAAATTGCAACTGGCCGACAGGCCCAGGGCCAATGAGAAGTTAGGGGAGGCTCAAAATCATTAAAATGCAGAATAAAGCACCTACTGGGTTCTTCTCAAGGTTTTTATTGCCTTTTCCTGCCACACTCCTATCTGCGTCTCTCCGCTCAGGGCCACTGTCAGCGGCGGCTGCTCCCAGGGGTGGGGTCCCACGTGCTGAAGCATCTTAGCACCCTTGCACAACTCTGCACCTGTGTCCCCAGCAGCTTCATGGCCTTTTCCTTCCTCCTTTCATGGCTCCCTTTCACATGTTCTCAGCCTTGGGAACATTTCTCTCCCTTGTATATGCCTTCAGAGGGCAAGCCTGGCTGTGTGTTAAGGCGTAGCTTTGCCACGTGGTGCCTTTAGTGCAGGGGCGACAGGCTGCAGGTCTAATAGTGAGATTTTGTGCTACCATCGGATGATCTAGAGAGGGCTTGGGAGGTGGACGGAATCCCATCACAGGGACAGTTCCTGTGTCCTATAAGGCTGGACTACCTTCCAGGAAGATGGAAACCGGCTCAGGGCTCCAGACCTTTCTTAGCGTGTTTCCCCATGGGCTCCTCAGAACCTGTGATCTTTGACACTCAGCCTCCTACTGTGGTTAATAATATTTCTTGTTTTCCACTGTGGCATTGTAAAACCACCATAGCCACGAATTTAAAAAGCCTTTAATAGTTGTATATAATCTGATGACACTGTGTGAGACAAGACAGAGACTTTTTTAAATTTTTTATTTATTTTTTTAAGGATTTATTGATTGATTTGAGAGAGAGAGAGAGAGAGAACGAGTCGGGGGAAGGACAGAGGAAGAAGCAGACTCCCTGCTGAGCAGGGAGCCTGACACGGGCTCCATCCCAGGACCCTGAGATCATGACCTGAGCCAAAGTCAGACACTTAACCGATTGAGCCACCCAGGAGCCCCAACAGAGGCTTTTTTTTTTTTTTAAACCTGTTATAAAGAAAGACTTAAAAGGAATTGTACTCAACGAGGTACAGCCCAGTCCGTTCCTAGAATGGAGCTCCTAAGGCTGACTGCTTCTGGCACGGGGACATGTGTTGAGGTTTGGTTATTGCGGGATTGTTTAGTTAGAACAGTCCTTCGGTGTGGGTTCAGTTTTCCTGAGGGGGTGGTTTCACACCATCATTTGTTCTGGAAAGAAGTCACTGTCGTGCCAGAAAATGAGCACTGGGGAGGCCACTGTAAGACTACAGAAAAGGAAAGGCATCCTCCTTTATGTGGCAGCTGCAGTCAGTTTTGTAAGAGATCTAAGGCATGGAGGTACTAGGTGCCCTTGCGGCCATGAGGGAGTGAGCCCCCTCCACACCTGCCAGGAAGGTCTGTCTGGGAGAGCGGCTGAGCACATGGCCCTCTGGAGCAGGTGCAGACTTGCTTTGTATTGTAGTTCCCTTTGGTCCATTTTTCCTAGTGGTTAAAGCCGGGTATATCTGACAGCCACAGGAAATCAAAGAGAAGAACTGAATTCTGTGGAGGGTGGAGGGGAGGCTCTGATTTTTGTAGCATTTGCCAATGTCTCTGGTATAAACACTCCCACTGTGGCCTATTTCAAGCTAGCGGTGGTTTAACGTCTGCCTTCAGAATGCCTTGTTACTTAACGGTGTGTCCTTGTGAACCACCATAAGCTGAGCAGGGTCACTTCCTCCAGCCTCCCCCAACCCTGTGCCAGCCAGAGTAGATGTAGCGGGGGTGTAGGTGAGGGGCAGGGGTGTCCAGAGGAGCTGCCCCTCATGAGGGTCATCATTAGGGGAGGCAGCAGAGTTGGTCTGGGATGAGGAAGCTGGAACAGGTCACAATTTTGGACATGTTGGGTGCTCATGACCCTGAAATCTGGGCCGTCCCCAGCGGTGAGCTGGCGCTGGCTCAGACAGGCTTCCGAGTGTTGATTGATAAATACTTTCAGGAGCAAGTCTGCCCGTCTGCGCACTTCACATTGGTAGCTTAACATCAGCCATTGTTGGAGAACTCACTTATACCCAGAAGTCAACAAAAGCTACACACGAAGGCCTTTCGTTCCTAGAAACACACCGCTGTCTAAAAGGCAGGTAGAGTGGATGCAGAATGTGACTTCCCATGTGTCACCGTGGGATAAATATCCGATGAACAAAAAGGATCCCTTGCACACAAAAAAACCACTTCACACTTTCCTTATCCCCTTTAATCCCTGCAACAGTCTTGTCAGACACTTGGAGAAAATATTATTTTCCCCATACAAACGACTCAGAAATAGGGAGAAGAGAAAGAGAAAGAATGCCAAGACTTTTTAGAAGCCAGCTTTATTAAGAAGAGTGTAGCGCTCAAGTGGAGAGAGGGAAATAATGGGTACAGAGCTGGTATCAAGCCTCAAGAATGGGAGAGGTCTGAGGTGTGAACAGATGGGATAGGAAATGACTCAGTGGGAACTAGGTCGGCCGGAAAGCTCTGTACGTGCAATGCTAAAGCCGTGTTCATGACGCGCTGCAGAACACGGGGGAAGGGTCCCCCCGCTTAAGCTAGCCTTGCACACGTACCCTGGAAAGATGCCCGGGTGTCCCCTCCAATCTCCTCTCACCTTCTGTGGCTCAGAGAGGGCCCTGCACTGATTTTCTAGGAGCTGACCCTGTGTTCTCTCCACAGCTCTGCAGAGTTATAGTCGAAGTCTGGAGAAGTGGGGACATGGTTGCCTCGTGATTGGGACTAATACAAATTTATCAGCACACCAGTTTTTGCAAATTGCCCTAAAGCTTCATTAATTCGAACCACTCATCTGGAATTGCAGGATGATTCAGCCAGACTAAGGTTTGCCTTATCCCATCTGACTTTAAGGAAGTAAGTGAGATCATGATGGGAAAGTTTAACTTGAGGATGTATTTTAAAGAATGTCAGCGATTCACATTCCCACAAAAACCAAGAATGTGCAGGGTACACTTTCATTAAAACAGGCTCATCAGCCTAATGAGCCAAAAGCTCCTGAGATGATAGATGATATGGAAGAAAAATTCAGTTTAAAATGATCTGCAACTCAGATTCTCACCATTTCCAGCCTACCTTTTCTAACTGCTCAGACTGGATTCAATTTAATCAGTAAATACTAGAGCTAAGAAAGCCCCACACAAGAGCTAACAAATGAGTCATGCCTGTTTGAACCCTTAACCTGTATTGATTATGAACATGTCTTAAACCTCTGCTCAGTCTTTGATCTGGGATTCCTGTTTTCTCCCAAATATCTTTAATTCTTTTTTTTTTTTTAAGATTTTATTTATTTATTTGTGAGACAGAGAGAGAACACAAGCAGGGGGAGCAGCAGGCAGAGGGAGAAGCAGGCTCCCTGTTGAGCAGGGAGCCCGACACAGAGTTCCATCCCAGAACCCTGGGATCATGACCCGAGCTGAAGGCAGATGCTTAACCGACTGAGCCACTCAGGCACCCTATCTTTAATTCTTTATTGGTAAAATAGGGAAAACTATATGATTGCTAAGGGAAAAAAAATGAGTAAAAATTTGTACAGGATATCTGGTATCGAAAGAGTATTTTAATCTGTGAAAGTGCTGATTAATTATCAACACTGGTTGGGAAAACAAACCCTTCTCTCCCTGAGAGAGGTGTCTCATGGCAAACAATTATGTACTGACTGGAATCTGATCTCTTGTAAGCTCCAAAGGGAACTGAGATAAAAGAGAATTTAATCTTTATTCATGAACTTCTTTCTCTGAGGGGGAAAAAAGGTAAGAGGAACCGAAATGGATTCTGTGTTCTGCGAGTGTTTCAGTACAATGAGTCAGGATAGCAGCTCTTCTTTTGAGCGCTGAGGCTCTGTTGCCTTAAAAGCACTGTCCTCTTTACCTGGACAGGAACATGAGTAGGTGGGCCAGATGCTTACTGATGCAGCTCACGGCTGTTTGCCTTCATAGCACTTGAGAATCCGAGCAGTGGTTGGTAAATGGGCTCCGGGCGTTAAGGACAAACGGGATTCCAGTCTGGCAAGTCTGATAGCCCATCTTCAGGATCCATCGGATGCCCCATCCCTCCAGCATGGATCCACATTGATGAGGCCGCTGCCATAATGAATGGAAGGCCACAGAATCTTTCTGGTCTCACATCGACTGGCATCTCCAGCAACCTGTAAAGGGAGCAAGCTCATTGCATTCCAGTTCATGGCCCACGTAGAGGAGTGCTTATCTCTCCAGATAGTATCACCATCACCAAATCCTCCTTGAGGGAACAGGGAGGGTCTGCCACTTCACTAAATTGGTTCCAGCAGAGTTTCTTAGGATTCCTGTTTCCTGGATCACACATACTCTGTGGGAGTTCATGTTCGACCAGAGTTTCAGACTCTTCTTCCAGAGAACATTCTTCTCACAAAGATGCTCTCTGACAGTTTTACAATTTAAGTGAGAAATCTGGGACTTAGTACTTGGTTGATAATGAGAACTGCTTGCCTTGATTTGAGATTCACATCTTCCTCCAGCACCTGCAACACATCTGCAACAGCTGTGTCGTGTCTGTACTTACAATGGCTTTGCTCACTACTCCTCTTCCTGGGATCTTCCACATGATTCTGGAAAAGTTGGATTTGGATCACCTGACAGAACAGTACTACTTCCCAGGTCAGACGGTCTGTCTTGGACTATGAGTGATGAAGACGTGCATGCCAAGTTTTGCCTGTATGTGCCAAACAGTAAGCAGAAAACATAACCCTAATGCCAAAACTAGACAAAGATATTATAGGAAAGAAAAACTATAGGCCAATACATCTCATAAACATAGACTAAAAATCCTCAACAAAATATTAGCAAATAAAATCCAACAATTTATAAAAAGAATTATACACCATGGCCAAGTGGGATTTATTCTAGGAATGCAAGGCTACCTCAACATTTGAAAAGCAATTAAAGAAGCTTACACTTATTAAAGAAAATGAAAAACTTCGATATAAATCTAACAAGAATAAGATCTGTATGAGGAAAACTATAAAACTCTGATGAAAGAAATCAAAGAACTAAACAAATGGATAGATATCCCAAGTACATGGATGGGAGGACTCAGTATAGTCAAGATGTTGGTTCTTCCCAGCTTGATCAATAGATTCAGTGCATTCCCACTCAAAATCTCAGCAAAGTGGGGATACAGACAAAGTGTGTATGCTTACGTATGGATATGTATATTCCTAGGAATTTATCCATTTATTCTAGGTTGTCCAATTTGTTGATATTTAATTTTTCAGGTGGTCTCTTATGATTCTTTGTATTTCTGTGCTATCAGTTACAATATCTCTTTGATTTCTGATTTTATTTATTTGAGTCCTCTCTTTTTTCCTTGGTGAGTCAAGCTATAGGCTGGTCAATTTTGTTTATCTTTTCAGAGAATCAGTTTTTAGTTTCAGTGATCTTCTTTACTGTGTTTATTAAATCTCTTGTTTTATTTCTGCTCTAATCTTTATTATTTCCTTCCTTCCACTAACTTCGAGTTTCATTTATTCTTCTTTTTACTAGTACCTTGAGGTGTCAAGTTAGGTTCTTTATTTGAGACGTCTCCTGTTTCTTGAGGTAGGCATTAAATCGCTATGAACTTCCCTCTTAGAACTGCTTTTGCTGCATGCCACAAATTTTGGTATATTTCTATTTTCATTTGTCTCAAGGTATTTTTTTATTTCTCCTTTTATTTCTCCTTTGCTCCATTGGTTGTTCAGTAGTGTGTTGTTTAATCTCCACATATCTGTGAATGTTCCAGTTTTCTTCATGTAATTGATTTCTAGTTTCATACCCTTGTGGTTGGAAAAAATGCTTGATATGATTTCAGTCCTCTTATATTTATTAGTACTTGTTTTATATCCTGGAAAATATTCCATGTGCACTTGAGAAGAATATGTATTCTATTGCTTTTGGATGAATGTTCTGTATGTATCTATAAGTCCATTTGGTCGATTGCTTCATTTAAGGCTGATAATTCCTTATTGATTTTCTGTCTGGATGATCTATCCATTGATGTAAGTGGGGCATTAAAATCCCCTACTATTATTGTATTACTGTCGATCTCTTTCGTTAGGGCTCTTAATATTTGCTTTATATATTTAGGTGCTCCTATGTTGGGTGCATAAATATTTACAAATATTGCATTCTTTTGTTGAATTGATCCCTTTATCATTATGTAATGCCCATCTTTGTTTCTTATTACAGTCTGTTTTAAAAGTCTGATTTGTGTTATAAGTATTGCTACCTCAGCTTTTCTTTTGGTTTTCATTTTCATGAAACCTCTTTTTCCATCCTTCATTTTCAATCTGTATGTGACCTTAACATCTAAAGTCAGTCTCTTGTAGGCAGCATATAGCTGAGTCTTGTTTTTATTTTATCCATTTGGACAGCCTGTGTCTTCTGGATTGGAGAATTAAGTCCACTTACGTTGAAAGTAATTATTAATAGGTATGTACTTACTGCCATTTTGTTAATTGTTTATGGCTGTTTTGAGTTTCTCTCTAATCCTTTCTTCTCATGCTTTCTTATGGTTTGGTGTCTTTTTTTAGTGATATACTTTTATTCCTTTTCTTTATCTTTCCAGTGTTTATGATAGGTTTTTGCTTTGTGGTTACCATGAGGCTTACATATGACAACTTATATCTGTAATAGTTAAAGTTGGTAACAGATAAAATTTGATCCCCTTGTAAAGTTCAACCTTTTTATGCTCCCCTTCCATGTTTTATGTTTTTGATGTTACATTTTATATCTTTTTATCTTGTGTATCCACTAAGTATTGTAATCACAGTTATATTTACTGCTTTTGTCTCTTAATCTTTATACTAACTTTATAAATGATTAGTTTACTACCTTTACTATATATTTACATTTTCAGTGAAATTTATTCTTACATGTATTTCCTTATTACTAATTAGTGCCCTTTCTTTTCAGCTTGAAGAAGTCCCTATAACATTCCTTGTAGGACTGGTTTAGTGGTGATGAACTCCTTCAGCTTCTGTTTGTCTTGAGAACTCTTTATCTCTCCTTCAGTTCTAATTGATAACTTTGCCAGTTAGTGTATTTTTGGTTGGAAGATATTTTTCTTTCAGGACTTTGAATATATAATGCCAGTCTCTTCTGGTCTGCAAAGTTTCTGCTGAAAAACGTGCTGACGGTCTTATGGGGGTTCCCTTGTACATAACAAGTTATTTTTCTCTTACTGCTGTTAAACTTTTTTTTAAAGATTTATTTATTTATTTGACAGAGAGAGAGAACATGCATGAGCGGGGGGAGGGGCAGAGGGAGAGGGAGAAGCAGAGTCCCCTCTGAGCAGGGAGCTAGATGCAGGGCTCTGTCCTGGGACCTCGAGATCACAACCGGAACTGAAGGCAGATGCTTCACCGACTGATCCACCCTGGCGCCCCTGCTCTTACTGATTTTAATATTCTCTTTTTGTCTTTAACTTTGACATTTTAATTAAAATGTATCTTGGTGTGGGTCTCTTGAGGTTTATCTTACTTGGAACTCTGTGCTTCCTGGATCTGGATGTCTGTTTTCTCTCCCCAGGTTAGGGACATTTTCAGTCATTTATTTCTTCGAACTAGATTTCTGTTCCTTTCTCTCTCTCTTCTCCTTTTGGGACCCTTATGATGCAGTTGGTAGTCTGTTGTGCCACTCAGGCTGTCTTAACTTTTTTTCATTCCTCTTATTTTCTTCTTGCTTCTCTGATTGGGAGTTTTACTGACTTGTCTTTGAGTTGACTGATCTTTTCTTCTGCATCTTGTCTGCTGTGGAACCCTTCTAGTGTATTTTTCAGTCATCTCTGTGACTTCTATATGGCATTTTCTTATCTTTCCCAGCTCTTTGTTGAAGTTCTCACTGTGTACATCCATTCTTCTCCCCAGGTTGGTGAGCATTGTTATGACCATTACTTTGAACTCCTTATCAGATAAATTATTTATCTCTGTTTCATTTAAGTTTTTTCCTGAGACTATATCTTATTCTTTTATTTGGCACATATTCCTCAGTTTTATTTTGCTTGACTCTCTGTGTTGGTTTCTGTACAGTAGATGAAACAGCCTCCTTTCCTCCCAGTCTTAAAGGAGTAGCTTTGTATAGGAGATAAACCTTGTCATTCGACCCTGCCCCAGCTCTTTGTTACCTCTCAAACCTTTGTGCTTATCCAAGCAGTTTGTATTTTTAATAGCATCCAGTAGTCAAGGATGTGCCAGGACCTGTCAGTGTCTCTAGGGGGAGGGTCTTAGGACCTAGATTCAGACTGATTAGAAGCCAAGTCCCTCAGGCAGCAGCTTTTAGAAGTATGCAAGTATAAGCCCCACTGGCCAGCAATCTGGTTGTATCCCCTGGACTGCAGTTGCAAAACTTGGCGCTCCACATGGATACAAGCTCTTTCTTGGGAGATGAGCTGGAGCAAGGTGGAGGTAGAGTGCCAAGATGGTGCCACAGCCTGTGTTCTTTGAGAGCAGCCCTGTGGTCCAAGAGGTGTGTGCCAAATCTGAAGCCTGCCCCTTAAACTAAAGCTCTAGGACAAGAAAAGAGGCGTCCTTTACAGAAAGACCTGGAGTCTTTGCTTTAGCCTGCTGTCTGGGAAGTGCTTTTGGGGTGGCAGCCCAGAGCCAGGCTATCTAGAATTGTCCTCTGGCAGCAGCTGCAGAAATCAGGGCACCAGACAAGGGTATGAGCTCCTTTCTGAGTGACACCAATTATGGTTACATGGGACCAGGAATGCAAAGTCCCCCTTGCCTTCAGAGCCAGGCAGTCAAGAGCTGTCCCCTGGGTGGCAGCCACAAAGATCTGGGCACAGGCTGTGTGTGAAAGCTTCCTTCCCAGAAGTACTGGTGCTCTGGAGCATGGCATTGGGAGGGCGCCAGAATAGTGCCCACCAATATTCCGTACATATTCTTCTTGGAGAGTGTTCCAGCAGAAATGGGGTATGCAATTCGATGCCTGCCCCTCAGTATAATGTTTAACGTAAGCAAGTGAGCTTCCCTCACTTTAACTTTGGGCACCATCTGCCTGAGCTGGGCCTGGGGGTAGGTGAGTCCAAGCATGCAGGACCTTTAAGAGCCATCTCCCAGATGGCTAAAGTTCTGTGGGTCTTAGAATATGAGCCCTACTTGTTTTCAAAGTTAGGTGTTTTGGGGCCTCATCTCTCACGTGCATGTCCTAAAAGTTGACATACCCATTGTGGGTTTCAAACCCTTTTCTCCTCAGGGAGAAGTTCCAGGTTTTGAGTTTTCTCCCAGTTGTGGGTAACCATGTGTGAGGTGGGGTTTATGGTGAGATTGTGTCCTACCCACTGTAGTGTGGTTTTCTTCTCATCTGCCCAGTAATTAGCCATCTCTCAGCCAGCCTTTAGATTTTGAAGAGGAAATTGTTCCATACATAGAGCTATAGACTCAATCAATGGGAGGAGGTGAGTTCAGGATTTTCCTGTGTTGCCGTCTTGAACTGGAACCCCATCAAATCCATTCTAAAGTTTATATGGAAAGCAAAAGATCTAGAATAGCCTACACAATATTGAAGTTGATGAGCAAAGTTGGAGGACTGACATTACCAGATTTCAAGGCTTACTATAAAGCTGTGGTGATTAAGACAGTATATATTGGTGAAAGAATAGACAGATGGGTCAGTGGCACAGAATAGCAAGCCCAGAAATAGAACCACACAAATACAACCAACTGATCTTTGACAACGGAGCACAGGAACTTCAATGGAGAAACGATAGTCTTTTCAACAAATGATTCTAGAACAACTAGACATCCATATACAAAAAGGTAAATCTAGATCCAGACCTTATACCTTTCCTCCAAATTAATTCAAAGTGGATCGTAGACTTAAATGTAAAATGCAAGCTCATACAACTCATAGAAGATAGCATAGGAGAAACCTCAGTAACTTTAGGTTTGGTGATGACTTTTTCGATATGGTAACAAAAGCATAATTCATGAAAGAAATCATTGATAAGTTGGACTGTCATTGAAATTAAAAGCTTCTTGTCATCTGTTCAAAGACTTCGCATTGGAAGATAGTTTGGCAGTTTCTTAAAAAACTAAAGATACTCTTAACATACAATCCGGCAGTTGCGTTCCTTTATATTTACTCAAGGAAGTTGCAAACTTAGGTCCACACAAAAATATGCACACAAATGTTTATAGCAGCTGTATTCATAATTGTCAAAACTTAGAAGCAATGAAGGTGTCCTTCGGTAGGTGAATGGATAAAGGAGCTGTGCTTCAGACAATGGAATATTGATTCAGCATTAAAAAGAAATGAGCTATCAAGCCATGAAAAGACATGGAGGAACCTTACATGCATATTACTAAGTGAAAGAAGCCAGTCTGAAAAGGCTGTGTGCTGTGTGTTCCCAACTATATGGCATTCTGGAAAAGGCAGAATGAGGCAGGCAGTAAAAAGATCAGTGGTTGCCAGGGGCTCCTAAGTGGGGAGGAGGAAGGGATACATTGGTGAAGCACAGAGGATTTTTAGGGCAGTGAAATTATTCTGTATAATACTGTAATAGTGAATATATGCTATTATATGTTTATCCAGACTGGTAGAATGTATGACGTCTAGAGTAAACCCCAATATAAACTGTGGACATTAGTTAAGAAGAATGTATCAGAGCGCCTGGGTGTCACAGTTGGTTGAGTATCTGACTCTTGGTTTTGGCTCAGGTCATGATCTTGGGGTCATGAGATTGAGCCCCACATCGGGGTGCTCAGCAGGGAGTCTGCTTGAGAATCTTCTCCCTCTGCCCCTACCCTGGTGCTCTATCTCTCAAACAGATAAGTAAGTCTTTAAAGAAAAAGAATAATGTATCGTATTGGTTCATCATTTGTAACAAATGTACCACACAGATTGAAGATATTAATAGGAGAGATTGGAGGAGGCAGAGGTGGCACAGGGGAGCTCTCCATACTTTCCACTGAGTTATTCTGGAAATCTAAAATTTCTCAAAAGGAAAAAAAAATCAACTCTACGAAAAGAAGAGAGATTGCTACCTAGTCTTGATATATATGGTTATACCTTTCATGCAATCCTTTGACACTTAATTATATATAACTTTAATCTCTTCTGCACGAATAGGCATAATCATCCTCACTGAAGTCATGTTGCTGCTGCCATTTTTATCGATTTTATCAGCATTTCCAATAAAACGAATAGAGTAAACCAACACAAATATGTGCTCTGCTAGGCATGAAGTAACCCCTGTGTACCTGCCATCGTATGTGTTTTCTTGTAATCACTGAAAAATGTCCTTCCCAGAGATTCATGAAAGGCATTTTATCTCTAGGATGATGTTTCTGAACTTTCTGATCTTCTGGCTAATGTGAGAAATGTGAATGTTACCATTCTCTCTGCTGTGGGGACTTAAGCATGACTGTAAGGGATTTTGATTGGAGTGTGCCCATAGACAAGTCTGTTTGAGTCCATTCCCCAAGAAAAGAATTAGTTTCTTCATGGAGAAATGGAGTTAATATTGGAAATGGAGTTAATTATTGATCATGCCTTCTCGAGGGCCTCCATAAAATTCCAGATGTACAGGGTTCGATGAGCTTCCAGGCTAGCAAACATTTGCACCTGGAGGGCAGCACATCCCAACTCCATGGGGACAGAAGCTCTTGTACTCGGAACCCTCCCGACCTCCCCCTATGTATCTCTTTACTGACTGTTCATCTGTATCCTTTCTCATATCTTCTAATGTACCAGAATATGTAAAAAAAAAAAAAAGTTTCTGCCTTATTGTTTAAAAGCTGATGTGGTCTTTTTATGTGTCTGTGTCTATTTTTAACCCTTATTGATAAATGAATACCTAACTTTCTTTTCTCCTCTGCCTATAGAAGATCTTTTATTAAAGACCATTCCTGACTAGAAATGACAAGATCTTACAACTGATAAAGGGCTGAGATTCTTTTTATAAAGTATCTTTCAAGAGCTGAGACTTAGTTTTCTGGTTTTCGTTTGGTTTTATTTTTTGTTTTTACCCTTGCCTCCCTTCCCTGAAAGCGGAGAAGTAGATTGAGAATCTTCCCTTTCACCACAAAGATGTAAATTGGAGGAAACGGGTATCTAAATTGGTGAAGCAAGAGGTCAGTGTGCAACACCGTATGCAACAATTGTACTGTTTTCCCATTAGTGCAAATAGAAATATCAAGAAAAATCTTGCTCTTCAAAATATAACTAAAGGGCAATGGATAATAGGGAAAACACAAGGAGAAAAGTGAAATGTTTATGAAGAAACAAATAAATGTAACTTGTAGAGTAAAGATCATAGGATTCTTTCTTCAACATTCTACTGCCCTTATTTCTGTTCCATCTGATCTGGAGACTTACGACAGTGTACTGTTTTGTTCTTAGTGGTTTTATATCTAAAAGACGTTATCCATACAATTCTTGAGTGAGAGCCTTGTCGGTGCTTCTGGTGTGTCCCCTGAAGCCCTTGGCAGAGCTCATGTAGACAAACTCTGGATTGATTAATACCATCTATTCAGTCTTTTTTTTTTAAGATTTTATTTATTTGACAGAGAGAGAGAGAGAGTGCACACAAGCAGGGGGAGCAGCAGGCAGAGGGAGAGGGAGAAGCAGGCTCCCCACTGGGTGGGGAGCCTGATGTGGGGCTCGATCCCAGTACCCTGAGATCATGATCTGAGCCAAAGGCAGATGTTTAACCAACTGAGCCACCCAGGGGCCCCCATCTATTCAGTTTTAAAGTCAAGTCTAGATTATCTGCTTCAAAGGGGAGAACACAGCTGGGAAGCTGGAGCACTGAGAGAGCTGCTAAGTAACAAAAGGTGTTCCTCTTTCTCTTAATCCTCCTTAAGGAAATCTCCCACCTACCTTTCAAAATGCACTTCAGCTGTCACCTTCTCTCTGAAACTACCCACATCCCCAAGTAAAGATTTTGCTTCATGCTTCTGTTTTCACGTGTAACTCTGTTCCAGCACTTTTAGTATTGCTTTGAAATTATTTGTGCTCAGGGTGTCTGGGTGGCTCAGTCAGTTAAGTGTTTGACTCTTGATCTCGTCTCAGATCACGATCTCAGGGTCCTGAGATTGAGCCCTGTGTCCAGCTGCATCCTCAGTGCGAAGTCGGCTTGTCCCTCTTCCTCCCCCTCCCCCTTCTCCCCACTTGCTCGGAGCACGCGCGTGCTCCCTCTCTCTCTCTCTCTCTCGCTCTCGCTCTCGCTCTCAAATAAATAAATAAAATTCTTTTAAAAAGAAATTATTTGTGTTCAAGTTTGCTCCCCTCAAAGGCAAGTCATTCATCTTTATGGCCCTCATAGTAGTCCTGGCTTGGCATGAGCAGAACCACAGTGAAAGTCTTAAATGAATGAATAAAATAATACCAATTATTATTAGGGCCTAGGAAACAGATTTCATCTTCATATGACCAAGTCTGTCTTCTCTAATCCTCAGTTATAGACTATGACTCCAACCCTACTCTGGTTCCTAATCGCAGACAAGTAGCCAGTGTGCATTCATAAGAGATTGTGCATTTTTCACTGAGAACCTGTCAACACTGCAAAAAAAAAATCAACAAAAAACAGTCAACAACAATAACCACAAAACCTAGTAATGACAAAAGACAGTAACGACAAAACGTTGAGTGAATGTTCTCCTAATGATAGATCAATAGTGACATCTTAATGGAAGAAAAACAAGTTATACTATTTAAATAGTCAAATAGTGTCTCATAAGATTCAGCGATCCTCAGTTCCTCAGGATTTCCCAGACTGCGTGTAAATTCCTCATTAAAATGAGTTCTCATCTCTGCCAACAGGAACTCATGTACAACCCTCATCTTGGCAAGACTTCTGACGCCAAAAATATGAAAATGTCTCTTGGCTGCTGTCATGTCTGAATCCCAAAGTAGTCTCCATAAGGACCTCTGTGACGAACAGAAAGCTTACTATGTCTTTATGTTGGAATATATGGATTTGACTTGTAGATATCATAACCTGAATACAAGCAGCATACAACTGGGCCTTCTGGCTCCAGCCCTGAGGCTGGTCTCCCCATGGTGCAGCACCCAGAAGGAGCACAAAACAGACCTGAGAAGACCACTGAGAACCAAGCTCTACCTAAGATTGCTCCCTGAGGAGTGAAGAGAGTGTCTGCACATCACACACTAGGACTTCTAGAAAATCTACTTTAGATAGCTCTCCCTCTCCCAGTTCTCCTCCTCACGGAAGTGGCTGTCTCTCCACTCCATGGCTGGGGCTGGGGTGGGCTCTCACCCAGCACAGTGCTGGCTCTCAATAGGCTCATGGGCTTTGGCATCAGCAAATTAGAGGCACTGAAATTCTCTTAAAAACAAAAACAAAACCTTGGTAAAACTGCCCCTCTCTTCAAATCACTGATCTGTTTCCAGAAACCCCACCACTTAGGTGGAAAGCTGTTAATGTTTTTTAAATCCCAAATTTCAACAACACAAAGATGGTACACTCCACTCCTATCCAAGATACACAAACAATCTTCACATACAACAAATATAAATTAACATATGATTGCATACCAAGCCTGGATAGCTGTCTTGGGAAGAACACACTATGGAAGGTTCCTGGGGGAGATGTGGGTGTTATTCCGTGGTTCCCGGGGTAGCCTCTGCCAGAGGAGAAGCATGGGGTCTTCACAGAGTTCTTTCCTCATGGATACAATCGCCACCAGGTGTTTTGCGTCATCAAAACCATGCTGGGTTCTGATTGATTGCTTTCAGCTCTAATTTTGGTCATCTGCTTCCTCGTGCGTGGATTAGGCCTGTCCCTCTGTTGCTGTTCCAGCTTCTTGAGGTGAGAATATAAAAACTGCATTTTAGATTTTTCTATTCTTTTGAGTGAGGCTTGGATGGCTATGTATTTCCCCCTTAGGACTGCCTTTGCAGTATCCCATAGGTTTTGGACTGTTGTATTTTCATTCTCATTGGTCTCCATAAATTGTTTAATTTGATTTTTGATTTCCTGGTTTATCGAGTCATTCCTGAGCAGGATGGTTCTTAGTCTCCAAGTGTTTGAGTTTCTTCCAAATTTTTCCTTGTGGTTGAGTTCCAATTTCAGAACGTTGTGGACTGAGAATATGCAGGGGATAATTTAAATCTTTTGGTATCGGTTGAGACCTGTTTTGTGTCCCAGAACATGGTCTATTCTTGAGAATGTTCCATGGGCATTAGAATAGAATGAGTATTCTTTGGTTCTGGGGTGTAGTGTTCTATATATATCTATGAGGTCCAACTCGTCGAGTATGGCATTCAAAGCCTTTGATTCGTTGCTTAGTTTTTGCCAGGGTGTTCTGTCTATTTCTGATAGTGGAGTGTTGAGGTCCCCTACTATTAATGTATTTTTATTTATATGTCTCTTTATTCTGGTTAAGAGTTGGCTTGTGTATCTTGCTGCTCCCCTGTTGGGGGCATATATATTTATAATTGTCATATCCACTTGTTGAATACTTCCTTAAAGAATAATATAGTGCCCTTCTGCGTCTCTAACTATAGTCTGTAATTTAAAATCCAATTTATCTGATATGAGAATTGCTACCCCAGCTTTCTTTTGAGGTCCATTTGCATGAAAGATGGTACTCCATCCCCTTCCTCTCAGTCTGAATGCATCTACAGTAGAGCAGATCAGCAGGACTAGAAGCTGGTGCTTTGAGAGAATCAATAAAATTGACAGACCACTGGCAAGACTTATCCTAAAGAAAAGAGAAAGGACCCAGATTATTAAAATTATGAATGAAAAAGGAGAGGTCACGACGAACACCATTGAAATTGGAAGGATTATTAGACATTTTTATCAACAGCTATATGCCAATAAACTAAGCAATCTGGAAGAGATGGAATCCTTCCTGGAAACCTATAAACTACCAAGATTGAAACAGGAAGAAATTGATTTCCTAAACAGGCCAATTAATTATGAAGAAATTGAGTCAGTGATAAACAACCTTCCAAATAACAAAACTCCAGGCCCGGACGGTTTTCCTGAGGAATTCTACCAAACATTCAAAGAAGAAATAATACCTATTCTCCTAAGGCTATTTCAAAAAATAGAAACAGAAGGAAAGCTACCAAACTCATTCTGTGAGGCCAATATTACCTTGATCCCCAAGCCAGGCAAAGACCCCCTCAAAAAGGAGAATTACAGACCGATCTCCCTAATGAATATGGACGCCAAAATCCTCAACAAGATACTTGCTAATAGAATCCAACAGTACATTAAAAGGATTATCCATGATCAAGTGGGATTCATACCTGGGATGCAAGCGTGGTTCAATATTCGCAAATCAATCAGCGTGATACATCATATCAACAAGAAAAGACTCAGGAACCATATGATCCTCTCAATTGATGCCGAAAAAGCATTTGACAAAATACAGCATCCTTTCCTGATTAAAACCCTTCAGAGTGTAGGAATAGAGGGTACATTTCTCAATCTCATAAAAGCCATCTATGAAAAGCCTACTGCAAATATTATTATCAGTGGGGAAAAGCTGGAAGCCTTTCCCTTAAGATCAGGAACTCAACAAGGATGCCCACTCTCGCCACTATTATTCAACATAGTACTAGAAGTCCTTGCAACAACTAATGAATCATCGAGCCTTACATCGGAAACCGGGGATGTACTGTATGGTGACTAACATAATATAATAAAAAATCATTAAAAAAAAAGAAGTCCTTGCAACAGCAATCAGACGACAAAAAGGGATCAAAGGTATTCAAATCGGCAAAGAAGAAGTCAAAATGTCTCTCTTCGCAGATGGCATCATACTCTATATGGAAAACCCAAAAGAAGCCACTCCCAAACTATTAGAAGTTATAGAGCAATTCAGTAACGTGGCGGGATACAAAATCAATGCTCAGAAATCAGTTGCATTTCTATACACGAATAACGAGACCGAAGAAAGAGAAATTAGGGAATCCATCCCATTTACAATAGCACCAAAAACCATACGTTACCTTGGAATTAACTTAACCAGAGACGTAAAGGACCTGTATTCTAGAAACTATAAATCACTCTTGAAAGACATTGAGGAAGACATAAAAAGATGGAAAAATATTCCATGCTCATGGATCGGAAGAATTAACATAGTTAAAATGTCCATGCTACCCAGAGCAATCTACACTTTCAATGCTATCCCGATCAAAATACCGAGGACATTTTTCAAAGAACTGGAACAAACAGTCCTTAAATTTGTATGGAACCAGAAAAGGCCCCGAATCTCCAAGGAACTGTTGAAAAGGAAAAACAAAGCTGGGGGCATCACAATGCTGGATTTCGAGCTGTACTACAAAGCTGTGATCACAAAGACAGCATGGTACTGGCACAAAAACAGACACATAGACCAATGGAACAGAATAGAGAACCCAGAAATGGACCCTCGGCTCTTTGGGCAACTAATATTTGATAAAGGAGGAAAAAACATCCGGTGGGAAAAAGACAGTCTCTTCAATAAATGGTGCTGGGAAAATTGGACAGCTACATGCAAAAGAATGAAACTTGACCACTATCTCACACCATACACAAAAATAAACTCCAAATGGATGAAAGACCTCGATGTGAGACAGGAATCCATCAAAATTCTAGAGGAGAACATAGGCAGCAACCTCTATGACATCGGCCAAAGCAAACTTTTTCATGACACATCCCCAAAGGCAAGAGAAACAAAAGATAAAATGAATTTATGGGACTTCATCAAGATTAAAAGTTTCTGCACAGCCAAGGAAACAGTCAGAAAAACTAAGAGGCAGCCCACGGAATGGGAGAATATGTTTGCAAATGACACTACAGATAAAGGACTGGTATCCAAGATCTGCAAAGAACTTCTCAAACTCAATACACGAGAAACAAATAAACAAATCAAAAAATGGGCAGAAGATATGAACAGACACTTTTCCAATGAAGACATACAAATGGCTAACAGACACATGAAAAAATGTTCAAAATCATTAGCCATCAAGGAAATTCAAATCAAAACCACACTGAGATACCACCTTACGCCAGTTAGAATGGCAAAAATAGACAAGGCAAGAAACAACAATTGTTGGAGAGGATGTGGAGAAAGGGGATCCCTCCTACATTGTTGGTGGGAATGCAAGTTGGTACAGCCACTCTGGAAAACAGTGTGGAGGTCCCTTAAAAAGTTAAAAATTGAGCTACCCTATGATCCAGCCATTGCACTACTGGGTGTTTACCCCAAAGATACAGACGTAGTAAAGAGAAGGGCCATATGCACCCCAATGTTCATAGCAGCAATGTCCACAATAGCTAAATCGTGGAAGGAGCCGAGATGCCCTTCAACAGATGACTGGATTAAGAAGTTGTGGTCCATATATACAATGGAATATTACTCAGCTATCAGAAAGAACGAGTTCTCAACATTTGCTGCAACATGGACGGCACTGGAGGAGATAATGCTAAGTGAAATAAGTCAAGCAGAGAAAGACAACTATCATATGATTTCTCTCATCTATGGAACATAAGAACTAGGAAGATCGGTAGGAGAAGAAAGGGATAAAGAAAGGGGGGGTAATCAGAAGGGGGAATGAAACATGAGAGACTATGGACCATGAGAAACAAACTGAGGGCCTCAGAGGGGAGGGGGGTGGGGGAATGGGATAGACCGGTGATGGGTAGTAAGGAGGGCACGTATTGCATGGTGCACTGGGTGTTACACGCAACTAATGAATCATCGAGCTTTACATCAGAAACCGGGGATATACTGTATGGTGACTAACATAATATAATAAAAAATCATTAAAAAAATCATTTTACTTATTTAAAAAAAAAACATGCTGGGCGCAAGGATCTATCCATTCCCCCAAGTCCCAGATGGTTCTGAGTTGCTTACAAGATACATTCCCCAAGTTCTAGGTCCAGTGAGGCACCAGGGGCTTAGTACTCAGGTATTCGTTATCACCTCCATCACGGGGAAGCAAATCAGAGGGGGCGGGGGGTGGGGAGAACGAAGGAGGAAGGAAAGGGGGCGGGGGAGGCACTGATTAAGGCTGGGAAACACTCTTATTACCACTCACTAGGTCCTTATTTATCAAAAATCTGCCCTCAGCAGGTTGAGTCATATGTATGGTACTTCCCCTTCAGGTCTACACTGCCAGCTTTGGTCCCAGTGTTATGTGATATTATTTTCTGAACACGGGCATTGCTGTCTCTATGCAAGTCAGTTTTGCCAGTTCTAGAATTCACAAGCCTCTTGGAGAAGCTTATATTTTTAAAATAATTCCCAGGGGCGCCTGGGTGGCTCGGTTGAGCGGCTGACGCTTGATTTCGACTTAAGTCGTGATCTCAGGGTTGTGAGATCGAGCCCCACGTTGGGCTGTATGGTGGGCATGGAGCCTACTTAGGATTCTCTCTCCCTCTCTCTACCCTTCCCCCCTCAAAATAAAATAAAATAAAATAAAATAAAATAAAATAAAATAAAATAAAATAAACTCTCAGATATAAATTGCTCCCGCAGTGATGTGATGTAGACATTTCTAATGTTCCACACAGGTTCTAAACCTGCCTTGGCAGCACAGTGGCGGTCTCAGCCAGGACACAGGGCAGTGGCCCCAAGGAGAATTAGACACCTCTCCCCTTCTTACGAAGTATCCAAATCCTGTAGAATTGTGCCTCTCAGAATTTGGGTTAGACCTGTGAACTTGTGAGGAATCTGCGTAGTCTTTCCCAGTTAGAGAGGGACAGATTCATGCAAAGCTTTGGTTTCCGTGTGATGTATGCAGAGGCGCAGGGTTTTTTCCCCAAAACTGTAACTCTGAACTCAAGAGTAATTTCTTCTGCTTCTCTTCTACTTTGAGTGGGATTCCAGGGGGTCATCACAGACTGTGCTTGTGACACCCCCAAGCCTCTCCAAGCACCAGTCCAGAACCTTGGCAGTTGTGAACTCACTCTCTTTTTTTTTTTTTTTTTTTAGATTTTATTTATTTATTCGACAGAGAGAGAGAGACAGCCAGGGAGAGAGGGAACACAAGCAGGGGGAGTGGGAGAGGAAGAAGCAGGCTCATAGTGGAGGAGCCTGATGTGGGGCTCGATCCCATAACGCCGGGATCACGCCCTGAGCCGAAGGCAGATGCTTAACTGCTGTGCCACCCAGGCGCCCCTGAACTCACTCTCTTGACCCAGTTCCAGGTGGGGGTTCAAGCCGAGGTATGGTTAGCTACTGAGTCCCGGGTTCCTGGCTGGCAGTCCACCGAACAGGCTCCTTTCCTCCTGCCTTGAAGGCAGCCTGCGCGTGGACAAGCACCCAGGAGACACATCATCCAGCACCAGACAAGCATGGCCAAACAGGTCGGGCTTTTTGGGAAGTTTCTCGGGGGATGTGTAGAGAGCATGAAGGTGAGGTAGGGGTTTTCCATCATAAGACACCTGAGAGACTCATGGAAAACCTGTTTTTCTCTTTCCACAAGGAATCACTTATCGTGAGACTGTCCCCAATCCTCTGTTCCCACACCTTCCCATGTCACTTCACTGCTCACTCACTGTTCTCTTACTTTAGCTAAGCTTCCCTCAGCCCCTCCACACCCTTCAAGTTGCTGGTTGTGTTATTTGCTCCAGGAATCTATCTTGATGACCTTTCTTCTGCCAGCTTAGCCTTCCACATTTTTTCCACCTCTGATGCCATCAGAGAAGAAAAGACCTCATGCATGAGTGGGGAGATGGTGGGAGTGAGGGTGAGGCCACCAGCAATCAGGATTTCTGTCCTTGTCATGCAGTTGGATTACACGGCAAAGTCCCAGTTATGGGCTTGTAAAAATGCTCATAAACTTTTCTTTCCCACAGGCTGCTCAGGCTCTCTTGCTCTGTGTAGCTGATGAGAAATAACATTTCCCCCCCAAATTAGCAAAAGAAAACTGCCCGAGCACGGGTAAGCTTAGCAGCCCTCAGCTTGCTTTCTGCCTTGTGCATTTCCTACAAAAGATGTAATTACGTGTTTTGGTTGGGAAATGCACTCTGAAAACTCCTGCCTTTCTACTTTCCAGAGGGACGTACACAGGGATGGAGGCATCAGAAACTACATTCCTCAAGAAGTGGAACTGAAAATGTCACGTGGGCATAGACAACAGTGTTTATAGTCACGAGGCCAGAGCTCAGGGAAGAAATTGTGTGAATGTGGAGTTTCATATGTCAGTTTGAATGCAGCTGGGCTGCTGGGAGACCTGTTAATAGGGGCCCTCTGGGACTCAATTGGGACATCTTTGTGGAGGGATGTTTTGATCAATCTTTCAACGAAACAACATTGTGTTTTTGAAGAAAGAGGTAGAAATTGGGTTTCGGAGTAGCTGCATCAGCCCCACCTGAATACTTCATGTAAAATCTCCACACCTCACAGAATGACTGACATATGGCAGGTGCAGGGGGTGATCATTAAGGGAAGTGATTAGTCCCTGGGATTCCATGTGGCGTGCTGCATGTTCACACCTGGTCTGGGGTTGACAACGTCCTGTGAGGGAAACAAGAACCACCAAGCACAGAGACAAAGGAAGAGACATTTCAGGAGGGACTTTTGATAACTGTGCCAATGCCAAGAAAGCTTCTAAATTAAACATGCTACGTGTTTATCTCACCTCAGAGAGATACAGACACTTCCTGGAGCCTCGTATGTAACTACTGAATTCTTCATTTTCTGGATTTCAAGACAAAAATTTTAAAAATGATGTTTAAGAGGTACATATCAGAGATGCAGGTAAGCGAAAGCTTGCAGAGGGAGGTGGGAAGGAGGGAGTGGAGGGAGTTAGGTAAGAAAGACCATATGGCCCATTTAGAAACTTAGTACTATAGGCTGCTTAAAATTTCCTCGTGACTCCATATCATGTTAGCACCATGTGGGTACAGCTACTACTTTATAAAGAGAGTAAGAATAGAGTGCTGATGCAGATAAATTTTGCCAGCCTTCGCTTTCTTTGCTGTATTCTAATTATGTAGAATATTTCCAGTGTTGATAAGGTGATTGATGATATTCACATTTCATTGCATATAATTTAGATGTGATTATAAAGTGGGGACACCTGGGTGGCTCAGTTGGTTAAGCATCCGACTCTTGATTTTGGCTCAGGTCATGATCTCAGGGTCATGAAATCAAGCCCCATGCATCGGGCTCTGTGCTAGGTGGGGAGTCTGCTGGAGATTCTCCCTCTCCCTCTCCCACCCACCCCGGTTTGCACTCTCTCTACAAAAAAGAAAAGAAAAGAAAATTTAATAAAGAATCATGGGATTGCCAATGGGTAAGGAAGAAGGAAAATAATGAATGTATTGCTGAATGTTGCATAGAGTCTGTACGTGTGTGTGCGTGTGTGTGCGTGTGCATAGTTTGGAAGTGCACACACAAGTCAGCTGATGTGTGGCGAGTTTTCAAGGAGAAATTTTATTGCTGTGGTTATAGAGTTGTCAGTTACTCATTTCCTTTTCTTTCTACTTTCTTATTTGGGTCTATCGGAATAAAACACTTTCCCTTTGAAGTGATTTTCCCCTCCTTACCTCCTCCTTTACACCACATAGAGGAAAACTACAGCTCCACTGGTATCCATGTCTATACCTGTCCCCACACCCACACCCGGCATCCATGTCTATGCCTGTCCCTGCTGCTGTGGCTCACAATAAAAACTATGTTTTTGGAGATGAAAATGCGACTTTTATCTTCTCACATTTCTGCATTATTACACCAAACCATAATCTTGCACCACCTCACCCTCTTCAAACAACCTTAGCTTTCTCTTGTTCATTCTTGAGAGCATGCCCAGAAAAGAACTAAGAAGGCAAAATCTGGAGCCAAGAGCTTGAGGCTGCAGATGAGAGCCCACGAGTCTGAACGGCAGTGTGGCAATAAATGAAGACCCACCAATAAGAAGAGGCGAAGGCTGTGACGGAGAGCTCGCTACAGCAAGGGAGTCAGCCACCCTCACTTGTGCGTTGGTAGAGACTCAAAGGCCGGCAGAGGAGTGGGAAAGCTTTAGTGAACAAAATGGAAATTTCCACGTATGCTTGGAGTGGATGCTATCATGCTGAGGTGACTGGAGGTGGGCCAAGTGAAAGCAGGACATCCTATGTGATTGGTTAGGGGAGCATATTGGTCCTAAGTTAGAAGGAGGAACAAAAATGAAGGAAGCGGTCAGTTACTAATCAAGTCCTGGCCATTTGGGGCTAATTGTTACAAGGGTTACTATCTGGCTCACTGGGTTGTCACTAGAGATAGCAGCCTGACTTCCTACAAGTCTGACTTAAAGCAGGCTGACCTCCTAGGCTGTTTGTTGTACATCGTGGTCAGTGTCCTGAACAGGCCATTGCAGGTTATGGGTCAGAGTTTTATTTTTTATGCATGGTCTATCCGTTGCCCGTTTGTACATTCAGTCTCTCAGCAGTGTTGCAAGGAGCTGGAGGTAGAGCTTGGCTCTAAAGCCAACAGCAGGGAGAGCTGAAATTTCTCAAGGCACAGCAACTCCATTTGGATTATTTGCCAGTTGACATCACCTCATGTGTCAGCAACTGAAGCACCCATGAGGCTTGAGTATTGGGATCAAGCCCCCTGACCCCTGACTCCCCCATCCCAATCGCTGGTGATGTTGGGTGGGGGCTGTTGTGTCTGAGCCCCACTCCCATACTGTGGCCTGGGTCTCTCTGAGTCACTGTGGCAGCAACAGAGGGGGAACACTCCCCTCCCTTGGGTTGGAATTGTTCTGTAACTTATTCAGAAAGAGGGCACTGTGTACTCACAATGCCAGACAGAAGCATCTGAAAAATATCTGCAGACGGTAGTCGTGTTAAATGTGGCTCCCAACCTTCCCATCCATCTGCATGAGGTTGGCCTGACAGTACCGCTCTCTGAAAATGAGACAGGGAGCTGGGGAAGATGTTTATTTTTCTTTTCTTAATTTGATCTGGTCTACGTCTTCTCCCTTCCATGTGAAACTCCAGGATTCCAAGGTTTTGAACAGTAAAAGCAAAGGACCTTCTGGTGCTGGAGATTAAGGATCTGATTAGATGGCTCCTTAAGGAGCAGCTGTGAAGCAGCTGATGAGAGACTCATTCAGTAAATGACTGAATGGAGAATGGAGTGAAGAAATGCTCAAGTTCAAACCCATCTTGAATGTCACTGCCTCCGGGAAGTTTACCACACAGCCCTGGTCTGAGTTCTGCTCCATGATCCCTAGGTCCTGTACCTCATGTGAAAGGAATTGCCCAGCTAATGGTGATGATGTCCCTACCACTTTCTTCCCTTACACTGTAAGCTTGGGAGCAAGGACCGCCTTGTACCTCTGCTCCCCCAGCACCTGTCACTGAGCGAGGACTTGCCTTATGTTCATTGAAGGAATACAGTATGAATATGAATACACCATAAGGGGAGGTTCACAGTTTGGGAATATTGGAGAGAATGTTCTGAGTATCATTATTCTTGTGCTCTTTTGCTCTAATGATCAGCCAAATCTTTTTTAAAATTTTAGTCTACTGCACATGAACCATTCATAAAAAGTTACCAAGTGATATGATATTATCTCATCCCTGTGAGGCATTTGGGTCTGAGCACAGGGTCAGGCTATGTTGATAGATTCAGGTAAACAGAATTTGTGCCTGGTCAAGAAGTGGTTGTCAAGTAGTGAGATGTTTGGATTGTGTGGGTGACAGAGTTTCTAGCAGAGCCATCATGGCAGCATCTGAGGGAATAGTGAACAAAGGTTATATTTTGGGGCTTGGGGGATAAGGACAGCTTTGGACATGGTGAACTGGAAGTACCTATCAGACATCTAAGTGGGGCTCAGGAGAAAGTTTCGCATTGAAAATAGTGAATTTGGGAGGAGTCAGTAGCACAGAAATGTAATTGAATTCTCAGAGTGAATCCTTCTGTCCAGGTGCAGTGAATAGTAGTAGAAAGACTAGGACCATGCCCTGGGAAACATACATATAATGGACAAGAAAAGAAAACTGCCAAGAATACAGAGACATATCTAGAAAAGTGAGAGGAGGTAGGAGTAGAAGCCAGGACACAGAATGTGTAGAGATTATGAAGGGAATCATGATTCTAAAAATGTCCGAGGTCAATCCTGACCCTTGAGTTACTTATATTGGTAGTTGTTTTCTGTGGGAAAGAGAAGAAATTAATGTCTTCCATTTTTAAGCCAGAGAACTTTTCCAAAAGCCCAGCTGACTGAACAATAGAGACAATAGTTTTAAGAAGAGATAGATTTATACAAGTTTTCTTTGCTTGCAAAATAATAGTAACTAATAATAACAATCACCTTGTGCCTCTAGGGTAACCTATCAGTGAAATAAGATCCTGTTTCTTTTTAAGCCAGAGATAATCGTACGAAGTAACTGGCACCATTTCTATAAACATGATTAATCCAGGTATTTCAGGGGAGATGGCTCCCAATGGCTCATGACAACCACATTGCCTATCAAAATTGTGTTTCCTCAGTTCAGTTCAGAGACGGAGCAATGCTTGCATGGAAAAAAGGCTCACCTAGAACAAAGCCTGTAGACTGATGTTTCCTGTTCTGTGACGAGATAGCTATCAAGAAGAGAGGTGGCAGACATCCTGGTTGAGGCAGAAGTCTTCTCCTGTGTCAGGAGGCAAGGAGAAAGGTGTGGAAGAGGGTGCAAATAAGACTGTAGGTGTGGTAGTAAGAAGTTCAAGGATTCTTTTCCTGAGAGTTTCTATTTTCTCTGAAGTAGAAGGGGAGGTAATTTGCTGAGACTGAGAATGGGAAGGAATGCCTGAAGAGAATATTTGGTGGAGAACAGAAGGGAAAGTTGACTGGGAAATATAATACAGGTAGTTAGTTTGGAGTGGCACCCCTTTACACGTTCCTTTTTAAAACAAAGCTATTCTAATTCCTTTTATCTAAAAGATCTGAATTCTATCTCCTTTTTTGTCAAATAATTGTCACATGTGCTTCCATGTAAGAATAGCTCTTCTGCCAAGGCACCTGTGGCTTCCTTCTGATGGTTCATGATATTTTTCTTATTTTGAGCACCTGCCCAGACATGTGGGCAGTCCATCATGCTGCACAGCCTGGTGCCTCTCCTCTTGCAGGAGCTCCCAGGAGATCATAATCTCAATGATTGTGCATATAATCTGTACCCACAAATAGTACACCACTTGCGTCCTCCCTCTTTGGGGCCCATCATTGACTGCTGTGATTTCCCTTCCACGTACACAATAGTCTGCTATTTGTCTTGTATATGGCACCCCAAATGAACTGTGAATGCATCAAGAGAATTACATCCTTAGCTATCATTTGCTAATCCAAAATCTTTGTCACTTCAACTTGAATCCTTTCTCAAAGTTGCTCAATATCCCTGTGGCTTCACAGGCTGCTCCATTGGCTTCCATCTGGAATCACACTGCTGATGTCTGTTACTGTCTGATCCTCGGTGGCCCAGGAAACCATTCAAGTGTGACAAGTCTTGTCCATGAGGCCACACTTCTCTTTTTATTGTAAGGCCTTTCTGTAGAACTCATTTCCCACGGATTTTTGCTTGAATTAAAATCAATAATTATCACCCATTTTTCACCTCATTGAGCCCACTAAACCCAAAAGCAGAGAAAAATCACCATATCACCAGAAGACATAATCCAGTACTTCAATACTACCCCTCTTATTAGCTACTGACCAGGAACTGATGACTTTGACCTGTTATAGGATTTCCCTCAGTGTCTTTGTTTTGGGCTTGCTCAGAAGAAACAGGGACATTCTTACATGAAGTAGTATACAGTGACTGTGAGCGATGTCACCTCCATTGATCTCCAGGTTTCTCCTTCTCCAATTAGAGAGTGAGGCATTTTGTACAAATTTGGTACATGGGAAGTAACAGTTGCCATCACTACCCCACTCTGTGGCGTTACATTTTCTTAGTGGCTTGAACTTCATGTTAAGGAATTTAGTATTTTGTGTAAACAAATGAGTACTACTTAAACATTTTTAAAGTGGAAAGTGATGAAATTTTATTTGTGTTGACAGTATTGTTGTTCTTTTATGTTTCCCTGGTGTTGTTTATATACTTAGTGCTGTCTACATTAATCTTAAATCACTTGGCAGCAGGAGCTTGATACATATGACTTGATGTCTATGGGGCTTAGCAGAGTGTCAAGCACTGATGTTTGCTTTATTTCAGTATCATTTGATGATTACTTCTGGACCTAGATGATCTCTCAGGTTTCTTTCAGCTCTAAAAGTCTGTAAGTCTAAGACATTAACTGTTCATTACTGTATTAGGGTTCTCCAGAACCAATAGAAGAGATACCTAATAGAGAGGTACAGAGATAGAGATAGAGATAGAGATAGAGATTGAGAGAGAGAGACAGAGAGAGAGAGAGAAAGATTTATTTTAAAGAATTGGCTCATGGGATTATGGAAGCTAACATGTCCAAAATCTGCAGAGTAGTCCAGCAGGCTGGAGACCAAAAAAAGAGATGATCCTGCAGCTCAAGTCCAAAGCTGTCAGCTGGCAGAATTCCTTCCTCAGGGAGATCAGTCTGTTCTTCTGTTTAAACCTTCAACTGATTGGGTGAGGCCCACACACATTATGGAGGGCAATCTGATTTACTCAGCCTACCCATCTAAATGTAATCTCATTCCAAAATACCCTCCCCAAAACACCCAGAATAATGTTTGACCAAATATCTGGGCACCGTGGCTTAGCCAAATTGACATATAAAATCAACTATTATAACTACCTATGTGTGAAGAACGATGATACTATGTCAATTTCATTTTATGTAAAAAAAATATGTATTTTGAGATTTAACTGGAGATTTTGGTAGTATATTGTTCATTTCTACTTAATATTGTAGATGAATGAAATATATAGTGGTGAGTACATTCCTGTTGATGTCTTCCACCATGCTGCCCACAGGGAGCACGGAACACTGAATGATGATGGATAACAGTGTTGTCCTTGCCATTTTGAAAATCACTCAAATACTATCAACTGTGAATGTAAAGAACTTTAGTTTTAAAAATGGCATGTAACTGGTGAGCCCTTTGCAACCTCTCTCATAAGCACACTAAAGTGCTTGTAAGAATAGAAAAAGAGACCTTTTTAATTAATCATGAAATTTAACACTATATTCAAGCTGTTGCCGTTATGTTTGATGCAGAAATGAATGTATTCTAAAAAGTGTGAATTGGGGGGCGCCTGGGTGGCACAGCAGTTAAGCGTCTGCCTTCGGCTCAGGGCGTGATCCCTGCGTTGTGGGATCGAGCCCCACATCAGGCTCTTCTGCTATGACCCTGCTTCTTCCTCTCCCACTCCCCCTGCTTGTGTTCCCTCTCTCGCTGGCTGTCTCTATCTCTATCGAATAAATAAAATAAAAATCTTAAAAAAAAAGTGTGAATTGGCAAAATTGATTCAAAATAAAGCTGGAAATCTAAGCAGAGAAAACTAATGAAAGATTTGGAGGAAAAGCTAAGCGAAATTTTCCTTCTGGTCTTTTTAGTATTGAACTTCACTGTGTTTAATATTTTATGCGTATTATTGAATCTCTGTGGTTGATTCAGCACATAGAATTCACAAGCTTAATTTGATTTTAGGAAGCTGTGTTCATGAAACAACTTGGAAGATTTTGTTATAGATAAAATTTTACTATGAATATAGATAAGGCAATCATAAATAAATGCTAGAAAATTAAATCCAGTAGTATATTATAAAATAATTCAGGGGTGGTTTAATGTTAGGCAATCTATGAAGTCATCACTTCAATGGGTCCAACAAAAAATCATATGATAATCCCAATATATTGTCTAAAAGTGAGTACAGTTTAACATTTATTCAAGATTTTTAAAAGTCTTTAGAAGATTAGGAGTACAATGACATGTTCTTCCTGTGATAAAGAGCTTTATCTTGATCCAGTAATCCAGATCATACTTAATGAAATATCAGAGTTGTTTCCACTAAAATCAGGAGTAAGTCAAGAGTACTTTCTAGGACCATCATTGTTTAATACTGTTTGAGAAGTCCTCACCAATGAAATTGTGTATGAAATAGAAATGAGTAATTTTGGGGGCACCTGAGTGTCCCAGTTGGTTAAGCATCCAACTCTTGATTTCAGCTCAGGTCGTGATCTCAGGGTCATGAGATCGAGCCTCAAGTTGCGCTCTGTGCTCAGTGGGGAGTCCCTCTCCCTCTGTTCCTCCCTCCACTTACACTTGTGCCCTCTCTCTCTCTTTTTGTCTCTCAAATAAAGTCTTAAAAAAGAGTACACTTAAAAAGAAAAAAGAAATGAGTACTCTGAAAAGGAAGAAGAGAAGTTAATTTTCTTACAGTTTATATGATAATATATCTGAAAAACAGAAAGTCCACTGAAAATTGCTTATAAGGATTCAATGAGTTAGCTCAATGGGCAAGACAAAAATAATATATAAACATCAATAGTTTTTCTTTATAGTAATAATAAATTACTAGATGGCATAATGGAAATCTATTTTTTTGAAGCAACAATGAAAAAATTCATCAAATATCTAGAAATGCTCTGCAAAAGAATAGTTTTTTAAAAAAATTTCTATCTCACTTATAGGTAGAGTCTTGATGAAAAAAAAATCTCATAGAACAGATTGGTGGTTGACAGGGGCAGAGGGTGAGGGACTGGGTGAAATAAGCTGATGGGGTGGAGGAAGATCAAAGATACAAACTTCCAGGTATAAAATGAATAAGTCCTGGTAACATAACTGTACAATATGGTGACCATAGTTAATACACTGTATTTTATATTTGAAAGTTGCCAAGAGAGTAGACTTTAAAAGTTCTCATCACAAGAAAAAAATTATAACTGTGTACAGTGACTGCAATCAACTAGACTTATTGTGGTGATCATTTCACAGTTATACAAATAATGAATCATTATGTTGTACATATGAAACTAATATAATGTTATATGTCAATTTAGAAAAATTCCTGAAAGCTTTAATAGACATTTTGAGCAATTACCCCCTTTACATATAAAAGGTTTTATAAATAAATAAGAAAAATATTCATATCCCAGTAGAAAATCTGGGCAAAACCATAAAAAAAGAATTCACCAAAGAAACATGAATATATAATAAATGTAATAAAAATGTTTGCCCTATTAGAAAAAAATTAAAATGAAAACAAGATGCTTGTCAAATTACTATAAATGTAGATAATTTAAACCATAATACTCAGTATTGGTGAAGATAAAGCAAGAGGAGCATTCTGTTATACTGCCAGTGAAATTATAAATTGGGACTACTTCTCAGGAAGGAATTTGGCAGCAATGTAACTTAAGGAGCATTCTGTTATACTGCCAGTGGAATTATAAATTGGGACTACTTCTCAGGAAGGAATTTGGCAGCAATGTAACTTAAGAACCTTGAAAATTTCCTAACCTTTGATCTGTCATAACCACTTCTAGCAATTTATCCTAAAGAAACAGTGAAGGATGAAGCCAAAGAGTTATGTACAAAGTTTTAATTGTAATATTTATGATAAGGAAAACTGGAACTAACTGAAGTAAAGGAGAAATTATGCAGTAAGTTAGGATGCATGCAAAAATATAATACCGTACAGCCATTATAATTAGGTTTCTAAGGACTCTTAGTGGAAATGGAAATTAACATAATTAAAAATTGCTATATAAAACCATATATAAATAATATATAAATTGAAACTTTGTTCAAGGAGCATATGTGCAATTAAAATATTAATTCTTTAGATAGGACAGGAATTGAGATTTAAATTACATTATTTTAATTTTATTCTTTATACTTGTCTGTACTCTATGAATTTCTAGAAAGAGCACGTAACACTTCTACATAAGAATCATATTAAAAATGTTTAAAATATTGATACAGTCATACCTCATTTTATTGAGCTTCATTATATTGTGCTTCGGAGATGTTTTTTACAATTTGAAGGTTTGTAGCAACCCTGTGTTGAGCAAGTCCACTTCACACCATTTTTCCAACAGCATTTGCTCATTTTGTGTCTCTGTGTCATTTTTGGTAATTCTTATAATATTTCAAACTTTTTCATTATTATTATATTTGTTACAAGGATCTATGATAAGTGATTATGTCTTGCTGAAAACAGATGTTGATTAGTATTTTTTAGCAATAAAGTATATTTTCTACAAGAAATATATTTTTAAATTAAAGTATGTGTATTATTTTTTAAGACATAATGCTATTACATACCTAATAGACTCCATTGTAATGTAAACATAACTTTTATATGCACTGGAAAACCAAAAAGTTCATTTGACTTGTTTCATTGCAATATTCACTTTATTGCAGTAGTGGAGTCAAGCCCACCATATCTCCGAGGTATGTCTGTCATCTATCTAAAATGAGGTTGGGAATTATAAAGATGGCTCTAATCTGTCAAAGAACCAAAAAATAAATACATATAAAATGAAAAGGCAATAAGTTGAGAGAATTAGCTTTAAGTTTAGTAAATGTGTATAAGAAAACAATGAAACAACAGCAAACATGTTTCATTATAATAAGTACAATGAAAATATCTGATAAAAAATCTTTAATAAATTTACTAAAGTTTTTTGAAAAATACCAAAATTATATTAACATAAAAACCTTTGAAATGTTGACAATGTGCAAGGAATATAGTCATACCGTACTTAAAGTATGAGAAATTCTTAATTAATAATTCTTGTGTAATGTAGTTCTGAAAGCCTGATTCAGTCTTTACAGATACATTCATGACCATTTTTCCTGAGAGACAGAATTTCTCCATGTTTCTCATACTATTTCTCTGTCCTATGGGCTACAATTACAGATACAACAAAAACAAAAATAAAAAGACAACATTAAAACAGTGGAAAATATTTTATTAAGTCATAGTATTGTAAACATTTATTATTTCGATATTTTTACAGGAGGTATGTTGCTATGACAGGTCTTTTCAGTAAGGGCCCAATTTTAAGTATGGTAACTATTACATTTGTATATTATGTTTAAAGGCTAATTATGTGTAGAAACGGATTACATAAAGATACAACTTCTCCCTGCTTGTGGCCTCACATTTTTACCATTTGCTGGTTTGGGTCAGAATGCAGAATGAGTAATTCCATCTATAGGCAGACCAAAATTACTAAAATATTTTTCAATTCTATAAAAAAATTTTTATTCACTTATACAAAATCATTTCAAATATTACAAACATTTAGCATCACTGAACCTTATTTAGGTGATGATTATTCTAATACTATCAGAAAGATTGAGACAGTCAAGTACATGACTTGCCCTGCCCTTAAACAAAACAGCAATATGAAAAAATAACATAAAAGAACTTATAAGTAGGGGCTCCTAGGTGGCTTAGTTGGTTAAGCATCTGCCTTTGGCTCAGGTCATGATCCCAGGGTCCTGGAATCAAGCCCTGCATTGGGCTCCCTGCTCAGCAGGGAGCCTGCTTCTCCCTCTCCTCCCCGCTTGTGCTCGCATTATCTCTTCACTATTTCTGTCTCTTTCAAATAAATAAATAAAATCCTTACATTGACATGACAAGAGGATACCAAAAAATTTCTAAATCATGAAAAGACAATGTGAATATAAATGTACTTAATGAAATCATTAAAATAAGTTTTATCATTTTTCACACCTCTGTATTTTGTTGTGGCTTATAATGTACATACTTGAACTACGTAAGAAGTATGTGTACAGAACTTACAAATAAATAAATGTATTTTGAAAAAATCTTTTAAAAAAGAACTTATAGATAATATTTTCAGATATTTACAACTAATTATAGTTAGTGATAAAGTAGCTGCCTAAATCAGTATCTTTCCCTTTCTCCTTTTGTAAACCATGCAAAAGCAGCAAGGAGGAAAAAAAATTCTAAATTCATTTTTCCATGACATTGAAACAGGGGTAATGTATAGATTCAAAAATATGTCTAAGGATCTACATGGCTGACCTTGAGCTAAATCTGTGCAGATAGGAATAAAGAGAAGAATTATGAAAAGCTGCAGGGGAATTCAGAGGGAAAATGGCACATTGCATACAAGTAATCAAAGATCACTTTCTCTCCAGAAGTAACAGCAATATTCTCACCAGAAGCAAAAGAGGAAACAAAACAAATGACTGAATGATACCTTTAGTGTAAAAGTAAAAAGCAGTCAATCTAGAATTCTGTAGCCAGTGAAAATAATAAATAAAAAGGAAGGTGAAATAAAAAATTCTCAGCAAAATTCTCAGTAAGCAAAAGCTAACAAATTCTTCTCCACTGGATCCACAATGAAGCAAATGCTAAAGGAAATAGTACTTCAGGCTAACAGAAAATGATGTCATATGGACACTCAGATTAAAAAAAAAAAAGATCTAAAAACAAATAAAATTGCTGTGTGTAGTAAATGCTATGCAAATAAATATGAAACGCTTTTTTCCCCTTTTACTTAATTTCTTTAAAAGATAATCATTAAAAGCCAAAATAATGTTAATGTATTGTAGGATACATATGTAGATATATAAAAGCAAATATAACAACAATTGCACAAAGGACAGAAGGGGCTAAATAGAAACGCTTTACATGAGGTTCTTACAATATATGTGAAGTGATTTAATATTATTCCAAGTTGGACTGTGGTAAGGTATGGGTAAAACTTGTCATCACTAGAGCAATCAATAAAAAAAATAATACAAAGAGTTAACAGGCAAAATACTAATAGACAAGATAAAATGGAATACTAGAAGTGACTCAATTATCTCCCCCACCCCAAAAAAGGAAATAACAAAAAAGAGCAGAAAACAGGAAAAGAAAAAAAAAAACAACCAGCAAGATGGTAGATCTAAACCCAACCTATCAATAATTGCACTAAATATAAACGGGATAAATATTCCAGATTAAAAGGAGGACTTGTCAAATACAAATCCTTGGATTTGTTGCATAAAAATGTATGATGCAACTATATACTGTCTGTAGAGATACACTTTAAATAAAGGACATAGGCAGAAAGTAAAAGATGGAAAAAAATATACCAGCATCATCCTGAAGAAATCTAAGATGACCATACTAACAAACAAAGTTGTCTTCAACAAAAGGAACATTAGCAGAGTTGAAAATTTCATAATGGTGAAAGGATCAATCAGTCAAGAGGATGTAACAATTTAAAATGTATAAAAAAATCCTAATGAACCACAAAAAACCTGCATGAATTCAGCAAAATTACAGGATATAAGATCAGTACACAAAAATCATATGCATTTCTATACATTAACAATGAACAATCTGAAAATGAAATGAAGAAATCAATTCCATTTACAATAGCACCAAAAGAATAAAATACTTAGGAGTAAATTTAACCAAGGTGTGGAAGACTTGTACACTGAAAAGTACAAACTATTCATGGAAGAAATTAGTAAGATTTAAATAGATGGAAAAACCCATGTTCGGGAATTGGAAGACTTCCTATTAGTAAGAAAGGCAATATTATCCAAAGTGATATACAGATTCAGTGTAATCCCAGTCAAAATCCCAGTGGCCTCTGTTGAATAAATGTAAAGGCTGTTTCTAAAATTCATATGGAACAGCCAAAACAACCTTGAAAAAGAGAAAGAAAGTTGGAAGACTTACAGGTCCCAATATCAAAATCTACAGAGCTATAATAATTAAGATAGTGTGACATGCATGTAAGGATAGACATAGATCAATGTAATACAATTGAAAGTCCAGAAATAAACCCATACATCTGTGGTTAATTGATTTTCCACAAGGGTGCCAAGACCATTCAGTTGCAGATAGAATAGTCTCTTCAACAAATAGGTTGTGAGACAACTGGATATTCACATACAAAAGGATGTTGGTCCCCTACCTCACACCATATACAAAAATCACCTCAAAGTGGGTGAAAGGCCTAAATATAAGAGGTAAAACCATAGAACTAGTAGAAGAGAACATAGGTGTAAATATTCATGACCTTAAATTTGGCAATTGATTCTTAGAAATGATACCAAAAGCACAAGCCACAAAAGAAAAATAATAGATAAATTGGATTTCATGCAGAATACAAATTTTTGTGCATCAAGGACATTATTAAGAAAGTAAAAAATAGTCTACAGAATGGGTGGAAATATTTGTAAATCACATATCTGATATGATCTGTTGTCCAGAATGTATAAAGAACTTTTACAATCCAACAACAAAAAGACAAACCACTTTATGTCCACTAGGATGGCTAAAATAAAAATAAGTGTTGACAAGGATGGGGAGGAACTGGAACCCTCATACATTGCTGTATGATGTAAAATGGTGTAGCCACAGATTAGCAGTTTCTTAAATATTTAACCATAAATTTATCATATGATCCAGCAATTCTTAGGTATCAACTCCAGAGAAATGAAAATAGTTATCCATACAAAAGTTTGCACACACGTGTTCTTAGCAGCTCCCTCAAAGACTATGATGGAGAGAGTGCATGCAAGACTGTTAGCCAGATGGAGGCTTACGGAACATAATGTAATCATGAAATACTATTCCATTCCCTGTTCCATCAGGAGAAGCAAGTTGCAGGCTCCATTCACACTCAAAGGAAGCGGATCATACAGGGTGTGAACACCAGAACACAGTCGGGTACACAGTCGGGTGCAGTCATAGCAGGATCATTAGAGGTGACTTTAATGTCTGTCTTTCCATTTCCTTCCCAGAAAAGTATTCCCTAATGATCAGATCATGACTCCTATCTACTCCCATATATCAGACTCCGTCCCCTCATCTGTTTGGTATTTTTTCCTGTAGTACTTGAATCAGTCACTACCTGACATTGTACATACTTATTTGCTCATTCTCTTTCTCCTTATGCTGGACTGTAAGCTCCATAGCACAAGGGCCTTTTCAGTGTAATGTTGTATTTCAGCACCTATAAAAGTGCCTGACACGTGATAGGTACTTCATAGTTGTGAATGAATGAATGAATGAATGAATGAATGAATGAATGAATATTATAGGTAATGGCAAAATATTTTTTATTTTTATTTTTCTATTTATTTATATATTCATTTTTTAAAGAGAGAGAGAGAGTGCATGCATGTAAGCTGGGGTGGGGGTGGAGAGAGGCAAAGGGAGAGAGAGAGAGAGAGAGAGACAGAATCTTAAGCAGGCTCCGTGCCCAGCATAGAGGCAGACTGGGGGCTCGACCTCATGACCCTGAGATTATGATCTGAGCTGAAATCAAGAGTCTGAGGCTTAACTGACTGAGCCACCCAGGCACCCCAAGGCAAGATATTTTTTAAGGAGAATGGCCTTGTGTAAACTCTATTCAGGAACAGTGAATTTGGCTACATGGACAGGGAAGAAAAGAGGCTGAAGGCAGGGAGATCAGTTGGGTGCTGTCGCAGCAGGTCAAGTGCTTACAGCCAGGGTCTGAAGTGAGCAGGATCCAGGGAAAGGCAGTAGAGCAGAGGCATGGGAGAGGAAACAGTGTTTCATGGGTAAGTTCATGAAGAGAGGTGACAGATATACGAGGAGGAGGGGGGTGGGCTCTCACTGCTGGGAGAGGGTCTCAGAATCCTCTGTCTCGGCCCTGCACTTTTGGTCCCTCCTCTTCCCTTTGTCCCAAGGCATAGCAGCTGCTTGCGCTGCCTGCCACACTGTTATAGTGAGAAGGAAACTGGGCATGGTAGGTGAGGGCCCTCATGCCACACTGAGAAGCTGGGGACACATTCTGCCCCCTGAAGACAGTGTGGGCCTGGGACGAGTGAGGGAAGTGAATCCTTTTACAGGGACAGAGTCTCATGCAGACAAAATCCTGACTGGATGCTTGCAGCCACCTAGAGAGCATTACAGCTTAATTAAAACATCAGACCAGTGGCAGCCATGAAGTCCAGGTTCAGCAGACTATATACAGTCAGCAGTGAGCATTTGTCGTAATTACAGACGAGGGCCAGAAGCACCATCATTTCATTAGCAAGGCTTGACGGGTATGTCGTAACTCCTTGAGCTGAAACTGTGGTGGTCACCAACACTCAGCAGCCTTAAAGCTGCTTGGGACTCCTTCCTCCTGAAGCTTAACCAGACCCAAAGAAGTGGGTAAGCACGCCTGAGTGTACTGGCCTGGCAGAGAGAAAAGAGGTGCATGGGGAGAGTGGTTACGGGCCTGCTATAGCTCTGAGACTCTGCCATTCAAATGCCTATGCTGCCCAGGACTCAGACACCCAAGCCTTGTGATATTATCACGTGGTGACTGTTGTGTTCCCACATGATCCAGCAACGTGACCACAGAACAACGTGCACATTGGAAGAGCTTTTTCTGTAGAAGATTCAGGGCACTTTGAGGGATATGAGCTCATACCCAATGGCCTATTGCACCTGCCTATTTACCTGTAGCTACAGACAGGTGTGTGAATGAGATGAGGCTCCCGCTAGAAGACAGTGGGTTGCAGTGGTCAAAAGGACCACATTTTGGAGTCAGCCCCCATGGGTTTGAATCTCAGCTCTGCTGTTGATTAGTTGCATGATCTCAGACAAGTTCCTTAATTTCCCTCTGCCTCAGTGACTTGTTTTTAACTTCAAAATGGGAATGATAATAACAATCCCAACTTCATGGAGTTGTCTGGAGAATTGAGTGCTTGCAAAGACTCTCCATATCTTCTTAAGAACAATTTGTAAGTGCTTTGAACTGTGCCCTGCACATGTAAAAACAACAAATTTTAAAATGTTATTTTTGTTTTTTTTAAAGATTTTATTTATTTATTTGACAGAGAGACAGCCAGCGAGAGAGGGAACACAAGCAGGGGAAGTGGAAGAGGAAGATGCAAGCTCCCAGCGGAGCAGGGAGCCCGATGTGGGGCTCGATATCAGGACCCTGGGATCACGCCCTGAGCCGAAGGCAGACGCTCAACGACTGAGCGACCCAAGCACCCCTAAAATGTTATTTTATGAAGGGTCTCAGTTACTGTAAATATTCCAGAACTGAAAAGGGGATGAATTAGGTGCTGTACTAATTTCATAGCATTCCACGAAATTGTAGGGATGAGTCTATATATTGCCCACTCCTTCCTGGTCCCTTAAAAATAAATCCAGGGGCACCTGGGTGGCTCAGTTAGTGAAGTGTCTTTCTGTCTTCGGCTCGGGTCATGATCCCAGGGTCCTGGGATCGAGCCCCGCATCAGGCTCTCTGCTCAGCGGGAAGTCTGCTTTTCCCTTTCTCTCAGCCCCTCCCCCTCGCTCATGCTCTCTCTCTCTCTCTCTCAAATAAATAAATAAAACCTTTAAAAAAATAGATCCATATCATAAACACAGAGGATCTAGGGGACCCCAAAACCCAGTTTTGTCTTGTGTCCTGACAAAGCCATTCTCACTGTTGCTTTGCTGTCTACTGAGACTATCATGCACTTAGCTTTGCAGTCTACCTACTGATGCAGTCTTTGCTCTCATATTCTCTCTGGACATGTGCCTCTGATTTACTCGCCTTTCCTTCTTGAGAATTGACTTCCAGGCTTCTGCTGCTCAGTATATCATAGTGTCAGGTGAGAGGTGCCTGGGCCCCATGGGACAGAGAATGCAAACAGTCTCATTCTGATGGGGGAAGAATTGGACAGATAGAGGCTTGAGATATTTTTCATGTTTTGAAGAAACTGAAAGCCAGCTTCCAAATGCCTTCTATTTTTAAGACATTGAATGGCAACCAGTATATATCAGTAAAAGGGAGGATGGATTGAACAGTTTTACAAAGATTACTCTAGAGAAGGTATATACATTGTTTATAAGCCTAAATGTTTGAAATTATGCATTATTAATTATCTCAAATCTTCTTTTTTCTATTTTATTTTTGAAGTAGCATTGTCAAAGACTTATTGATGGTAAGGCCTGCCCTTAGGTTTTTAAGATGGGACTGAACTATAATGCAAGCTTGTACATGGCCAAAGGCAAGGTCAGACCAGGACTCAGACCCCAGTAAGTATTTTAATGTCACAAATCAAGCAAACCAACTGTCAAGTATGTTTTAAGCCTCTGAGTTGACAAATATACTTTTCTAATGACTTGAAAAGCCAAGTAAAACTCACGGAGTTCCACATTGGGACATTGCCATGTCGGAAGTTCTCTCCCACACCCTTTCCCACCTGTGGCTCCGTCCTGCACCACAGAGAAACCCAGCAGCACACAGGACTTCAGGTGCCCCCTCCACACACCAGCTTACCAAGGCAGCTTCCCGTTGGCTACCTCTCAGTCCTGGGGTGCACATGCTGGCGTAAGGTGCTGACCTTAGGAGAACAGACCTGGGAAGAGACCTGTGCAGGTCCTGGAAATATGCATGGGGCCAGTGGAGCAGGGAATTCCTGGGTCCTAATTTCCAGAGTGTGACCTAGGTCTGGGCTCCAGACAGACATGCCCCCTTGGTCTGGTCATCTCTTCATCCCAAGACTGGAGGGCAGAGGCAGGGAGGGTCGAGATAATGGAAGACAAGAGCAGAGCACACTTAGAGGAGGGTGCTGGGGCAGAAACCCCTCTAGGCCAGGTCTAAAAAAGTACTTGAGTAGTACATTAACAATTCTGAAAGTTTCTCATTTTAATTTGTCCTTGTATTTCTAAAATAGAAGGACAAATTATGTTTTATGTACTTTACACTATGGTTTTAACACTTAAACAATTAGTACAGTTATGTCATGCTAGTAATGAACATGACAGGATTTTCCACTTCATAAAAAGAAAAACAGTAAGTAAACGGATTTGATTTTGAAATCCCAAGTATGGATAGAAAATGCTGGATCTGATTATTTTAGGTTCCATGCTGGAGATTATCTCTAAATCTATTCCATATTTCTAGTTGATGAAGATATAAAATTATCTTTCACTTACCTGTATTAATATCTTTATTAATAAACTGAAATTTGTAGCTGCTGCCTGAAGTTAGAAGGTCAGCCTTCCCCCATCACCCACACATAAATTCTACTAGCTGTAGAATTTGTTGTTTTCATATGTGCTAGCAGTAATGAGGTGACACACCTCCTTTTTGCTCCTGGAGTGGGATCAGAAATAAATAGCTAAAACAGAGGTTTAAATAGGATTCAGAGTCTCAACAGAATACAAAAACATCATGGATTCAGTAGAAAATCTCTCATCATACCAAAAGCCAGTAAGATCTTAAATGGAATGAAAAAAGACACCAATTAGAAGACAGAGATTGATGGAGTGGGTTTAGAAAACACAACCCAATTATATGCTGTCTATAAGAAACTCACTTCAAATATATCAGTACAGGCAGGTTGAAAGTAAAAGAAGAGGAAAAAGATATATCACACAAACATGAACCAAGGCAAAGCAGGAATGGTGATATTAATAACATATCAAGTTGACTTCAGAGCTAAGAAAATTGCTAGAGACAGAATGGTACATAATGTAATGATAAAAGGGTCAATCCATGAAAATGTAACAATCCTAAATGTGCCTGCACCAAGGCACCAAGCTGCAGTATGTGCATAGTAAAAATTGGTAGAAACTTCAAGGAGAAACAGACAAATCCATAATCATCTTTGCAGACCTCAAACACCTCTCTGTCAGCAATCGACCAAACAGCTACAAGAAGGTCAGCAGGGACGTCAAAGAACGCAACAGCGTCAACCAACAGGACCTAAACGACATTTATAGAACATTCCACCCAACCTCAAAAGAACACACATTTTTTTTAAGTGCTCTATTCGTAGGATGAAAAGGTAGGCTATAGCCTGGGAGGAAATATTTTCAAACCATGTGTCCAACAAAGGACTTTGTCTAGAATATATAAAGAACTCTCAAAAATCAAACAATCCAATTAGAAAATGGGCAAAGTTCCCAAAAAGAGATTTCACTGGGGAGATAGCAAATAAGCACATGAAAAGGTGTTCGATATCATTAGCCATTAAAGTGGTTAAAACCACATGAGATATCACTATACACCTGTTTAAATGCGTAAATTTAAAAAATAGTAGAAACACCAAGTATTGGCAAATATATAGAGAAACTGGATCCCTCATAGATTATTGGTGGAGATGAAATCATTTCACACAATGGCCTGTACACAAGTGTTTCTAGCAATTTTATTTGTGGTAACAACAACAACAAAAAACAACTTACATGTCATTCAATGCTTGAATGGTTAAATGAACTGTGGCATATCCTTACCACGGAATTCCACTCAGTGATAAATAGTAATGAGCTATTAACACGTACGACAACCTGGATGAATCTCCAGAGAATTATGCTGAATCAAAAATAAAAGGCTAGTCCCCAAAGATTATGTAGTATATGATTCCACTTATGTAACATTTATGAAATGATAAAATTATAGAAGTGAAGAAGAGATTAGTAGTTGCTGAGGCAGGAAGGAATTGCAGATGCCCATAAAAAGATGCAGCATGAAGGATCTTCTTGTTAATTGAAATGGTCTGTACCCCGACTGGGGTGATGTCAATGTCTTCATGCGATAACGTACTGTTGTTCTGTAAGATGTCACCATTAGGGGAAACTCGGTAAAAGATACTTGGGGTCTCTGTGCCATGTGTTATTTATCACAACTGCCTGTGAATATACAATTATTTTAAAATAAGAAGTTTAATTAAAAAAATACAATCTGCTCCAGTGAAGTCCAGCCCAAATTTCAGACGCCCTAGAAAAATTCACCACGAAGTAAAGGCATGAGACTGGAAGGAGAGGAGTAAAGAGTGTTTGTAGTAATTTTTTTTCCTCTTACTTTACTTTTTACTTTTTTAACCACATACAAGTGACTTTTCTAATTTTAAAAATTCAGTTTATTTAAACTGAATAGAAAAAAAAAGTTCATCCTTCTCCCCACCTTTGGCAACTCTATTCTCTGTCTCTGTAAATATATATATATATATATATATATATATATATATATATATATATATATATATTTTTTTTTTTTTTTTTTTTTTTTTTAGATTTCACGTATAAAAGAGATCGTATGATATTTGTCTTGCTTTGGCTTATTTCACTTAGCATAATGCCCTCAGAGTCCATCCATGCTGTCACAGATGGCAAGATAGCTTTCTTTTTTATGGCTGGATAATATTCCATTGTATGTATATGCTACAACTTCTTTATTCATTAATGGACATTTAGGTTGTTCCTTCCTTAGGTTGTTACCTTGACTATTTTAAATAATGCTGCAATGAACATGGAGGTGTTTATATCTTTTGAGTTAGTGTTGTCATTTTCTTTGGGTAAATAGAAGTAGAATTCCTGGATCATATGATAGTTCTATATTATAATTTTTTGAGGAACCTCCATGCTGTTTTCCACAGTGGCTGCACCATTTTGCATTCCCACCAATGGCACGCTGCTAGTGTTCCCTTTTCTCCACATCCTTTCTAACACTTGTTATTTCTTGTCTTTTTTATAATAGGTATCTAACAGCTGTGAAGTGATAGCTCATTATAGTTTTAATTTGCATTTCCCTGATGATTAATGATGTTAAGTATCTTTTCATGTACCTGTCAGCCATCTGTATGTCTTCTTTGGAAAAATGTCTATTCGGGTCTTCTGCCCATTTTTTAATTGGATTGTTTTTTTCTGTTGAGTTAATATGAATTCTGTATATACTTTGAATATTAACCCCTTATCAGATACATAATTTGCAAATATTTTCTCCTATTCAGTAGGCTGCATCTTCATTTGTTTGAGGGTTTCCTGTGCTGTACAAAGCTTTTTAGTTTGATGTAGTCCCATTTATTTATTTATTTATTTATTACTTGTTTTCATGTCAGATTCAAGAAATCACTGCAAGTCGCAAGGAGCTTATTCCTACGTTTTCTTCTACAAGTTTTAGGGTTTCAGGTTTTACATTCAAGTCTTTACTCCATTTTTAGTTGATTTCTGTGTACGGTATAAGAAAGTGGTCGAGTTTCACTCTTTTTCATGGAGCTGTCCAGTTTTCCCAGCACCATTTATTGAAGAGACTCTCTTTGTTGATATTCTTGGCTCCTTTTTTGTTAATTAATTGACCATATAAGCATGGGTTTATTTCTGGCCTCTCTGTTCTGTTCCATTGACCTATGTGTCTGGTTTTATGCCAGTACTATACTATTTTGATTACTATAGCTTTGTAAAATGATTTGAAATCAGAGCACATGATGCTTCCAGCTGTTTTTCTTTCTCAAGATTGCTTTGGCTCTTCAGGATTTTTTGTAGTTCCATACAAATTTTAGAAATTATTTTAAGTGATTTTAATGACTTTTAAGTGATTTTTCCCCTAGTGAAGCAAAAAAAGCTGTTAATGATTTTTAAAAGTTAGAAGATCTCTATGAAAACAGAGCCTCATCCCAAGCCCCATGATAGCAAATCACCCTTGAAATCTTAGCTTTATATCTTAATATTTCACATCCCATGGGTTTTGTCATCCAGAAATTTAAATGTGCACATTATGCATGTATTTTATAAAGAGATTAAAATACTACAAGCTGGACATCTTTCTTCATCTGATTTAGAACTCTGGGCATGAAAATAAACCCAGCTGTTCCTGGCAGATATTAAGTGATTCCTTGGGATATGAATTTTAAAAGTCTTGCTTTTCATCCTTCTATCACATTGTGGTCATTTATAGACGAACATCAAAGGCAATATTCTCATTTATTGCTCATTGAACATTTTAATACCTACACTTGACCCTACACTGACTCAAATTAAATTATTTAGCTTATTTCTTTTCTTCCCAGTTTGAAGTCCTGTTGAAATTGTCTGTATGTAATAAGCCTGTAATGGCAGAGAAATGGTCTCTTGAATTCAAACACTGGGCAAAAGTGATCTCGCCTACCAATCAAGATTCCTTGTCTTTGTTCTTTCATACTTTTGGTAACTACTGCAGTTTTCTGAAATCTATGTCATAATTTTACTGCCCAGTTTGTATTTGTTAAAAATACCATCATATAGAGATAGAATAATGAAACTCGAGAAGAAGTGACTTCTGGTCCATATCTCATGGTGACTTTGCAGACAGCTACTGAAAAAAAAAAAACATTAAAAAATTGATAAGCCGTGTATCTGGCAGGAAAGAATGTTTGTCCTCTAGGGTCATGAGCTTTTTATAGGTAGTTTTTCAAGTTCTGCCAGATATACGGAACAGGAAAGGCATATTGAAAAAGCATATAGCATATCACTAACTTAATACAAATGAAATTAAAAAAAAAACACCCTTTATCCTTTCCATCATCCTCAGAGTTAGAATGCTCTTCATGATTGATTGATAAGTCTTTGAATCATAAAACATAGGCAGTTTTAGAGTTAGTATTCTCTTTGTTCAGTAATATGATCCATTATAAATAAGGAAATAGTAAATGTGTGATCTGCTTCCCAAAGACTTCAAAATTTTCCCCAAATTTGTAGTTCTCAGTATGACTTTGGACAGATGTAGTATGTAATACTATACGTGTAAGTGTGTAGTATTAAACAAAGCTCGCCACATAATTCTGATCTTTGAATTTCCTTATTGACAGACAGTATTATGAAATGTATAACAAAAGAAATTCACATGTGTACTCTTGGAAAATACTTTGAATGTTAAGTATCAGTGACATATGCCCTAAGTCCTTCAATAAACAGTTATTGACTAGGAGCGCCTGGGTGGCTCAGTCAGTTAAGTGTCTGCGTTTGGCTCAGGTCATGATCCCAGAGTCTTGGGATCAAGCCCTGCATCAGGCTCTCTGCTCAGTGGGGAGCCTGCTTCTCCCTCTGCCGCTCCTTCTGCTTGTTGTCTCTCTCTGTCAAATAAATAAATAAAATCTTTAAAAAATGGTTATTGACTAAATTGCAGAGTAAAATCTGCAACTAGAAAATAATTTCAGTGTTCATGAAGACATTCATTTTTTATGGGTCCTCCTATCAGGAGTTCCTATAACGTACATCACAACTTTGTGAACTCCATGACAAAGGGACCAGCTCTCTTTATTGACAAATGAGTACCCAGAGCATTTGCCCTGTGTCTGGCATATAGTGGGCACTTGGAAAAATTTGTGGAAAATGAATAAGGCAAATGCCCAGCATGACTCCCTGGTTTCTGGTTTGGAGACCTAATTGAATGGTGATGACATTAACTAATAGAAAATATAGAGTGGGGACAGGAAAACCAAGAGGGGAATTTAGCTATGGGAATTTAGAGGAGGAGGGAGTGTCTGTGTTGAATGCTGCCAAGAGAGCAAATATAAAAGGGCTAAAAAGTCAAGGTCATCACTGGTGAGTAAAGACTGTTGGTTATCATGGCAAGAACAGTTTCAGAGGAGAGATGGAACAGAATCCAGCTCTGCACTCTCCCCCTGAATTCTGGCACCACCTCTACAGCCTACTAAGATGTTCTTTTCCCCATAGCATTGATCACTTCTTTTTTTGTCTGTCCCTTTTTAGAGTCCACCAGAGCTGTCCAGTGAATGGCTGTGTGAGCTAGCCCTTCATTGCCTGGCAACAAGCCAGCTGGAACCAGGGTCTGTTCCTTCCCCCAGTTAGAGCGGCTACACATAAACTCAGCTTCCTAGGGAACCAGTGGTCCCAAGGTCTTTTTTTTTTTTTTTAAGATTTTATTTATTTATGTGACAGAGAGACAGCCAGCGAGAAAGGGAACACAGCAGGGGAGAGGGAGAGGAAGAAGCAGGCTCCCAGCCGAGGAGCCCGATGTGGGACTCGATCCCAGAATGCCGGGATCACGCCCTGAGCCGAAGGCAGACGCTTAACGACTGCGCTACCCAGGCACCCCGTCCCAAGGTCTTAAGTACAGAGAAGCTGGTTGTTTCTAGTCCTCACCTAAGTAGCTGGCATCTAAGCTTGGGTTTTGTCATGCCTGAACCACAGACATTTATTCTCCTCTGCAAGGCTACTTTCATTTCTACCCGATCAAAAGGAGACCAGTGGTGGTGGTCTGTCCTAGAACACCATGGACCTAGGGGGTCTGTGCTAGAACATCGTCCCATAGTGCATCAGCTGTTATCTGCCCAAACACACTTGTCTTTAGGATGCTGTGAAGATGAGGGACAGGTGGCCCCTCTGCCTGTAAGTTCCAGAGGGCACCAAGTGAAGATGGCGCAAGTCACTGTAGGACAGAGAGGCTGCTGAAGTAGGGAAGAAGCCACTTTCTCCCCAGAGCCTGGCAAAAGGCCACCTTGAGATGGAAGACATCACATAGACAGCAAGAGAAGTTCACTGGGAAGGCCATTTAGTGGAGGCAGGATCTCATTATCATGTCCATAGGCTTTCCTGACTAAGCATGGTGACATGGTGTCCATGGGCCACTTGAGCCTGGAGTGGAGAGGAGTGATGACCAGATCAAGTGATGACCAGAAGTCCATGGTTACCTGGTCTCAGAGGGGCTGCTCATGAAGTGTAGTGGCCACTATACCAAGGGCCACTGAAGCCTCAGAGTGAGGGAGAGCTGGCAACTGGATTCACGGACCACCAAAGCCCACAGTCAGTTAGGTCCTTCCTTCACAAATGTAAAGCAGCAGATCCTCCATAGAGAAGGAACCTGTGCTGATGAGCAGACCAACCAATCAAGAGGGGCAGGTGTACCCAGCCTCTTCTGAAATTGGGTGCTGAGGAATTTGAGCTCACTGTGAACAAGGAAGGGAGACCTCCACTAAGTCATAACTACAAGGTGAAGCCCCTCACTCTAGAGCCCTCACAGGTGGTGCTCCTGGTGTTCACTCTGAACCCGTTGTAAGACACTCTGGACATCAGCTCCACAATGACAGGGGGCTTTTCTTTGTTTCCACGTTTCACTGATACAGCTCCGGTGCCTAGAACAGCTGCCGACACACACAACTGCCCAACACATATCTGTTGAATAGAATGAATGAATGGATGTTTGAGTTGAGGAACAAATGAGAATCAGAGAAGGGAAACTATAAAGTGCAGTTCCTACACCAGGAGAGCAGCACAATTTCTTTTAATGGCCACTCTACTCTTGGTTTAGCGATTGGATTGTGAAGCCATATAGTATGGTGCATTGTGGCACCTTCTTAGAGTTCACCTTTTTTTAGCACCATACCTTACAGAATTGAGTTGACTATGCCCCTTACTCCACGAAAGGCCATCACTTCTTTCTTTATTACCTGTTCGACTCTCATTCCCTCCCCAGTCAGACCCACTCGACTGCCCTGCATATATGTGCTCACCATCCACGTTCTTGGTGTTCACTTTTATGTGTACCTGCACTGATGTGCCATGGCACGCCTGGGCACGGTCCCCCAGGGGGGCGCCAATTTTGATGGATTGGTGCCCATGCCACATGAATTTTACCTGTTTTAAATATTGTCCCTGTAAATAGTCTTGGAAAATACATAATGCTCATTTAAATATGCTTTTAATTTTTTATTAATAATGTTGAAAAATGTGTATCTCTGATTCTCTTTTTCCTTCATTCTACTTTTTTGTTCTTGTTTTTGCAAATGATGCATGCTGTCCTTACTTCTTCTGACTGCTACCAAATATTTCATTGCAAGCACTAACATTTTAGTTACCCACTTTTCTAAGCACAGATACAAAGGTTACCACCTTCTTGCTGCCATCAGCAACGCCACTGTGGTTAGGAATATCCTACTGCATCTTTCTTTTTGGAGACGTGTGCTAATTTTTCCCAGATATATACCAGATTGAATCACTAGGTACAGTGGTGTATGTGTCTACTTTCATTATGTGTTAATAATTATTCTCTGTTGAGGCTATCTTCATTTACATTTTCTCCAGGAATTCATGAGGATTCCTGTGTCCTCTGATGATCTCCAGAACTTGGTATTATCTTCCTTTAAAAATATTGAGTATAGTGGTATTGCATTGTTGTTTTAATCTCTGCATCTCTAAATTCTAGTGAATATGAACCTCTTTTTAAATAGCTGTTAGCTATTCAGCTTTTCAGTTCTGTGCTTATATTCATATTCTTTGCCAGTATTCTAAAGGGCTTCCTGATTTTTCCTGTTTATTTTCATGAGTTTTAAATGTGCCAGACACGAATCCCTTCTAAGTTTTTGGAGCCTGAAAAAAATCTTTCCAATCCATTGATATTGCTTTCTCAGTATTTCTACAAAGTGGAATCAACTTTTATGTCCTAGTATTTGCAGAAAGGGATGTCCAGGTACAAGATCCTGTTGATATTTGAATGTCTACCCCTTTGGGAAGGTGGCATCTTAAAGAAGGGGACCTTCTTTCATTGAGCCTTCATTATATACCAGACATCAAGGTCCCTGCTTTCTGCCAGCTGTTAGTCTAAAGGGAGAGAGACATAACAAAGAAAGACTCATCCAGACAGTGAAAACGTGTGGAAAATAACCAATGCCAGGTAATGTGATCACATGACACACCTCCCTCCGCAGAGGGCCAATAGATCTTTGAAATAAGCACATCATTTACCAGCAGCATCCCTCCAATAAGTAGCTGCGGGTGCAGTGGTTCAGGATTAAGTGGTATAGTGTCATGTTGCTCTAGAATGCATCTTGGGTTGTGTCGTGTGCGGCCAGGTCTTATAGGCCTTCATACACGAAGGTGGAAATCATTCCTCTGGGCATGATCTTACTTCCACCACCTAGAGCGTGCATCATTTTCTGGAAACCAGTTCTGCCGTTCTTTGTCTTGTCCTGCACAGCTCTAATAGAAGGAAGCCTAGAGAGAGCGCAGAGTCCCAGGTGCTGCCTAATTCCCATCTCCTCCCAGCAGGAAGCCAAGTGCTAGGGACTATCCATTTGTTGTTTCTTCCATTAGGCTGGCTCTAAGCAGGTGCTCACAGAGGCTTCTCTTGCTTCATCTTCCAGCGTAACATGTAGTCAGAGCCCCCTGGGCTGACATGAAGGACTAGAGTACATTCTTGCTTGCTTACATCATAATATTCTGCCAATTCTTCTGTACACATCAACACTTTCTGTTAAATATTATAAATGAAGGCAGCAACTCAAAGATTTTCTATTCCTTCTCTATAATTTCCTTCTTAGACTGCCTTCTATCTTCCTCTCTTGTTTGTGCTCCCTGAAGGCATACAGTCAGCTCTAATTTTTAAAGAAATAAATAGGAAAGATGTGAGTTATCTAGGCCTTTGGTTTCACCACCCCTCCTCGGTCTGGCCCCCTGCCCACTGTTGGTCACGGGTGCACCCTGGATTTACCAGAGGGGAGAGAGCAATAGGGAAACAGTAGAAATGGATTCACTTAATGACCTTTCTGTATTTTGGTTTAAAAACAAATGGGGAAAAGAACAAATTAAAGCTACTGTCAAATAATATTCGAGATTATCCATGGGTTACAAATAGGCATGGCCCCCATTATCTTGTCAATAAAATGGTTGATTTATCACCCCCCTCTTTTCTTCTTAGAGGTATGCCTTTCTAGATACTTTTTATGAGACTTTCCTGGGAATTCCAGGCTGGAGCTAACTCAGAGTGATGCGTGAGTGTAGGTGGGCAAGCTATGGTAAGTGGGGCTGAGTCTGGCCAATGACAAAATGGAGGTTTTTTTTTCAGTCTTCACAGCTCTTGGCAAAGCTGAAGTGAATTGGAATTCTTCATGATACAATCAAGATTCTAAAGATATTTTGAGTTTCCAAAAGTACCAAACAAAGGAAAGTCACTTTCTCCAGTCTGTGGCCTGAAACCCCTCTTTGCTTTCTTCATCTGGTCATTGTCATGGGATGATGGATTAGTAGGATAAAATAAGAATCTCCAACAGCCATTTGATTAACCTGAGGCTGACAGCAAGTCATCATCTAAGGAGGAATTGGGCTTCAGTTGTGGAGTAAGGAGAGTAGATGAATCATATCTTAGCAAAAAATCACAAGTTTTAAAATTTACTTTTTCTCCTTGAGAAGGTCCATAGGCCTTAGGATTTTAGGGTCAAAGGAATGATATTTTGCTATACCCAGGTATACCAGACTCATTCACTATTGGAATTTCCTTTTTTGTTTTATTTGTTCAATACACCTTAAAGAGCTAGAACCCTGTTTCTTAACCCTGGATAAACATTACCTACCATTGCTTGGTAAGTAGTATATGGGTTTTTTTTGACCAATGCTTATTTAATTCTCTTTTTAATAATCCCCTTGCTGGAGAAAACAAAAGGAGTGTTGAAATGAAATGAAATTTTTACTTTCACTCAGTTAATCAGAAAATGGAAGAATTACCAATGTTCTCCAGATTAGCTCCAGGTAGGGTTGGCAGATAAAATGCAGGATGCCTAGTTAAATTGGAAGTTCAGATAAACAAAGAATACATTTTTTTAAAAGTGGTAAGTATGTCCCAAATACTGCAGGAGACATACTTACACTAAAAAAATATTTATTGTTTATTTGAAACTTGAATTTAACTGGCAATCTAAAATTTAAATTTAACTATATTTTTATTTGCTATCTCTGGAAATGTAACTCTATGCCTGGATTTAATAAGCTATAGATTAAATCCAGATTAGTTTTTTCATTGTAGTTTTTGAAATATACTATTCTAGCCAATGAGATATGAGTGTTTCCATGAAGGAGGAAGGCAGTTTGGGGCTGTGGAAAGCACAGGTGCTAGGACCTGGGAGGCCTGATGACATGTGAGTCATTCCCTGGTTGGTTGTCCTTGGACAGGACACATGACCTATCTCAGCACTCATTTCTTCATCTACAAATTAGGGGCTTGTACTCTAGCTTCTCTCTACTGCCCTAGGTTTTCACACCATGCTTTCTAGCGCCCCCTGGAGAGAGGCAAGTGAGCACAAAGAGCTGGGCTCCTGTGTCAGCATTAGATTTTGCTTGGATATCACATTTGGAGGCTTAAAGTAAAAAACAAAAGATTGCAAGCCATCAGTATAGATACTTCCAAGGATTCTCCCAGTTCTAAGTGTTACAGGAGTCCTTAAGGGACACTGCAGAGAAAAGACAGGAGTAGGGATCGAGGGTCTGGAAAAAATTAAAAAATTAAACGTGTTGACTTTGCCCACTACATTCTGCCAACAAAACCTTATTTGCTCCTCTTTCCCCTGTGCTTTATTTTCCTCTTGTGTCTCCCACACAGTGAAATACCCCTCTAGCAGAAAAAGCTCTGGCAATGCTAATGAAGTTTTATGGATAGCTGACTTGGGGGGAAAAGCTGGACAGAGAGGAGCATGTACAGGTATCCCAGGGTAGAGCTTAACTGGACACAAGACATTTTTCTAAATAGCATTTCTGCAGCCAGGTTATCGAATGGTTTCCAAAGTAGGAAAGACATGTCCACTTCTGAAATGTTCCTCCTTGTTTTATTCATTCAGTACATTTTCAGGAGCTAAGAACCCTGTTTCCCAGCCCTACATCTACATTACAATCTCCTGGGAATTATTTATTTGTTTGTTTGTTTGTTTGTTTGTTTGTTTTAGAGCAAGCTCTACGCCCAATGTGGGGCTCAAACTCATGACCCTAAGATCAAGAGTCACAGCTCTACCGACTGAGCCAGCCAGGCACCCCATTTCCTGGGAAAATTTTATTTATTTATTTTTAACATTTTTATTTATTTATTTATTTATTTGAGAGAGAGAGAGCAAGGGAGAGTGAGCTCTCAGGGGGAGGAGCAGGGGGAGAGGGAGAAGCAGCCTACCCACTGAGCAAGGAGCCCGATGCTGGGCTCAATCCCAGGACCCTGAGATCATGACCTGAGCTGCAGGCAGACATTTAACCAGCTGAGCCACCCAGGCACCCCCTGGGAAGCTTTTAAAGATTTTATTTATTTATTTATTTATTTATTTATTTATTTATTTATTTGACAGAGAGACAGCCAGCGAGAGAGGGAACACAAGCAGGGGGAGTAGGAGAGAGGAAGAAGCAGGCTCCCAGCAGAGGAGCCTGATGCGGGGCTCGATCCCAGAATGCTGGGATCACCCCCTGAGCCAAAGGCAGATGCTTAATGACCAAGCCCCCCAGGAGCCCCCCAGGAACCTTTTAAACAGTACCAATGCCAAAGCCTCACTTCCTCTGGTTGTGATTTGATTGGGATGAAATGGGGTCCAGGCATGAGGCACTCTAAAAACTCCCATTTCCCTCTATTGTGCAATCACAGCTGAGAACCTTGAGGATGTGTGCAGATCTATCCTGGGTGCTGAGGAGGGACCCCCACCTGCTCTGTGACTCACCTGCACCATCGACTCACCCTTCCCTGCTGAGACGAAAGAGGGACAAAGGTCTCTGTTCAGGGCTAAGGCCAGTTTGAACAGTGAGCAGTGGGTCCCATCCCTCCCTACTTTGGCCTTACCTAAGCCCCTCACTTTCTTCCTATCATAATCTCCTGACTCTTCCATTGACATGCAAGCATGGCGATAATAGACCCGCCTTTACAATCTGCCTTCTTGACCCCACGTCCACGTTCAACCGTTCAACCTCTGCCCAAGTCTTCATTTATCTCTTAGATCAGAATTCAAGAGTTCTCAGCACTTGAGGTTTACACATCTTTAACTCCCAGTCTCCTTTCATTTTGTTATATTTTATACTGATAAAAGAAGAGGTGCAACATATGTATAGTTGATGAAGCCTCATAATAAAACAAGTACCTGCGACCCATTCACTCTTTTTACTTTGTTGAATTATTTTGAAGCTGAACAGGGACAAAAGATTGTCTACAATGTGTGCCAGGCAAAAAGGTATGAAGATCAACAAGAAAGTGAACATACACGTACATACGCTATGAATGTAATACAACATTCCCAGTTCTAAGTCAGCTCTGGGACTCCCAGCCCCTCCTGCTTCCCCCATCCCAATTAAATACTTGGCTGAATCTTATATTCAGCATTCACTTGCTTTCCCTAGTGATTTAATGACTGTTTTATCCTTCAGCAATGTTTAGTTTGGCCTGTTTTTTCACTTTGTCCAAGGGCCCCCTTGATTTCACTCTCCCTCACGTGTGCTCCTTCTCACTTTGCTTTCTTAGATCTATGCTTCTCTTCTTCCCATATGCCACATAGGAATATCTGGAAATCACTCCTCACACCTCCTACCTAGCTAAATTCATTCCCCAGATGACCTCGACAAGTCCAGTGCTTATACGAGCCATCCGTATGCTGATAACCCTCAATCTCCTCTTTTCTGAGCTCCAGTTTGTTTATCCAACAGCCTCCTTGACATTTCCACTATGTCTAATTTCATATTCATATGTCAAAGATATGATTCTTTGTTTTCCCTACCAAACTACTTCTCTGCCAAGTCTTACCCATCTCAGTAAATGTCATTTGCATATTCTGCCAGTTATTTGGGCCAAAATTCTTGGACTCATTCTCCAAACCTCCTTTTCTCTCAAATATCACATCGAACCCATGGCAAATCCTGTGAGTTCGATATTTGGAACCCATCCTGAATGTGCCCACTTCTCACTTCGCCCACCACTGCCATCTTCGTGAGAGCACCTGTTATGTCTTGCCTGGATCCTGTAAGAGCAGCCATACTGGTCTCTTCTCTTCTATCTTGCTTGCCCTCTTCCCACTAACATTCCAGTCAATTCTCTATACCCCAGGCAGAATGATCATTTTAAAACATTAATCAAACTGTTCTATTTAAACCTTCCTTAGTCATGTTGATATAATAACAAATCATACTTTATTATAAAAAACACATTCATCAGACCATCACTGTCTTCCTCCAAGCCCTCCAGAGACTTCCCATCACACTAAAACCCACACCCAGTGTTTCCAACCCTGCTCCCTACCTAACTTTTCCTTGCTCACTGCCCCCTCCCCTCTGCCTCTCCAGCTTCTCTTCCTCAAATGCCAAACACATTCCCATCTCAGAGCCTTGGCCTTTATTGTGGCTTTTGCTGCCTTGTCAGTGTTTATTCCGTGACCTCTGTCAAGTTTCTGCTCACTTATCTTCTCTGGCCATCCTACCTTTGTAGCACATCCTAATATAAGTGTTTTCCATATCTTGTTCACTATTGTCTTCTAAGGTCCTATACCATTCGGTATCTAAATCTGAGTGGGATGAACGAATAAGTGAACGAAAAATGGCATGTTTCCTGCTGTCAAGGTCTTAACAGTGGAGTTGTATGCGCTCATGCCATGCATTCATTCTACTAATTGGGAGTTTGGTTTCAGAGTACATGAACAGATTGGAGCCAGTTTACACAGGAAAGGAGAATTCATCATAGATGTAGGAATCTGTCATTGAAGCTAATAGTAAAAATGCAAATGGGTTTCTCAGAGAGAGAGAGACTGAGGCTAGAACTGGAGAGTTGTCCACTCTCCATCTCCCACTTCTGCTCCATGCCGCCCGGTCCCTGATGACCCTTTCCCTGTTGGGTGGCCTCATGGTGGGTGACGAATGTCCAGTCTACAGTTTACAGCAAGTTCTGTCATCTGTAGGGAGAATGACTCCTTTCTCAAATTCAGGCCTCTTCAGGAGAATCCCTTGTTTGGCCAGCTGGGGTGAGGTGCCCCACCATGGCCAGAGGAGCAGCACCATTTTGTACTGGAAGGCTGCCCTGGTCCATCTCTGCTAATGAGGGGAATGCGTAGGAGTTTGAGGGGATCTAGGCAGGCATTGTTACAAGGTAGCCATGACCTGTTTGAACTACAAACTAGCATCATGTGACTTTGGTTGCATTTTCTTCTACCCCCTGGGTTACATTGCCAAACATCTATTGTCTTCATACTTTGGAGTCAAGAATTGAACACGTGAAGGAAGTTTGCTCCCGACTCCCATTGGTAGCTGTCCCTGTGAAGTGATTTCCTTCACTGGGGCTAAAGCAGAAAGCCTCAACTCTGAGAATGTTTGATTGACATCAAGACAAGCAGCCATTTTTCTTCCCTTTTCTTTTTATAAAAATGCTTTGCAACAGCAAATTTTAAACATTATATTTAGAAGTGATGCATTAGAGCAACTATTAAAGTGATCTGTAGTTTAAAAGCCATTTGGGAGCTTTTTCCCTCATCTTTGATCTTATTTTCAGCTCTTATTTGGTCATTATGTTCTTCAAGTAAAATGAAGTGATTTTGCTGACTTTTCTTGGGAGCTAAGCTGATGATGGAAGCAAGATCGGCCAAGCAGGGAAGATAAAAGCTGTCCCAAGGCAAAGGGAAGCAGAGCTACTGCAGGAAACTGGGCCAGAGGGAGGGAAATGGGTTTGATGTGGTTGACATGGGCCTGACCTGGTGAGGCCTGACCTGGAAGAAATCTTGGAGTTATTTTAATAGGGGATAATTTCCCCTTGCCTTTTACATTCATCATAAGTATTGCCCTAGTTTGTTGGTTGCTTCTCAGTATTATTTGTGAGGCTTCTTTAATAATCGTTATTTCTTAGGCACTTCCTCTATGATATGGGCACCATTAAAAGCACCCTACATACGTTATATATGATGCATCATGTTTAAGCATCCAATTAAGCCTATGAGGAAAGTAGTGTAACCGTCTTCACATATAAAGGGCTTTAACAATGTGTCTATGATCATACAACAGGTGGTAGAAAGAGAGTTTAGACAGAAAGAATTTGATCCCAACTCCCCAGACCACCCTGTGCTCTCCAGTGTGGTATACCCAAATTACTACACTCATGCCAGCAACCAAAGAAGATTGTTTATTCTATACATAAATTAATTGTTAGAGGTGCAACACAGACTTTTGCTCTGACTTTGTCTTTAATTCGTGCATGTGTACTTATCAAAAGAGGCTTTACATTTTTTCGAAGATCTATTTATTCATTTTAGAAAGAGAACAAGCACAAGGGGGAGGGGCAGAGAGAAGGAGAGAGAGTCTCAAGCAGACTCCCCACGGAGCACAGAGCCCTTTCCATCCCATGACTTTGAGATCAGGGCCTGAGCCAAAACCAAGAGTCGGGCACTTAACCAAAACCAAGAGTCGGGCACCCAGGTGCCCCAGATGTTTTCAATTTTTGTGTGGTCTAATTGGTCACTGTGTTCCTTGAAAGCTTCTGATCCTTGTGCTTTTCTTTGGTTACTGGGTTGTAGAATGAGCTAAGGGCTTTCCATCATTGCCATGCTGCCATTTCTAGTTCTTTCTTGGCCCCTGCTTTCAACTCTGTAGTAACTAAAGCTCTGATCCAAGTCTCAGCTTATTCTCTCACTTCCCAATGAGGATAAGGCTTTCTCCTTCTGGAGGCGAACCCTAATTTTTGTGTTCTATTCCCCCACTGGGCCCCTTCCACCCTCCCTATGCTTCTGAATAACCCTGGTGTGACTCTACTGTATGTGCACTCTGGAAATCTCTAGACATGCTTTGTTTAGGGATAGCTAGTTGCATTATCTTCTTTTTCTTTTTCATTCTGTAATATATAGTCAATTTTGGTTTGATACTGCTTCTTAATTCAAATTTTCGTTTGAGTATAGTTGACGCACAAAGTTACATTAGCTTTACCTTAGTTTCAGGTGTACAGCATAGTGATTGAGCAAGTCTGTATGTTATGCTATGCTCACCGCAAGTGTAGCTACCGTCTGTCACCACACAATGCTGTTATAGTACCACTGGCTGTATTCCCTGTGCTGTGCCTTTTATTCCCATGACTTCCTCATTCTATAACTGGCTGGATCGCCCCCTCTTCCTCACCTATTTGCCCATGCCCCCACTCTCCTCCCTCTGGCAACCATCACTTTGCTCTTTGTATTTATAGGTGTGATTCTGCTTTTTGTTTGTTTGTTTTGTTTTTTAGATTCCACATATAGGTTAATACTATATTTGTTTTTGTCTGACTTATTTCACTTCACATAATACCCTATAGGTCCATCCATGTTGTGGCAAATGACAAGATCTCATTCTTTTTTAATGGCTGAGTAATATTCCACCGTATAGCTATACCACATCTTCTTTATCCATTTATCCATCAGTGGGCACATAGGTTGCTTCCATATTTTGGCTATTGTAAATAATGCTACAGTGAACATAGGGGTGGATTTATCTTTTCAAATTAGTGTTTTTGTTTTCTGTGGATAAATATTCAGTAGTGCAATTATTGGATTAAATAGTATTCCTGTTTTTAATTTTTTGAGGAACCTCCATACTGTTTTCCACATGGCCATGATTTTCGTGTTATACCTACAAAGTCATCATCATACCCAATGTCATCTATGTTTTCTCCTGTGTTATCTTCTAGAAGTTACACAGTTTGTGTTTTACATGTAAGTCTAATTTCTTAACTCAGTTTTGCTAATTTATATACATTGAAAAAAATCACCTATATTGTCTAAATTTTCAAATTTATACCTTATTTTATCTTAAATGTGTAATTTACTGTCTTTCTAGTTATGCCTCCTTTTTTGTACTTACTAATGTTTATTCGTACCTTCTCTCTTATTTTTCTTTTTTTTTTTTTAAGATTTTATTTATTTATTCGACAGAGATAGAGACAGCCAGCGAGAGAGGGAACACAAGCAGGGGGAGTGGGAGAGGAAGAAGCAGGCTCATAGCGGAGGAGCCTGATGTGGGGCTCAATCCCATAACGCCGGGATCACGCCCTGAGCCGAAGGCAGACGCTTAACCGCTGTGCCACCCAGGCGCCCCTCTCTTATTTTTCTTGATTGGATGTGCCACGAATTGTCTGATTTATTGCTCTTTTAGTGAATCCGTTTTTGGTCCTCTTGAATAATTCTATTTTTTTATTAACTTGTTTTTAATCTTTAATAGTTCTATACTTATACTCTTTTGCCTTATTTTTGTCATCTTTTCTTTAGCTCTTTGAGATAAATGCTTGGTTTCTTTATTTTTAATGTATCTTCTTTTTAGATGAATGCTTATAAGACCAGAAAATTTCTTCCGTGAATCATTTTGGATTACACATCCGTTTTCCCACATAGAGCTCTCATTTTCACCCATATTTGCTTATAATTTCAGTTCTGATTTTTATCTTAGAACAAGAGTTAGTTGAAAGAGTATTTAGAATTTTTCCAAGGGGTAGATAGTTTTGGTTATCCTTTCATTTTTAATTTATATTATCATATTAGGATCAGAGAATGTGTCTTATATTATCCAATTTTTTGCAATATATAATTTTTTTCTTTATGTCTTAATACATGGACAGTTTTTGTTAATGACATATGATTATTATTATACTTACGTTAACTCAACTTTGGTTGTTCAGTGCTGTCTCTTGTACCCCACAACTTCGTCTTTCTCTAGAACGTTCATTTGACTAGAGTATGTTTTCCAGTAACTTTTCAGAGAGAATTTGTGGTTAGTTTATTCTTTCCACATGCAATATAATCTTCACTTCAGCCTTGCATGTGACTAGTGATTTATTTGGCTGTAGAATTCTAGGCTCAGAGTCCTTCTCCTCAGACCTCTGATGTGACTTCTTCTGTCACACGTTGCTGCCAGTGAGGTCTGGGGCCCCTCTAGTTGCCTTCTTTCTGTAGGTGTGACGCTGGTCAGTAACCTGCCTGCTGGCAGCTATTCTACCCTCCCTTCTTCACATCACCCAGATTTCCTTTTGCGTAGCCACTTCTCTCCCTCATACTCTGTGTACCTTCTCCCCTTACCCTACTCACCATCGCAGCTTCAAGGTCCTAGGTTGTAAGCACAGTGTATTCTGCAGGCCCCTTCACTGGTCCAGGGTGGGCATGTGTCTTATAGAACTGCAGTAGGGCCAATCTCGAGATTCTTGGTTAGAGTTTTGAGACAAAAGCTTGCTCTCTCTTCGTTTTCAGAAACAAAGAAGGATGGCGCTCTCACTGAGAATGGCAGTCAGTAGATAAGCTGGTCCTAGGAAAAAACTAATTCTGTGTCTAGCAGAACAGAGATGGAAAGAGAATGGCCCCGAGGTTTCTTCACTGAGCTACCAAATCAACCAGCCCTTGACTGAGCCCTTGACAGTGGTTTCATTATAAGACTTCCCTCATAGGTGCCAGTGCATCGCCTTTATTCCTTAAGCCTGTTTGAGCTGTGTTTTCTATTATATTTCAGTAGATTCAGTGAACAACATGTTACAAGAAAGTAACTTGTTTTCCTCTCCCTAGATGTTTTAAAACTCTCTATCTTCAGTGGTATGAAATACTATTGGAAAATGATTAGACCTCTTCCGTGCATCCAGCTAGAACCTCTTGAGCCTTTTTATTCTCATGTTTCATTCATTTCTTTACTCATGAAACAGGTTTTTATTAAATACTATGTGCCAAAAAGTTTTATAAAGCCCTAGGGTTGCAACAGTGACTATGACAAAGTCCCCATCCTCATGGAGAGACAACACACAAGTATAATATGTATAGTATAATACATATAATGTAATTTCAGGTATTCATAGTGTTGTGAATTGAAATAAAACAAGGTAGGAAAACAGATTGTGTGACTTGGAAGGGTGTTGCCACTTAGGTGGTCAGAGAAGGCCACTTCTAAGAGGTGACATTGGAGCAGATACCAGAATGATATGAGAATGAGTCATTTCAGATGTCTGACAAAGCCGTCTTAGGAGAGCAGTCAGCAAGATCCTCAGACTGCAATCAGTTTAAGGGGGAGAAAGAGAACTGGTGTGATCAGAGCAAAGGAGATGAGAAGGAATTGGTAGGAGAGGTTGAGCAGGTAACCAGAGGTTAGATCATTAAAGATTTTTAAGCCATAGTGAGGAGTTCAAACGTTAACAGGAGCTTAATGGGAAGCCATGGGGGGCAGAAGGGAGCAAGTGAGCAGAGAAAGGACATACTCTAGTTTTAAAACAAAGCATTCTGTCGTCTGTGTGGAGAACTGACTGGTTAGGTACTACTGAATGGGAAGATGAAACCTGAAGCAGGTTACTGCAGGTGGGCTGCGACGAGGAGGGCTTGGATTTGCATGACAGTAGTGGAGGTCACAGTGCCCAGAGGCTACATAACATTGGAAGGAGAGCTCACAGGGTTTGCTGTGCCTAGTCAATTTTGCAGGAGATGGGAGCATGCTCAGTACCTCTGCGTTACCCATGGTGCACTTTTTAAAAATCATCCCTGTTAATGCATTTTGTTTTCTTTTGATGTAACTGTTCTGTTATTTAAAAAAATTTCAGGTGGTACAGGTGACATGTACATTTCTCAGCCTTCCATTTTCCTCTAATAACAGGGTCTGTTTTAAAAAAAATGCCAACAACTTACCTTTTACTCAAGCGGAACACTTAGAATATAATTTAGTAAGATATGAACTATTTCATTGTAATTAACAAATATTTTAATGGAAAATTCAGTTTTCCATAATAGCAGTTCAGAAAGCTGCATACTAATTCAGTTTTCTTTGATTTTCAACTCCCTCATTTCGTGAATGGCTTTAAAGTCTCTGCTTTTGTCTCAACCCCCTGCTTTACAACGTTAAAATATGTATGTATTCTTCGCACAAAGATTGGAGGGTTTTATGGTGCAGTGGAAGCATTTTCCTAAGAGACGCCAGGGAGCATTAATGCTCTACCCTCATGGAGATCTCCACGGTCAGAAAGAACCAAACGCATTTCCTCATCCTCATCTGAGGAGAGGGATCAAGCTGAAATCACCTCCTTATCTTCCTCTCTCAGGAAGTCGGCAGAAGGATGTTTGGCTACTTGCTATCTTAAAGTTAACATCATGAACATTAGCATTGTATCAGATAGACGTTGGAATAATGAATTTGTCCATCAAATGTGCTTAAAGCTGGTGAGGAGGTGCTGTGTTGCATGTCTGTAGTAATGCTGGCAGCATGGGAAAGACATTGCCCTCACCTGATCATTCACCCCACACTGAAAAGGTGTGCTGAGGGGTGCCTGGGTGGCTCAGTCAGTTAAGCATCTGCCTTTGGCTTAGGTCATGATCCAGGGCTCCTAGGATCAAGCCCCGCATTGCGTAGGGCCGCCTGCTCAGTGGGGAGTCTGCTTCTCCCTCTCCCTCTGCTCCTTTTCCTGCTCATGCTCTCTTGTGTGCGTGTTCTCTCTCTGTCTCTCAAATAAATAAATAAAATCTAAAAAAAAAAGAAAAGAAAAGAAAAGAAAAGAAAAGAAAAGGCGTGGTGACATGGGAGTGGGCCACAGCGTTTGCTCCTCTGTGTATCCTGTGCTCCTAAACCAAGGACAGCATAACTGAACCTTCAGGTCCCCTTTTCCCACCCACTCTGTGCCTCTGGCCACATCAGGAGCTTTCTGCTCTCACATACTTTTTTTCAATAATCTGTAAAATCGAAGAAACCTATTCCACATCTGTGCACCAGATTTCAATGAGCCCTGTAGGTAAACAGTGCTTTTGTTGTCCTGCTAAAACTGCTCTTATTCCAAGTGCTAGGCGAAAGCCTACAAGGACTTTCTCTTCCACAAGTTGTCTGGCAGGATTTGGTCAAATTTCAGTTGGGATCTTCCATGATGCCACATATTCATCTGGGGTGGTGAGGGCGACCGGGGGTGAGAAGGTAACCCGCACTTTATTGGCATCTGCATGCCATCTTGGAAAAGAGGAACCAGTTTTGTTTAACGTTATGCCAAGCAGGATCCAGATACGAGAAGGAAGTGTAGAAAACCACAATGAAACATTCCTTGGGTGCCCAAAGCCAGTATCAATTTGTTTCCAAAAAAATCCCTTCTTAATGACTTTTTATCTAAATGCATGGGATGCCCAGCAGCATTCATTCGTGGCTAAGATCTGACCGGTGCTAAAGCAGACAAGACTCCACAGGTCTGGGTGCAGAGCTCTGGGCATCGTGAGGACTGCCATCCCCAAAGTGCCTTTCATGCATGGACTGAGGTCCCTCCCCTCAGAGGGGAGGGTCCTGGGTTGTTGACTAAATTTACTTCTGCAGTATTTATTAAGTACCTATTTGTACAAGGCATGGTATGGAACACTGAGGATATATCAGTGAATACAACAGATAAAATCCCTGATCTTGGTGGTGCTTACATTCCAGTAGCCAGACAAAGAAAATAAGATGCTTTATCTCCAGAGGATGTCAGAATTTTCAAAGGGCAGCAAGGAGGCTGGTGTGGCTACAGATCAGTGGACCTCCATAAGGAGAGGAGATAATGAGGTCAGAGAGAGCAGAAGGCCTTTGCAGCCACTGGAAGGTCTTTGGTTTTTACTTGACTGAGGCAGAAACTTTTGGAGATTTCCAAGCAGGAGAGTAATGTAATCTGACTTGCATTCTAATTATTACTCCGAATGCTGAGTTGGGAATAGACTTTAAGGAGCAGAGCATAAGGGTAAAATCAAGGAGAGTGATTAGTAGCTTAGTGCAATAATCCAGAAAAAGGCAATAGTGGCTTGGAGTGGGGTTGAGGGGGTGGTAGTAGAAGTCATAAGAAAGTAAAGCTAATATGTATAGGGGTGAGAGAAAGAGGGGATTCAAGAATGACTTCAAGGGGGCTTCTGGGTGGCTCATTCGGTCTTTGTAAATGAATGTGAGGGGTAATAGATGTCTTAAGGTTCGACTCCTTTCACCAATATTCTGAGAAATAAAAGCACTGGATCAAGGTCTTAAAGCTGTTTCGTTGCAGTGAAATTCTCTGGTCAGCGTCTCCTGACTTTCAGTTCAGTGCTCCTTCTCTGAACCAACTGAAAAATTTTAGGATGCACAACAGTACTTGTACTTTTAGTTAGGGCAAGCATGAGTGTAGGGTGCTGCATGTCAGGGTACATGTGAGTAACTGTTAATCAGAAAAAGGAATTCACATCAAATTTTGAATAACGTTAAATCCATTTGCCAAGTAGACAGCTGGTGCATTAAAATAAGCATATGAATAAAAAATATCAAATGAATATTTTTTGATTGTCACAAGGAGGTTTGAAGACGTTTGGAGTGATGCTGCTTGAAGTAACCAAGTCCTCATTTTTACACCGTAACAAGTGTCAAAAAAATATCCTCTGAACTGTAACAATGATTCCCAAAGCAATAAAAGTAAATAAAGATACAGACCCTTTGCACAGGAAACTGTTACTGGTGTAGAAAGTATACTGGGATGGGGTTGTGATTCCCAGAGTCCATAGTCTTTCTCTGCTTGACTTATTTCACTTAACATAATCTCCTCCAGTCCCGTCCATTTTGCTGCAAATGTTGGGTAATCGTTCTTTCTGATGGCTGAGTAATATTCCATTGTATATATGGACCACATCTTCTTTATCCATTTGTCTGTTGAAGGGCATCTTGGCTCCTTCGGCAATTTAGCTATTGTGGACAATGCTGCTATGAACATTGGGGTGCATATGGCCCTTCTCTTCACTACGTCTGTATCTTTGGGGTAAATACCTAGTAGTGCAATTGCTGGTTCATAGGGTAGCTCAATTTTTAACTTTTTAAGGGACCTCCACACTGTTTTCCAAAGTGGCTGTACCAACTAGCATTCCCACCAACAGTGTAAGAGGGACAAACAAACTGAGGGTTTCAGAGGGGAGAGGGGTGGGGGTTTGGGATAGGCAGGTGATGGGTATTAAGGAGAGCACATATTGCATGCAGCACTGGGTGTTATACGCAAATAATGAATCATGGAACACTACATCAAAAACTAAGGATGTACTGTATGGTGACTAACATAACACAATAAAAAATTATTGTTAAAAAAAAGGATGGGGTTGTGAAAAGAATAGTATCTTGGAGTTCAAACACTTGTTCTAGAATGTGCTTCTCCTTCTGAACAGCTGAGTGAGTTGGGTCTTCTGTAGTACCACCTGCAAAAGAATGAGTTGTATGAGGTGAGTATTTGAAACTAGAATGTTCTGAAATACTCTAGGGACAGATACCCATAAAGACTGTGTGCTTCTTTTGGGTAATGGTGAGAAAAAGGGGAATATAGAGCATTGCAATGGTTAATTTTATGTGTCAACGTGACTGGACATGGGATGCCCAGATATTTGGTCAAATGCTATTCTGGGTGTTTCTGTAAGGGTGTTTTGGATGAGTTTAACATTTGCATTGGTTAGACTGAGTAAAGCAGATTGCCCCCCATCATGTGGGTGGGTTTCATCCAATCAGTGGAAAGAAGGGAGAATTCTTCGGCCTGCTGGCCTTTAGACTCAAAGCAGGACATCAGCTCTCTATAAATTGCATGAGTCAATCTCTTATCATGTCCCATTCACAAGCTCTTGAGGAAATGCCCAGAGATGAACCCAGAGGATTTTTGGTTTATTTTATTATTTTGAATATGATCTGAAAACAAAAACTAAATTAACAATAGAAAAATTACAGTGTCTTAGAGATTCCAGAAAACAAATGTGGCAGAATTGTTAAATGATTACTGTTCATTTATTTCTTTGACACAGTGCATTGTTTATATAGATTTCACCTTCTACCATCAAATAGTCCAGGAGAACTGTTGTGTAAAAATTGAAGCCTCTGAGAGGATTCTGTACAATGGAAGAAGACTGCGTTGTGGCCCACTGATTTGCTTTTGTCTCCTGACAGTTCTCCAAATGAGTGACTATTTGGCAAAAAGGAAAAAAAAACACCTAAATTGATTTTTACCTCAGCTTAATCAACCACATTTTAGCCAGAGTTTGCTCCAAATGACTTTTGACTGTTCTCCAAGCCCAAAGCCACCCTCTGTGAATAAAGATTATCACCATAGAAACTATTGAAAAGTTTGTGCTGTCGACTCTAAAAGCCGTTTTAAAAGCAGAGTTCTGAAAACCTTTGGAGCAATAGCAGTGGGATTAAATTGAGAGACTAACTCCCTCAAGGCAGACACTGAAGAAATAGCAGCACTAATTTGGGTATATATGTTATGAATGCATATAGATTTTTGTATATATATACAAATATATATTTACATAGAGCCTCTCTCTATATATAGCCTTAAGTCACGTAAGCTTTCATTGTCATGGTTGTTCTGTACTGAAATCACTGATACCTGAGGCACTAGAGCGATGGGTAGAAACAATGGAGATACGATGTTTGTACAACAGTCATCCTAGTGGGCACGAAACACAAAACCCCAGGGAGGTAGTACGTGAAACTCAGTGCCAGTGTCCCAGTGCCCTGGGATGGGACGTTAAACTCGCAATGAGGATGTAAATGGCTTTTAAGCAATGGAAACATGTTTTCAGGTGCCACCCAAATTATGCGGTGTTCTCTTTCCACTAGCAGCCATGAGACTTCTGGTCTGCTTCCCATGGACAGAGTGAGAAAGCCTTGTAGAAAACTGGGTCAGCTATAGGAGCAGAAATATATGGCGATCTAGAAATGCAGTTGGAAGTCTAAAGTGGCACAAAACCTCCCAGGAATCTCTGTAATTAATTAGCATATTCACAACACGTGAGTGACCAGGTGGAGGTGAACTAGTGGGGATGTATGGGAGCCATGGACCAGAGTGAGCATCAGAAAAGACTTCTGGGACCAGCTGACAGAAGGGAGGATGCTTGGGTAGGATCATCTCCCTAGACTGTCTTGGCTGGGGCTTCCGTCATGACTGGTAACACACAACACAGGGTTATAGCTTGTAATGTTTTCATTTGTGACACAGGTATAAATAGATATTGATGTGTATTGATATCCTTAAATTAGCTGTTATGTAATCCTCAATCCTTTAAAGTCTAATCTTCATAAAATCTGGAATGACAAGAATCCCTTTTGCTGTTACTAGCTGTTCCCTACCCAGGTGGCCCCAGGTGACAATGGCAGGAGCGTGGTGATGGCTGAGTGAGTGGTGCCCGGTGGCAGATGCCCAGGCACGTGATGAGGGCCGAGTGCTGCACTGTTACACGCTCTTGTTTCGTCCACTGAGGCCCAGACATGAGGACTAATTTGCCTTGCTTTAAACTCTCACTTCTCTACTCCTTTGTCAGAAGTCAGAGCCATGAATTATAAGACTTCTGTGACTTTGAATAGATGCTCCCCTGCTTGGGTGACACTTCTGCTCGTGAAGCAACTTCACCAAAATTCTCTGGGACCCTCCTAACTGGACGTCTTTCTCAAGGTTATATTCCTTCTCAGAACCTGGTCCTTCCCACGTCTGGGTAGTTGTGCTCCAAGGATATGATGCGTAGAGAGTTCTCAACACTTGCCCCTTGGCAGGATGTGTCTTAACCAGCCAGTTCTGTGTAGCTCCCAGCAACTTAACCAAAGTTGCTCAGCCTTTTATGAACTCTGAAGATAAGACCTGCTTGCAGAGCCAGCTCTGTGGCCAAAGAGTCGGCCAAAGGCCATGTCATCGTTAGAAGAAAGCTGCTCTGAGAGACCATAGAGGGCTAGGCACACGTTCCCGAGGGGCTGCGTGAGCTGAGCGACACGCAGGCCCAGCACTGAGCTCTCCTGCATTCTGACTGACGCCAGTTCGCGTGATTCACATCAGCTCATGTCTCACCTTCGGCCTTGCCATCCAGACCAGGGACATGGAGACACAGTTAAAGTGGGGCACCTAGGTGGCCTGGTAGGTTGAGTGTCCAACACTTGGTTTCAGCTCAGGTCATGATCTCATGGGTGGTGGGATCAAGCCCCTCATCAAGTCCCACGTCAGGCTCCAAGCTCAACGGGGAGTCTGCTTTAAGAGTCTCTCCCTCTGCCTCTCCCCCTACTTGCTGAAGATATTTAGTAAGATTAAAGATTGGGGTCAGTGCCTGTGAACTTTACCTCTGGCCCTGCTGTTAAGGTGTGATTGACCCCAACCAAGATTTTTACCCTCTGGAAGTGGGTCTTTGTAAGGATAATAGGTTGTTCTGTTTATCAAAAAATCATAATTGTTCAGAGGCTCATTATTTCGCCTCTGCAATGTCTTGGTTATTCTTCCTCTTGGCTGCCCATCTCTGGCAGGCTTTCCCCTGAGGATTAGTAGAGGAGGTCACAGATTTTCTGCCCTGTCCTCCATTGTGCAGAGGAAATTGGCTTTGGTAATTATTTCTCCTCCTTTGCACCTCACTGGGTAGTGGGGAAGCTTAAACCTGCTTTTAACGATCTGTCTTTCCTGGCTTAAACAGTCTCCGTTTGTGTTAAAACGATTGCTTTCAGAATTCTATACCTTCTCCATCTCTTCTAAGGAAGTATCTTAGACAGTGTTGACAGTTAGTTGACGGCATTCCTGATCCGTGCAGGGTTCTCTGGATCCCTCTGCTCTCTGTTGCAGAACAGCAGGCAGGGCTGGGACCACCATCTTCTGAGCGGCAACTGGCCCCATTGGGACTTTTGGAGTGTGATGGCACCACTGCCACTGACCATTGACCACTGACCTCGCCTTGCCTCTAGTCATATAGAGTCCCATCCGCAGCGGGCTCCTCTTGCAGACCTTAGGACTCTGCCAATCCAGTGGTCTTCTCAGTACTGGGGCTTGTGGCCAGCATTGGACAGGAAGGGGTTAGTGCTTGTGAGTGTGCACACTCTTTCTCTCTCTCTCAGGCTTCTTTAACTGGCAGTAGTTTGCATGTCTGGAAGTAGCACACATAACTTTTATCTACATTCTCATCAGCTGCCAGATGTACCAAAGACATGTTGTCTCCTATATTAGAAACCCGTGTCCTTTCTTTCTCATACCCAGGCAGACATGCCACAAGGCCAGATGTTCTTACCAGGAAGTTTCTATAGCATCTTGACCCCATCCTTGGAGATGTAGCCTGAAGTCTGGGGAAATATGGAAATCTTGACCTTGAAGTTCTTTGCTCTACCTTTGTCGCTCTCTAGCATCCCACAATGGAGAATGAGAGTCTCCCTCTTCCTTCTATTTTGACAAGATTTCTGTGACAACATGCTGTCCTCCTCCTTCCCACCATGACCTCAGCCCTTGCCTCTCCCCTAGAGCTCTAGCAGAACGACTGCCAGGGAGTAGTCATTTACAGAGGAGAGGAATGAAATGCAAAACATGGGATAAAATTATCAAAGGGTAATCTTTGATATATCCAATCTTTATCAGAAGGGCAAGGGAAGAAGAACAAATATCAAAACCATTAATTTGGGGCATCTGAGTGGCTCAGTCAATTAAACGTCTGCCTTTGGCTCAGGTCATGATCCCGGGGTCCTGAGATTGAGCCCTGCATCGGGCTTCTCTGCTGCTCCCCCTGCTTGTTTTCTCTCTCTCTGTGAAATAAATAAATAAAATCTTTTTGAAATCCCATTAATTTGGATACTTACCACATTCTGTTGAATGATTTGATGGGACAATAATTAAAATTGTTGGTTTTAAATAACACCTTAAATGATGTGAAAATCCACTGTGTATACATTGTCTCTTTCTTTTCCTGTGGATCAGTTGGTTATAACCGCTCTTTACAGATAATGAAAATGGATCTTTGAGAGCCTCATACTGGAAGACAACTCATCAATAATGGAAGCAGGGAAGTAGAAACAGGTGTGGATGAAGAGTAATGCTTATGCTGGCCCAGTCCCTGGCCTTTCAGTGGATTTATCTCATGGAGAAGTTGCTGCTGGGACTCAGGAAAACCTTGTCTCCGCAGTGCTCATAATTCCTGTTATTTGCCCAGTTCTGTTCATCAGAAGCTCCACTTTGGCCCTCTTCTCTAACTCTGGCACCCACAACCTTTTCTCTCTGGGACATGACTTTGCTTTCATCCACCTCAAGCTCTGTGCAAGCATAGGAGTATCCTCCCCATGCCATGTTAGCTGGACCAGCCTGCCTGGCGGCTGCTGGAGCAGAAACAATTATAGAGTTGGGAGCCCATCAGCCCCTGCAGTGACAAACTGTCTCCAGTGAAAAAACACTTCAAACATTCTTGCTGGACTTCTAACAACCCAGAAACTTTGAATATGCAAATTATGGAAGCAGTCCACATGTCCATCAGTCGATGAATAGGTAAAGAAGAAGTGATATATAAGAAGTGATATATATATATATATATATATATATATATATATATATATAATATATACATATATATATAATGGAATATTATATATAATGGAATATTATATATATATAATGGAATATTATATATAATGGAATATTATATATATAATGGAATATTATATATATAATGGAATATTATATATATAATGGAATATTATATATATAATGGAATATTATATATATATAATGGAATATTATATATATAATGGAATATTATATATATAATGGAATATTATATATATAATGGAATATTATATATATATAATGGAATATTATATATATAATGGAATATTATATATATATAATGGAATATTACTCGGCCATAAGAAAGAATGAAATTTTTGCCATTTGCAACATTGGGGATGGAGCTAGGGAATATAATGCTAATCGGAAAAAAGAGAAAGAAAAATACTGTATGATTTCACTCATATGTGGAACTTAAGAAACAAAACAAACAAAGGAAAAATAAAGAGACAAACCAAAAAGCCAACTCTTTTTTTCTTATTAAAGATTTTATTTATTTATTTGACAGAGAGAGAGAGACAGCCAGCGAGAGAGGAAACACAAGCAGGGGGAGTGGGAGAGGAAGAAGCAGGCTTCCCAGTGGAGCAGGAAGCCCTATGCAGGGCTCGATCCCACGCCCTGAGCCAAAGGCAGACGCTTAATGACTGAGCCACCCAGGCGCCCCCCAAAAGCTGACTCTTGACTATAGAGACTATAGAGAACAACCAGATGGTCACCAGAGGGGAGATATGTGGGGAGATGGGGGAAATAGGAGAGGGAGCTTAAAGAGGGCACTTGTCACAATGAACACTGAGTAATGTACAGAATTGTTGAATCACTATATTGTACACCTAGAACCAATCTAACACTATGTTAACTATATTGGATTTAAATTTTAAAAAATAATAAAGAAAAGAGGGGAAAAAATCAGGTAGAAAACAAATGCCAAATTCAAATACGTTCACATAGGATCATAGACAGAAAATTGGGATAGATCCTAAATTCCTTTAGTACAATGTTCTTTTTGTTTCAGAAGGCACTGAGGCATTTTGGAAGTTAATGGAATTACCACCTTAGATTACATAGCAGTTTATCACCCACATTTTCAAGCCTACCATAGATGATCTCATTTATGTCATGATAGGGAGGGTGGCAAGAGCGTGTGGATGAGAGATGGAATGTAATAGGCTTGCTATTACATTGGGAGATTGTCACATGTTCTCCACAGTGGTCACAACTGAGTCTTTGAAGGTGATACCCATCTTGTCTCATGAGCAGCACTTTTCATCAGTGATACACACGAGACCCTGTTCTATTAAAACTAAGCGTATGTCTATTTACCCTCTGGATGGTCTGTGTAGGGACTGTGCTTTATTCATTTCTGACAAATGACCAGTGCCATGTTTGACCAGAGTCAGTGCTCAATAAATTCCTGATAATTTGCTTGAATTAAAGTTACTCAGTTTTGCTGTGAGGCTCGGATTCTCCGCTTGAGGTTCATAGGTCCCATTCAGAGGGTCTGTGAATTTCTTGAAATGATGCTCGAAATTGTAAGCATGTGTGTTTGTGCACTTACACACGTCCCCCGCTGCCACTGGGGGAGATATTTCAGTTTTCGGCAGTAGAATCTCAAAGAGGTTGAAGGATCAGTGTAACAGAGGAAAAACTGTGCTGTACAGAGTGTATTTATCACCAGTGCCCCTGAAGTCCCACCCTCTCTGGAGGTCCTGAGGGACAGAAGGGCCTGAGCAGATAGAAATTGGAAAGCCTCCAAACAGAAGCCTCGGCATCATTAAAGAGAATGAAGTGGTTCTGAGTGATCATGACAGACTGGGTGGAACTCTCCAGGACCTAGTGGATAGCAAAACAAATATAAATCACCAGTGAGGCCAGGAGCAGGAGACCCTAAGGTCTGATGTCTCTATTTGTGAGCACAGGGACTGTGGACAAATACGAGCTGCTGTCATTCCTTTTCCTTTCTTTCTTCTTTTTTTTTTTTTTCTGAAAATTTATGTTTTTATTTGACAGAAAAAGACGGAGTGTGAGTGCGTGTGGGGGTGGAGCAGAGGGAGAGGGAGAGAGAATCTCCAGCAGATTCTCTGCTGAGCCTGGAGCCTGATGCAGGGCCTTGGTCTCATGACCCCGAGATCACTACCTGAGCTGAAATCAAGAGTCAGACACTCAACTGACTGAGCCACCCAGGTGCCCCTCCTTTTTCTTTCTATATAGGGACTTATTTCTCTTGACTCTATGACAACACTTCCTCAATGAATCACTAAGGAGTTATTACCAAAAAGAGGGAAAAGAGTTGAATAGAGTTCAAAATAAATGTGATTTATCTGCTGAAATTGATAAAAATGGAGCTAGGTTTTGAGTTTTCCATCATCAGAAAAGGCTTCTTTGGGAAGGCATGAGATCTCGGACACAGGGGTATTTAAGCAGAGATTAGATTTCTCCCTTTCAGAGATGCCACAGAAGAGGTTTCTCACCGGAAAGAGAGCAGGAGTAGCTGCCCATTTAAGTGTTTCCAGAAAACCTAAATTTATTTAATTGTGAGGAATCTTACTTGATTACCTGTGTGTGTAGAGGTAAAGTCACAAAGAATATAATACTTGAACTTATATTTGTTTGTGGGCTTTCTTTTTGAAATCAGTTTTCCACACCTACTAATATCTGTTTTGTTAAAACTGGAATTGGTTTAATTCCCAGAGTCCACACATGGATAGGAGTCGACAGTCCTGGTACACAGATGCTGGGTGGCAGGCAGGAATCAGCCTAGGATTTAAAATCTGAAGTAGATATTTCACAGAGCATGTAAAGTGCATGTCTGGGTGATAAATAATCTATTAGGAATGGGGGGCATATTAAAAATTTTTTTAAATTAATTAGAGCCACGGGTTTATTTGCATTTAATTTGCAGTATGGGAAGTAACCACTTTGTCCTCTAGATTTTTACAGAATTTTGTGTCTAACTTAAATACTCTGCACTTTGTACTTTTTATTTTAGTCATTTGTGTGTCTTGTCTTCTGCTTTGCAATTCCTTGAGGGCATAGCTTTCAGCTTTATATCATTAGAGTGCCTGAAATATAGAAAAGATACAAGTAGGGGTGCTTGAATGGCTCAGTCGGTTGAGCGTCCAACTCTTGGTTTCAGCTTAGGTCATGATCTCAGGGTGGTGGGATCGAGCCCCGCATTGGGCTCCATGCTGAATGGGGAGTCTACTTAAGATTCTCTCTCTCCCTCTGCCCCTCCCCCACTTGCATATGCTCTCTCTCTAAATAAATAAATAAATTTTTAAAAAATCCAAAAAGAAGAAGAAAAGATACAAGTGGGTTATGTTTTTCCTGAAACTAACCTAACTGACCTTTTTCTTCTTCTTCTTCTTTTTTTTTTTTTTTTTAGTTTTCTGTGATTAAACAAAGATGTCAAATGCAGGAACTATACAGCTAAGAAGAAATACAGAGCCAAGTGAAGGGTGAGAGGAGAATCATTGAAAATTTTTGCTATACGCTGTATTAGTCAAGGTAAGCAAGTCAAGACAATGCTTCTATGCTGCAGTAACAAAGGAACTTGGAAATGTCAATGGCTTAGTGTGCCTAAAGAGTATATTTGTATTTTTTAATACAATTAACATTTTGCTCTTTGTGAAATGTCCGAAAGGGATGCTCCTGGTTGGGTGGCTCTCCAAGAGAGCTGTCCTTCAAGTGAAGACTCAGGGACCCAGGATCCTTCTACCTAGTGGCATCATCATTCCCCAGCATCAAAGCAATGGGAGAACATGTGAAGTATTTCTCAAGACGTTTTAGAGGGCAAGTCTGAAAGGTGCGCACGTAACTTCTACCCACATTCCATTGGCAAGAGTGTAGCAGATGGCCTCCCTTCTAAGGGTGGCTGAGCTATGAAGCCTTTCTATATGCCCCAGTTAGGGCATAAGGAATAGATGAGATAGGGTTGGCAAACACAAAGCACTGTTTGCTGTAGTGGCCGAATATCCAATTTATCATGAGATGGGCATAGAGAATATGCTCACCCCTTCCCTTAAGAACACAACTCAGAGTCCCATTGGGCTACTGCATCCATCTTGAAGTCCAGGATCTCCCAGTAATCTGTTAATTTTTCAGTTTTCCTCTTCCTCAAGTTCAAATTTGACTGTTTAAAGCAATTTCTGACTGAAAAGACAAGTTATTTGGTTCTCTCCACACACTCAAGATATGATAGTGGATTAGAGATAGGGTGACAGCAACACATAGCTCCAGAGAAAGGGGCAGGATTAGTAATATACAGAAGTCATTGGCCCATGGCAATGATGAAATCCTGTAGAGCAGCTATCGGGATGGCTGTCTTCCCCGGGGGGAGGGAAAATTCTTGGATTAAATCCTGATTCTGGTCTTCAAGAGGAGGTCCCTTGTCTGTTGGTCCCCTTGACCCTGGCTCAGTCCGTGGGTAAGTTCATCCTTTTCAGATATCCTCCCTGGGTACGACTGGAATCAGTGTTGAGGAGGACGCTCTCCTTGAGGTCTGTGAAGCTTTTCCAGCCTGCTTCCTGTTCTCTAGTCTGGGCCCAAAGGTTGTAGGAAATGTCTAAGAGCCAAAGGCATTTTTAGTTGGGATTTGTGCTTTCTTACAGTATATGTTTGTCTTAAAACTTGATCTGTTGGCTTCCAGTTGGTACTATGTGCCATTAACTATGCCCAGAATTATTTCCTCAGATGTAGTTTTCATGACTCCATTGCTTTTTTTGCTTCATCATCTACATCCTTATGTCTCTCAATTTAATGGCAGCTACCTGAGACTATTAGGGCTAAGAATACCACATTTGTTAATCTGAGAAGATTCACTTGATCTTCATTTTTCAGAGTCTCTAGAGTCCCATTTTGTATTCCTTGGGGATCTAGAAGCAATTGGCTTTCCAATTTCTGGGAGGCTCTAAACTTCTAAAGTGTATCTGTTTTGTTTCTTTTCTCTTACAAATTGACATTCTCTCTGGAGTTCATCTCTTTCTTTTAATGCCTTGCCAAACACAGATGATAGTAGCTAACACAGAGGAATACTTTGAAACACATAGCATTGTCTTTGCTATAGTCAAAATGTCATAATCCTGGCTGAGGATATTGGTCCTGGTTGGTCTGATCAAATGTCTGCAGGACCAGAGTAAAGACCCCCTTCCCTACTATACATTTTACAACATTAGAGAGCTACTTCTCTCTGATCCTGCTTTTGGTTAATTGAACCCCAGCACTTACTTAGTCATTGGATATTGGAAGAGGTAAAAAAGAATTGAATGACATGGCCTCTAAATTAAAGAAGGTTACCATTTATTGGGGGTAAATATGTGGGTATCTGTCCACCCATCCTTTCATTCATCCCTCTTTTTTATCTATCTATCTATCTATCTATCTATCTATCTATCTATCTATCATCTAGCTAGCTAGCTAGCTAGCTATCATCTATCTAATCATTTTATCTATCTAGCATCTCTAAAATGACCCATATATCTTCCATAAGCATGTCAGAGACATTTATCCCAGTGACTAAATTTTCTGAACCCCAAATTAGGATATATTCTCTAACAATAGGAGTGCAATTTTTGAGAACAATGGAATAGGATATTTAAAATCAAGACCAACTTCAGACATTGTATTGCTACACACACTATTTGGGTTGAAAAACTAGGATTATAGAAAGGCTGAAAGAGTCCCAGAAGAGGGACTGGGAGGGAATTAGTTGTAGAAGTTACTCCCCTGGTAACTTTATAATCTAGTTTTAACCTAGAAATGGGAACAGACAGGATTAAAAAATGAAAATAGATTTTGCAAACTGTGTGCAGTACATTTTCACATACGTTATTGTCTTATTCCTTCATTTTTTTTCATTTTCTCATTCATTTAAAATTTTTTATTTTTAGAACAATCAACCTAGGTATTTTGTTGGATATGAGGGTCACAAGGAGAGCAAAACAATCTCTGCCTCATATAACTTTTAGCCTAGTGGGGGAGACAGATTTTAATCAAAGAATCTTATCAATTAATATGTAAGAAAGCTCTGATAAGGGCTATAAAGGTTAATTATAGAGTATAACTATATAGGAAGGACCTAGACAGCTTGGGGAGGGTCATAAAAGACCTTCTGGAGGGGAAAGTCTGAGCAGTAGGTGAGAGCCAGTTGAAGGAACTGACAAAATTATGGAGGTAGGGGGTGGATAGGCAGAGAGGGTATCTTGTGTCATATCCTGGAGGCAAGGGCAAGTAAAACAAATTCCATGGGCTCTAAGAGGCTGGTGTGGATGGAGAATACACAGAGAGTACAAGTCAAGAAGCAGCCCACGTGGGGCAAAGTTCAGGATTTGGGTCTCTAACTTAAAGAAGTGAGATACTCCTCACTGAAAGGGTTTAACATTGGAGAGTGACATGATCAATTCAGCCTTCAAAAGGCTTACTCTGGGGGCGCCTGGGTGGCTCAGTCAGTTAAGCATCCAACTCTTGGTTTTAGCTCAGGTCATGATCTCACAGTTGTGGGATCGAGCCCCGAGTTGGGCTCTGTACTCATTGTGGAGTCTGCTTCAGACTCTTTCTTCCTCTCCCCTCCCCTCTTATGCACTGTCTCTCTCTTTTGTCCCCTTCCCCTTTCCCCTCCAACCCACACCCCTTCACCTTGTCCTTCTTCTCCTGGCTAATTTCTGTTCATCTTTCAAAACTAGTTTGTGTATTAATCTATTCTAAGAAGTCTGTCTAACCTGTCCCTGACACTCCATCTCCTGTTCCACTCTTCCCCCAGCACTGGCTCAGAAATCCTTCCTTCCTATGCTTCCATAGAATCATGTGTGGACATCAGTCACGGCCCATACTACACTAACTATATTACAATTGTTTGCTTATTTGCTTGTTTGTTTATTATCCTGTGGGTTTGTTACGAGCAGAAAATGTCTGTTTTATATACTAGCTTCCATCATAGAACCTAGCACATGGTGTGCATTCAATAAATATTTGTAAAAGAGACATATATATCTTAATATCCTAATTTTTTGGATTCTTCACTTTTGTGCAGACTACCTAATTTTCATGTCAAAGAATCATGTTTTTAATAAAGTAATATTAAAAAGTTAATGATTTAAACTTCATCTAATGATTTTTTAAAAAGCTATAGAAACATACATGCAGAATATAGTTCTTATTAAGAAGCAGCAGTTGATTAGCTTGGCCTGCAACACAGTACTGATTTTGATTAACTCACTCATTGAAGTTTTATTACAGGCAGAAAATGAAAAAATATATCATCTCATTTAGGCAGCAAGTAGAGTTGCTTCTAACACAGCATATAAATATATTGACTGCTACTGTTCTTACTATAGTCTCAGAACTGAAATCATTCAGGGGCATCTGGGTGGTGCAGTCGGTTGAGTGTCTGACTCTTCATTTTGGCTAAAGGTCATGATCTCAGGGTCATGAAATCAAGTCCTGCGTCAGGCTCCATGCTCAGCATAGAGTCTGCTTGAGGATTCTCTCCCTCTCCCTCTGTCCTTCCCACTTGTGCATGCATACACTCTCTCTCTCTTTCAAATAAATAAATCTTTAAAAAAATAAATAAATAAACATCTATAAAAATATGTATCAGGAAGACATTGACATTTAGGTAGGATGTAGCAGGTCTTGGCAGACCAACACTTTCACTGCAACAAGTTGAAAAGCCAGGTAAATAATATTTTTAAAGGTGTCAGAGAGCTGTGGAAGGAACAATGATTAGGTGAATTTATATTCCTGAAGAGCAAAACTGTTCTATGGTCTGCTGATGGTCACCAACTGTCTTTTCCCCCAGGCATATTAGCCAGTTCTGGGAACAGGTTGAAGATTGAAAATAACCTTGGAAGAGGGTGTCTGCCAAAAATCAGTGAAATCAGCAAAGCTTTTAGTGATTGAATAGAGCTAGAGGACAAATTGGAAACTTGAAGAACCCAAGTTTTCATGTGAAATGTTTGCTGAGTTCTGATTTGCATGGGAGGCTGGGGAGCTAGATCAGATCTTCTAAAGGCAGAAACAGCCCTAACATAGTCCCTTGGAGATTAAGCCACAAAGATCCACCAGGAGAAGGGGCTTGCCTAAAGACACCAACAAATTCTCTCTTAAGATATTTAGTAGTTATAAGCAAACAATGAATCATGGAACACTACATCAAAAACTAATGACGTACTGTATGATGACTAACATAACATAATAAAAAAATTTTTTAAAAAGATATTTAGTAGTTTTAAAAAGCATGTGGTGGACCTCCTGCAGTCTTTTAGAACTCAGGAGATTAATAACTGCCAACCTTTCAATCAAAAGCCTGGGAAGACTATGCCCAAGGAAAAAGGGCGAAACAGTTGTGGAATCTTACTAATATTGCAACCTAATCCCAAATTAGTTTAATTTCTGATTGAATTATAGTGATTAATTCCTCATTCTCTCTACTTAAGAGAAGAAGGAAAACCCTCTCTGGTGGGCAATGTGGTGATCTGGAGGCTCTATAATGTTTCAAATAACAATGTCTGGAAGACAGTAAAAATTACCAGACATGTGCATAAGCAAGAAAATATGAATGACAAGAGTTAAAACAGGCAATAGACACATACATATTCATAGATGACCCCCATATTGGAGCTAATCTAATATGTTAAAGAATCACCAGAGAAACTGTTTAAAAAATGTTTCTATGCAGTCCATACACTGGAGTTTCTTATTGAGGGTCACCTCGGTGGCTCAGTCATTAAGCATCTGCCTTCGACTCAAGGCGTTATCCCAGAGTCCTGTGATCTAGCCCCACATCAGGCTCCTCTGCTGAAAGCCTGCTTCTTCCTCTCCCACTCCCCCTGCTTGTGTTCCCTCTCTCGCTGGCTGTCTCTCTCTCTGTCAAAAAATAAATAAAATCTTAAAAAAAAAAAAAAAAGAAAAAAGGAGTTTCTTACTGAAAGATCAGCAGAGAAGCCTGGAAATTAGTACCTTCTAAATGCTTCCACATAGTTTTGAGGCATACCTGTCTTTAAGGAGTATAGTTTGCTGATCATCTATGTCAGCCTCATCAAGAGTGCTCATTAACATACAGAGTCCCAGGCTTACTGGGAGGAAAACAACTCACTATGAATAAAATATAAGAGTCTGCATTTTATTTTATTTTCTTCTAGTTTTATTGAGATATAATTGACATAAAACATTATATAAGGAGCATAGCATAACTTGACATATGTATATATTGCAAAATGGTTACCATAACAAATTTAGATCATCCATAGTTTCATATAATTACAAAAAAAGTATTTCCTTGTGATGACAACCTTTAGGATTTACTCTTTAGCAACTTTCCAATATTCCATACACCATTGTTAACTGTAGTCCCCATGCTGTAATTACATCCCTAGTATTTATTTATAACTGGAAGTTTGTGCCTTTTGACCATCTTCACGCAATTGCCACAACCCCCTCTTGTCCTCCCACCTCTGGCAGCCACAGATCTGATCTCTTTTTCTATGAGTTTGGTTTTTTAAGATTGTACATGTAAGTGAGATCGTACAGATTTGTTTTTCTCTATTTGACTTATTTCACTTAGCATAATGAATAGTTCATCCATGTTGCTGTAAATGGCAAGATTTCCTTCTTTTTATGGCTGAATAATATTCCTCTGTGTGTGTGTGTGTGTGTGTGTGTGTGTGTGTGTGTGTGTGTGTGTGTTTGACATTTTATTCATTCATCCATCTGCTGATGGACACTTAGGCAGTTTCTATGTCTTGGACATTGTAAATAATGCTACAATGAACATGGGGGTGCAGATATTTCTTTGACATTGTAATTTCATTTCCTTCAGATACATACCCAGAAGTGGAATTGCTGGAGCATATGGGAGTTCTGGTTTTATTGGTTTTATTGAGGACGCACAATACTGTTTTCGATAGTGGCTACACCAGTTTCCCACTAACAGGGCACAAGTGTTCCCTTTTCTCCACATCCTCACCAGCATTTGTTATCTCTTATCTTTTTTATAATATCCATTCTGACAGGTGTGAAGTGCTATCTCATTGTGGTTTTGGTTTGCATTTTCGTGATGAGTAGTGATGTTGAACATCTTTTCATGTATGTGTTAGCCATTTGAATATCTTCTTTGGGAAAATGTCTAATCAGGTTCTTTGCCCATTTTTAACTGGATTATTTGGGGGTATTTTTGCTATTGAGTTGTATGCATTCTTTATATATTTTGGATATTAACCCCTTCTCAGAGATATGATTTGGAAATACCTTCTTCCATTCCATATGTTGCCTGTTCATTTTGTTGATTGTTTCTTTTGCAGTGCAGAAGCTTCTTACTTTGATATAGTTCCACTTGTTTATTTTTTTATTTTGTTTAGGTGTCACATCCAAAAAATCATTGCCAGGACCCAGGACAAGAGGCTTTTTCTCTGTCTTTTCTCCTAAGAGTTTTATGGTTTTAAGTCTTACAGTTAAGTCTTTAATCCACTAGCACCTGAAGCAATTCTGAAAAATTGTGCATTTTTAGAACCACCAGTATAGAGATTTTTTTTCTTTGAAATATTTTCACTGGTGCTTTTTGTGGTTCTGGATGTTCTCAAATATTCCAAACAGAACTTGTATCAGGATCTCACTTTCATGTTTGGAGCAGCCAAAATTCCGTTATACACTGCTTTGTAAATGATGTAGCGCAAATTGACCTAAGCCAATAAGTTCATGAACAGCCCTTGGGCTCTTTGGATGGATGGTGTTAGCAAATGAATTTTTTGCATAAGTAAATGGGAAAGTAGTAACCCATAACTTAGCTATCAGATAATGAAAAAAAGAAAAGTTTACATCAGATTACACCAAAGATGCACACAGTTATTAAGCAAATAACATTCATTAGCATGTGTGCCGAAAAAAGTTTATACAGCCTGTTCTCTAAGTTAGACAAAGTTTGGAGCACCTGGGTGGTTCAGTCATTTAAGCGTCTGACTTCAGCTCAGGTCATGATCTCAGGGTCCTGGGATGGAGCCCCACATCGGGCTCCCTGCTCAGCAGAGTCTGCTTATCCTTCTCTGCTTCAGCTCCTCCCCCCACCTGTGTGCTCTCTCTCTCTCTCCTCCCGAATAAATAAATAAAATCTTAAAAAACAAATAAGTTAGACAAAGTTTCAGCATTCTGTTTTTTTAGGTGTTCTGACCACATCTAACACTCATTCCAGGCAGAAGGACAATATTCTAGAGCAGGATTCCATTATCTTTGTAGTTACAATTGGCAACTACAAATCCTTACACCCCTTGGCTGGAGGAAGGATGGCAAACTTTGGATACCATCTCTAAGGATAAGGATTTATTGGTTCACAGCCTTGGGAGTTCTCTGGGTGAAATCTGAAACTGGTCCCCGTACACAGAGAGGAAGGAGAGACTGAACAAAGAGGCAGACCCCTCCAGATTGGTAGGTGGCAGGTTTAATAAGCAAGGGAACTTACATATGAGGCTTGTCATGGGCGGCCACAAGGTGAGTAAATCTCTGCATCTGCCCTTCAGAATTTTAAAAGCTTATATAGAGGCCTTAACTGGGTTCAGTAACATACACCATCCAGATGGTCTCAACACCTCACTCTCTCAAGACTGCCCCTTGAAACAGCTCCTACCGCGTGGGAACAGTGGGTAGAATGTACATTCAAGGACAGGGGAGCAGGGGAGGACTCTCCAACTGTCTGGGTCCAGCTCACAGGTCGACTGGTGCTCACATTTTCTCAATGACCTCCTCCAGCAAGGTCCCAAATCCTGTATAACCCGGATCTTTGAAATACTCTATCTGTTCCACGTATCTTGAATTCCTATCATTCCCCAATGGGAGCCCATTCCCAACCCTCATCATGCCATCCAGCAAGCAAGTAATTTCACCAGTGATCACCCACTTGTGATATTTGCTGCGCCCCAAAGCTGAGCTTCAGCTGTTGGATGACGTGGGTGATAGGAGGGCCTGTAGCAGCTGCCTGTGCACGTGGCCTTTACTGGATGATGCTGGCTCACCACCACACGTGATTGGAAGGGTAGGTTGCTGGCCCCAACGTCAACAAGGGACTGCACACGTAGTATCACACAGCCCCTGCAGAAGTACTGAATATCATTTACAGACCTCGGAACAAGATTTAAAGAGGACTGCTTGTGGAGGTGAGAGTACCTGGTGAGGTGGGGGCAGCGATTGCAACAGCTGACAAAGTCGCCATCCCAAACCTCCTGAGATGTCACAGCAATGACTGTATCTGACAAATGTAAACATTACGGAAGTGACGATGATTGTCCTGGCTAATATTTATTGACCACTAAAGCCTGTGCTGAATTCTTTTTTTTTTTTTTTTTTTTAGAGAGACTTTAAAGATTTTATTTAAGGGGTGCCTGGGTGGCTCAGTCAGTTAAGCGTCTGCCTTCAGCTCAGGTCATGATCCCAGGGTCCTGGGATTTAGCCCACTGGGTTCCCTGCTCAGCAGGGAATCTGCTTCTCTCTCTCTTTCCCTCTGCCCCTCCCCACTGCTTATTCTCCCTCTCTCTCTCTCAAATAAATAAAATCTTAAAAAAATAAAATAAAATTTCCTTTAAAAAAATAAAGATTATATCTATTTGAGAGAGAGAGAGAGAGCATGCGTGCCTGTGCATCCACGATGAGGAGGGGGAGAAGGAGGGGTGGGTGGGGAGAAGAAGACTCCCCGCTGAGCAGGGAGCCCAACAGGGGACTTGATCCCAGGACCCTGGGATCATGACCTGAGCTGAAGACAGACACTTAACTGATTGAGCCACCCAGGCGCCCCATAAAGCCTGTGCTAAATTCTTCATGTTCTTGAACTTAGTTAATCTTTATAATAACTGAGGGTGTTGTGAAAAAAGGAGGCTTAGAGAACTTAAAGAAGTTTGCCAAGGCTCTCTACCCGGTGAGTGGAGAAGCCAGTAGTTAAGCTATTGTATCTGGCTCCGAACCCCATGCTATTTATTTCAAAGGGGAGGGGGGCAGCGTTTGGCTTTGCAGCTGCACATGTGAGCATTATGTAGAGATTTTAGGCAACATGAACGCAGATATGAGTCAGCAGTTTGATGTGGCTGTCAAAAATAATGATTCAACCTGTAGCTCCATTGCTAATAATAGCTCGTGTCTATTAAGTACTGGCCCTGGCCATGTGCTAGGCCCTATTCTAAGTACTTTACATGTATTAACTCCTTCTGTCTTCACAACAAGCTTTCAAGGATCATCTCCTTTATACAGATACAGGAACTGAGGCTCAGAAAGGTTGAAGACCTTACCTAGAATTACAGCAGCCAGACTGTGATGATTACATGGGGAGTGAACTCTGTCCTCTTCCGACTCTGCTAGACCTTCCCTTGGGTTCAGTAAATGTGTCTAGAAAAGCAAGGTGGGGGATGCTGAGTTCACAGAACTTCAGACATTGTTTATGTGATTGGCTCTCAGTGTGCAAAGAGTGTGCAAAGAGTGTTCACCTGGAGATTTCAGTGACATGGGAGAGTTCCCATGCCCACAAGGAGAAATGATTCAGAATCAGCATTTTTAAACAACTGTCTTGAGTGATTTTGACTTCAGGTGGTCATGATCTCTGAGGATGCTTCAGAAACACCAGTCGAAGTTTTTTCACGGCAGTCCGAGACTGGCTTAGGATGAGATATTTCAGGTACCGGGAAAGAAGATTTGTCCCAAAGTCTTAGAAAAAGGGATTAAGAAGAAAACTTATACACATGCTCATGCAGAGAGAGAGAGAGAGAGAGAGAGAAACATGTTGTTCCTAAGGCTTTCACAAAAGAAAGTTTAAAAATTATGTACAGTTATGGAAGATATTAAATTTTTATTTATACACCTAGGTATTGCTTGTTACTTTTTTTCTTACAATGGCTTTGTTGCTTTTATGATCATAACAGCCATAAAAATGATATATACAGTAAAAGTAATATTTTAGAGGAATACTGTGACACTGGAAAGCTGCAGAATATAATTTTTAAATTAATAGACTTTATTTTTTAGAGCAATTTTAGGTTCACAACAAAATTGAGGGAGAAGTACACAGTTCCCAAATCCCTCCCACCCCCACATACACACACAGCCTCCCACCAGCATCCACATCCTGCATGATCTTAGTATGCTTGTTAGATCATTATCCACCAAAGTCCATAGTTTATATCAGGGTTCACGCTTGGTGTTGTACAATCTATGGATTTTGGTGAATGTAAAATGGCATGTATCCACCATTATAATATCATACAGAATAGTTTCACTGACTTAAAAATCCCCCGTGCTCACTCTTTCAACCCTTCCTCTCTACCACACCATTCCCCCCTACCAGGAGCCCCTGGTGGCCACTGATCTTTCTCCGATCTCCATAGCTTTGCCTCTTCCACAGAGTCATAGAGTTGGAATCATATAGTATATCACCTTTCACATTGCCTTCTTTCACTTGACAATATACATTTAAGGTTTCCCCATGTCTTTTCATGACTTCATAGGTGATTGATTTTTATCACTGAATAATATACCCTTGTATGAATGAACATATCACAGTGTTTGCCTATTGAAGGCCATCTTGGCTGCTTCCCTGTTTGGACAATTATGAGGGTGTAAATATTTGTGTGCGGGTTTTGCGTGGACACGTATTTTCAACCTAATTTAGAAATTCACCAAGGCATGAGATTGCTGGAGCATATTTGGTTTCCTAAGTTTCACAAGAAACTGCAAGACTATTGCATTTCCACCATCTGTGAACGAGAGTTCCTGTTGCTCCACATTCTCATCAGCATTTGGTGGTGTCAGAGTTTTGCACTGTGTCCATTCTAGCAGGTGTGTCGTGGTGTCTCATTCATTGTCTTAAATTGTAATTGTGGGATGACATACGTTGAGCATCATTTCATAAGCCTATCGGCCATCTGTATATCATCTTTGGTGAAATGTCTGTTCAGGTATTTGGCCAATTTTTAAATTGGGTGGTTCATTTTCTTCTTGTTGAGTTTTAAGTATTCTTATTTTGAATAAGAGTCCTTTGTCAGATATGGCTTTTGCAGAGATTCTCTGTCAGTCTGTGACTTGTCATCTCATTCTCTTGACAGTGTCTTTTGGAGAGTAGTTTGTAATGTTAATGAAGTCTAAATTATTAGCATTTTTTCATGGATCACGCCGTTGATTTTGTATTGAAAAAGTTATCACCAAACCCAAGGTTGTCTAAATTTTCTCTGATGTTAATCTTCTAAGAATTTTATAATTTTTTCAATTTATATTTAGGCTTATTATCATTGTTTTTCATGCAGATGCCCAATTGTTCCAACACCATTTGTTGAAAACACTCTCCTTTCTCCATTAAATTGACTTTCCTCTTTTGTCAAAGATGGCTTGACTGTATTTGTGTGCATCTGTTTCTGAGCTCTATATTTTGTTCCACTTATCCCCTTGTCCATTCCTTCGCCGGTCCCACACTGTATCATTTACTGTAGCTTTATAGTACGTCTTAAAATTGGGTAGTGTCAGCCCTCCAACTTTATTCTTCAGTATTTGTTGTTGCCTAGTCTGGGTCTTTTGTCTCTCCATATAAAGTTTAGAATCAGTTTGCTGGTAGCCACAAAATAACTTGCTGAGAGCGTGGCATTACTTTGAATCTGTACATCAAGTTGGAAAGAACTGACATATTAATATTGAATATTCTTACCAATGAACATGGGATATCTTGCATTTAGGTCTTCTTTGATTCTTTCATCAGAGCTTTGCAATTTTCCTCATATAGATCTTGTATATATTTACTGATAGCTAAGTATTTCACTTTTTCTGTGTGCTCAGGTAGGTAGGTATTATGTTTTAAATATCAAATTCCTATTGTTCATTGCTGGTGTATAGGAAGTTGATTGACTTTTGTACATTAATCTTGTATCATGCAAACTTGCTATAACCAATATTTATTCCAAGTTAATTTTTGGTTGATTGCTTTAAGTTTTCTTCGTAGATGATCATGTCACCTGTGAACAAAGACAATTTTATTTCCTCCTTCCCCAAAGATACACTTTTTCATTTCCTTTTCTTACAAATTGCATTAGCTAGGACTGCAGTTGATACTGAAAAGGAGCGGTGAGAAGAGACATCCTTGCCTTGCTCCTGATCTTAGCAAGGAAGCTTCTAGTTTCTTTCCAGGAAATGCGATGTTGGCTGTCGGTTTCTGTAATGTTCTTTATTAATTTAGGGAAGTTCCCTTCTATTCCTAGTTTGCTGAGACACAATAGAATTTGAATGTAAAACATTGTCCTATTAATAAGTAGTGTGTACAATTGGATTCTGATTTTGTGAAAAATGTATTTTACAAGGGAAAAAAGAGTGGAAGGGAATACACTTATAATTCCAAGTAGTCATCTTTGGCTGGATAATGAGTATTTTCTTTACACATTTCTGTAGTTTCTAAATTTGCCCGTAACGAACCTATGTTGTTTTCTGTAACAGAAAAATAACAGTATGAAAAGTGATGAGGTGTTCTGGAGAGAATGGCTTGCGGACAGAAAAACGGATAGACGCTAAGTAAAATGGAAATCTAAGGAGACGGACCTGATTTGGTAATTGCGTCATCAACGAGAAGGCAAGCTCTCTGAGGGCTAGACCTGAGTGAACTAGCCCCGGGGCGTAAGAAATCATTTCACCTGGGTCTCGGCTTTGCCTAGGAAATGCTATTTATTTGGCATTCCGAGCATGGTTTTTGTGGATATGGAATCAGGTTTCTGTCTTTCCAAGTAGTTTTGCCTATTGTTTTAGAAGGAGGAGAAGAGGCTAGAGAGATAGAGTGATTGATTGGAATGAGCCGAACTACGGAACCGGGAGCAGAGTGACCTGACGAGGCACGCGAGAGGGGAGGAGGAGCGCGCCCCAAACCCCAGGTTCGGAGCGCCGGCGCCGCCGGGGCCGGCTCCGGAGCCCCGTGCACAACCGGGCGGTGGGAAGGGGGCAGCAGCGCCCCCGCCTGGCTGCGGCGCTCCCGGGCCGGGCACAGCCCGCCAGCCAGGTGCCTCGAGAGCGCACGCAGCTGCCGGCGCTCTCTCGGGTGCCGCGGTTCCCGGGCCCGCCGTGTGCCCGGGCGACGGCGACAGCCGAGGAGCCCGCCCAGCCCCGGCCGCCGGCTGCCTGCCGAGAGCCGCGGACCGGCTGGAGCCGGGTGAGCCGCCGCGCCCGGGTCGCGCCGCACGCCGCGGAGGCGCTCGGGGACGGCGGGCGCGGGCGCGCACAGGAGGCGCGGGGCAGCCGGCGCCGCGCAGACCCTCGGCGGGCAGTGCGCCCACCTCCCTGGGGCCGCGACTGCGGGCGGCCCCGGCCCGCGCGGCACCTCCGCCTCAAGTCTGGGAGCTCCCGGCCCCACGCTGCCGGTGCCCATGGGGATCCGAGAGTTTCCCGGCGGCGCACCCAGGGGCAAAAGCATCGCCGTGTGAGTAGCGCCCGGGCTTGGGGGCGCGAGCGGGCGGGCGGGAGGCCCTCGGCGGCAGCCGGGATGCGGGGCAGCCTGGGGCTCGGGTAGGGGCGGCGCGCGGCGGAGCTGCTCGGGAAGTTTCGGGTATCCTCTCCCTCGCCGCTCGCCCCAATCTGCACTGCCCCGAGGCGTCCGGGGCCGGGCGCGGGAGACGGGACCCGACGCCGAGACTGCCGGGGTCGCTGGGGTGGGTGGCGGCCGGTGGCCGGGGACGAGCGCCGGCCCTGCGGCGGCACCTGGCCCTACTGCGCCCTTGCTCGCCCTCGGGTCTGCCCCTCACCGGAATATCCACCATTCTCTCCCTCCCCGCCCACTTCCCCGCTCGGCCTCAGTGGCATGAGGAGGTCACCGGACGTCAGCCCCCGGAGACTGTCCGACATCAGCCCCCAGCTCCGGCAGCTGAAGTACCTGGTGGTGGACGAGGCTATTAAGGAGGATCTGAAATGGTCGCGCTCAGTGGAGGACCTCACCAGCGGGCCCGTGGGGCTCACGTCCATCGAGGAGCGGATCCTGCGCATCACCGGCTACTACGGCTACCAGCCCTGGGCAGCGAGCTACAAAAGTAAGACCCCCACCCCCACCCCCGTCGCCGCCACCCTCTGCCGGTCCGTCGTCCCCGCCCTTGTCCCTGGCAGCTGGGGAGCGTCCGCTGCGACGCGCCCAGCCGCCCCCCTGCTGCCCGCCCGCAGATGCAGACCCAGCTTTGCAACTTTTAGGAGACACCCGAAGACGGAGTTCTCCAGGACCTTTGGGAATTTCTGATCGGTTCTCTTACGCCCCCACCCCTTCCCACAGGCGCTTCTCTGTTCTCATCCCCTTGCTCTTGAGGTGTCGCGCAGTAGGGAGACAGATTGGAAACTCCGCGTACCCTGCGCTGTGTGGCTTCCCTGCGGATTCGAAAGTGTTACTCGCCCTGGGGTCCGGCGCAGCTGGCTTAGAGACTGACTGCAGACTTAGTGGGCCTGGATTTTCACTCTTCCCTTTGTCTCCTGGGCCCTGATGATGGTGGAGGATTCTGGGGCCTTGATTTTAAACTCCTTGGCTCCTCTTTCCTCATGTCTTTATTTGTCCTCGGTGTAGAGGTTCTGTGTGGATCATTCTAGATAATGGCATTCGGTACCGGAGAGATAAATGGTTGGTGCCAGGTGGAGCAGCTGAAACTTTTCTTTGCCAGTGGGCCCCAGCTGTTGGCTTTGGCAGTGCTGTGATCAGTTGTACAGATAGGACCTGTGTGAGCAGGACTAATTTGGTGGGCATTTCTTCCTCTCACTTGGAAGGGAGAAGTTGGCGGCGACCAGCTCTAGACACCTATAACCCTAAACCGTAATTAAATGGCCCCATCACTGTTGTTTGGTGTAGCCAAAACATTGCCGTTTACCACCCCAGTCAAGAAATGAGTACTGCTTCGTTGCATTTGTAATAAAGACTAACAGCTTAATGATTTGGGGATTTGTTTTTCCCCCTCATTGCTTGAAATTGGAACATACTTTATTGGTCCTTAGGAAAAAAAAAAACCAGGCTTGTGTAAATTAATCATATTTAGCTCTAAAAATATGTCTCGTTTTCTCCTAAAACCCTTGATTCTGAGCCAGAGGTCAGCCGAATGCTAGCAATTAGCTGGTTACTTTTATTTGCAGGCAGAAAAACATAGGATTTTAATGTTTTGTTTTCATGGCCTTACTTGTTTTTAAGGGACTGTGGTGATTGTGTTTAACTCTGTATAAACCTTTAAAAGGTTATCTGTGTCTCCTCCAGTCTCCTGTTTCTGCTGCTAAAATCGTAGCTGATACATTGGCTTTGGATCACAGAAGGAACGCAAGGGACCAAGTTTTCATTTAAGCAGAATGCTGGACGTAGAATGAAACAATGCAAAAAGAATGCAAACCCGTTGGAAACCATTTCTCTTATAGGTAAAGATAGGACAGGTCCTATTTCTGCTTGCTGAATTTCTACTAGAAATTTCCTATTTCTTAGTTCTGTTCTCTGCTTTCTTAATAACTAAAGACAAATTACAGCCTTCATGGAGTCATCTAGGCCCTAAAGTCATGCAAAGATTTATCATTGTAATTTTATTTGTGACGTGGCCCCATGTGCTTTGTGGAAATTTTCACCAGGGTTCGTGACTTGGTGGGTGGGCAGGGAGCCACATCAGTGATGACTGCGTTTGGTACAAACACACTTTATAATTAAGACAGGGGACAGGCCATATGGAAGAGTTTCTTGTACCACCAGTGGATTCTTAAATGTCCTCTCTCTGAGCCTTCGTCGAAGGAATAATATGAACATACAAGGCAACAGCAATCATTGTGGTTGAGTAAAGTCAGCTTGCTCCACTCTTTTTTATTCCTATGAAGATTCTTCTTTATTCCAGGGTAGTTCCTTTTTTCTAAAATGCTTTAGGTGACAACTGACATTTTGACGAATTAATTAGATATTAAGTTTAAATTTAGAGAAGCTAATGTATTATTAATATAGTCAAAGACATCTTAGGGCAGTCCTTTGGCTGTTTGCTATTTCTATCAGAATGGAAAGAAAAAGAGGCTTATCTATATGTTGGTTATCAGTTCTTCTGTTTGTAGGCGAATAATCATACCGAGCAAGCTGGGAGACATGATGATTACGAAATAAATATTATGCTCATGGTCTGCAGAGCAGGCTGTGGGCTGCTGCACGCCTCATCCTTGGCATTATTAGGTCACCTTTCGGCCATCTTTCAAAGTGGCTTGTCTGTGTCCCCACTGAAGGAGTCTGCAGTGAGAATTTCAGACTATTTGAGAGGTGCAGGTGAGCTCCTTTTGTAGCAAGAGACATTACTGAAATAAGCAGGTATTCGTTCTTACCCTTTTAATTTTTGGTCTTTATTTTGGGCGGCTAAGGTAAATGAGGTAACTGTCAATAGTACAGAAATGACCTTTGCCGAGTATTTTCTCCCCAGGCCATGAGATGAACAAGTTTCCCCCAACACAAGGAACTTTTTGTAAGGAATTGTTGAAAAAAACAAAACAAAACTCCTAAAGGCGCCTGGGTCTGAGAGGGATGGCGTGTGTGGAGCAGTCAGCCGAGGATTAAACTAGAAACAAGCAAGTAGGATGGGTTGAGGTCCTCTCCCCAGTGGCTGAAGTCCTCCAAGCTCCACATTCCGTGTTTCCGAACCACACCGCTGGGCAGGATTCTTGGGGATTCCTTGGGTTCCTAGCTGTGAGTGTATCCAGAGCCCACAGAGCAGGTGGTCCACAGCAGTTGCTCAGTAAATGTTTGTTGAGTGAATGTGTGCGTATGGTCTGAGACACCGGCCTCAGTGAGAGAGAACCTTCGAATGGACCTCTATAGTGGTTTGGGTCCTTGGATTTTTTCTGCTGCCTTCCTGTCCGTTTGGAATTGCTTCCCTCCTTCCTTGTTCTGCCATCCTGACTGCGTCCTTGGCTTGCCAAACCGTAGAGTAGACCAGGATTCCTGATGGCGAGCGTTGGTTTCACCCGGGGTTTCCCAAGCTCAGCACGATCGACATTTTGTACTAATTTTTCACTGGGGGCTGTCCTGTGCATTGTAGGGTGTTTAGCCGCAACCCTGGCCTCTGGCACTCCACTGCCATCCCCCCACCCATCGGTCCAACCAAAAATGTTTCCAGACAATGCCATATGTCCCCAAGTGTACCTTTGGATAAGAAGCCCTCATAACCTAATGTCAAATGTATGCTCCAAGTGAACTCTTCTGTTGACCAGTCGTGCTAACCTAAAAGGCCTGCCATCTGGATTCCTGACCTCCTGTCTTCATTTCTCCTGGACCACTTCTTAGGTTCTCATGACGCGCCTGGTTAGAATAAACAGCCTTCTGGAAGAGCCTGTTGCCTTTTCAGCTGACATGATTTGGTACCCATTCACCATAAATCGGTAGCCTGTAGAAAGTGTTTTCGAATTCAAAACAATGTGCCTAGAGCCTCTCAATGACTTCCTTTCCCCTCCCACCTTGTATCACAGCAGGACAGAAAAGACCAACTGGAATATTCTCTGCTGCCCCCTTGCTTTCCCACCACTGAGGGAGGGGTGAGGAACAGAAATCAGGAATAAGCCATCAGTATGATGGTAGCCAGGCCTGACGAAGTGGGGACCGGTGGCATTTTGACAGAGAGATGATTGAAGTAACTACTTTGCAGATCCCGGATGGAGGCTCTTATGCAGGATGAAAGAGCATTTATAAATGCTTATTTTCATCTACTCATTTAGCAAACTCTTTTGGAGCACTTACTAAATGCCAGAAAACAGAGATCAGTGATGAGAGAGGAAGTTCACTGCACAGATGTGCACAGATGTGCCTTTGTCAGGAAGCATAGATCAACAAATACGTGCATCTAGGAAATGGATACACTGTTTACAGTTGGCGGGGATGTTGTACTTTGCAAAAGGTTCTCCTGATGGGTGGTTTCAAACAGGGGGCCCTTGAACATTTTTCTAGTAAAGAAACTTTTTAGAAATAGCTTTTGGGTGGGGGGGTGTGGTCATGTGTATTCCTTAAAATGAGGTACAGCTGTCTTCTGAGCAGGCTTATTAATATTACATGGTGCTGGCACTTTTTGAAACAATGCTGACGAGTTTAGTTTTAAGTCATTTGTAGAGAGGAGGAAGTACTAGTCCCAAATGACCCCCCCATGTCTAGTCCACTCTAGCCTGCAGTTGGCAAGTTGAGCCTTAGTTGGGAACATGGGGATTCCTGAGCAAAACCATCCCATCTAGGTGGGTGGAGGTTTTATAGTTCAAGCTGAGAAAGAGGTCTCCGAGTAACTCTCCTGGTAATGAGGCAGTCTCATGTTTTGGGATCCTCCAGGTTAGAAACTCCAGAAAGGGTTTGTGTGAGGTAAGGGGGGAGGTGGTTGATGGAGAAAGACCATCTTTCTACTGTGCCGTTTCAGCCCAGACTGCGAGTATAGGTGGCTGATGTTGTTACCAATAAGAACTGAAACTGCGGCTCATAGTATAATTGAACTCATGGTGAGCAACTTCTGTTTGGTCCTCCCAGAATAGTAAAGGTCAGGTCAGCAATTCAAAAATGACCTGCTTGTAAGAGATTTATAATTTGGTTGTAAACGTTTATTCTAGATTGGAGCTTGGCATATTGAAATACTAGATTGAAAAGATTTTTAAAGGAGAAAAAGTTGGAGGTGGCAGGGGTGGGCCGCAGTGAGCAGAGAACATAAATAAGGCTTGCTAATGTCTCAGTGAGTCTGTTTTATTCTTGAATATGAATACATGTTAACGAGGTAGTAAATGGTTTTCTGAGAGTCAAAAGAATTAAAATGCAGGACTATTATCTTTTAGGGAAGCACAGTGCTCCGTATGCTCAGATCAGGGATGGGGGTTATAAACCCGTTGCATCTGGTCATGAAGGGCCATGACTCACCTCCAGGGAAACAGAGCCCAGGCAAGGGAATTTCTCACTGTACTTCAGAAGTCTCTCCTGGTCCTATTTACAAGGTGTCTGATCTAAAACACCAGTGGTGGACATTTGTCCTTTTCTCAAGCAGCTGAACACATTCAGGTTAGTTGAATTAAAAAATTAGGGGGCGCCTGGGTGGCACAGCGGTTAAGCGTTTGCCTTCGGCTCAGGGTGTGATCCCGGTGTTCTGGGATCGAGCCCCACATCAGGCTCCTCCGCTATGAGCCTGCTTCTTCCTCTCCCACTCCCTCCGCTTGTGTTCCCTCTCTCGCTGGCTGTCTCTATCTCTGTCAAATAAATAAAGTCTTAAAAAAAAAATTAATACACATGTGGATGAGCGGTTGAGCTGGTAAGCATTTCACCGAGTGTGGAGAAGGCTGCTCATTTGAATTACAGCCCTGCATGCAGGTGGGGCAGCCTCAGTAGCTCATGTTGTCGGGAGAAGCGGACAAAATGGATCTTGGCAGCTGCCTTCATATCCTGGCTTCATCCCTTTGTCGCCCTGTCACCGCTGGCAAGTCACTCACCTCTGCGAGCCTCTGTTTTCTTATCTGTAAAATGGGGGATAATGTCACCACTCTTCAAGGATCGTCATGAGGAGTAAATGAAATAATGTATATATAGCATTTGGCCCTTTGCCTGGCATCGGTAAATAATCCTTCATTTTTGTTTATTCATTCAGCAAACTTTTTGAACACTTAGTGTGTGTGCCAGCATCCAGAAGGTAGTGACACAGTCCTCACCCTGGGGTCTCCCAGACTAGAGGGAGAGAGAGTGAAACCTGAAGATAGCCGACATATGGTGAAGACAGGCTTGGGGGTGATTCAAGAGCGCTTTCTCACAGTGGGGGGTGCAGGTCAGAAGCTGGAGGGGGAATAAGCCACAGGAAGTGGATGGAGGGGACGTTTGCCTTCCATGCAGATGACTAGCATATGCACAGAAATGTGCATATGCTGCTCCTAGAAGGTAATTCAGCTTGAGGACCGTAGCCACTTGGAAATGCGGAAGATGAAGTTGGTCTGCGAGCAGAAACTGACTCGAGTGCGTTATGCTCCAGTCGTCTGACATTTGTCATCAGGAGGACCACTGATGCCTGTCCCCTTACCCACCCAGGTCCCAGGCTACGTGTCACTTCTCCAGGGAGCCTCCCTGACCATCCAGATCTGGTGAGGTGTTCTTGCCAGGGCTCCACAGTGCGGTCACTTCACATACGTGTTGTCATGACTGGTTCAGACGACTGGTTCAGACGTGTGGCTGAAACTGACAAATAGTGAGCCCTGTGCGGACTGGGCTCACGGCTGCATCCCCAGTCCTCAGTGTGGCTCTTGGCTTATAGAACTATGGTGATTCTGTCCCCCAGTCACAGAGCATCTGTGGCACCTAAAGCAGTAAACGTTTGCTTAATGTATCAGTGAAAGGTCATGTACACACACAAACGGCTGATATGCATCTACATTTCTGTGGAGCCTTCCAGAATTATCCTGCACAGAGCATTTCTGATGGCCTTTCTCCATCCAGAAATGAGCCTCCCATTGCTCAGTGTCCTGGGTCTTCACCTTGACTCAGCTAAAAACACTGACAAGCAATCTCACTCTATCAGCTTACATTAGCCGATGTTGTATCAGAGCATTTAGTATGGTTTTGATAAGCTCCTGTTAAAAATGATATGGAAAAAATGAACAGAGCCCAGGGAAATGGATCAGGGGGAATTGAAAATGTGTTCTACAGACAAGAATAAAGTATCAGGGGAGGGAGAGGTAAAACGGGCCTATGACATGTCTGTATGAGAATGATGGGAGCCAACACCTTTGGGGATGTCTTCCCAGCTCGCCATCATGCCTTTCACTGCCTGGCACCACATCCTGTGGGTGGGCTCTTAGCAGCCAGACTGGCATCATCTGCCTTCTGGGCACCACAGGTTAGACTGGCATGGACTGTTGACACGTGCTGACTCAACCATTAAATTCGACCTTAAAATCAGGAGGTTATGGTCTAGTTTGGGGTGGTGTTTCAAGTGGAGGAGATGCTATGAAGGGGCTCTTCTGGCTTCTGTGTGGATGGAGAGGCAGAGAAAGCTGGTCTACATAGAAGAATCAGGGAGGTGTGCAGAGTGACCCAGAGGGACCAGTGGCGATTTTCAGGACTCCATCCTGGGTGCTATTTCCCTCCTAGGTCAAGGTCATGATGCAGCTCGTCCTCCGAGCTCCAGGAGACATCATTGTGGCAATGCCACAGCCCCTTCCTGCTAAGCGAACAGAAGCTGGGTTTTGTTCTGTGCACCTGCAGATTCCCATCTGAGTAATATTTCTGAGCCACTTCTACTCAGGCCCATGTAGGACAAAACAAGGATATACATACCAAAGAATTTTCCATTGGAAATAAGAAATCATGTCCTGACTGCTAAGATAGAAAAGGTTATGGGGCCTCTGTCACTGGAGAGACTCACTGCAGGCACTCAGTAACCCCAGCTGGAGTAAGTATTTACTTATCCTGTGTTAAGGGGGTGAAGGGGATTTGTTTTTGATTTTTTTTTTTTTACATGATGTCTTTTAGTTCAGTGGCAAGTGTGCGTTGATCAATAGAGTAACAGACCAGTTTTGTTTCCTTCTTTTATTGCAGAGCCTAGGAAGGAACTTGTACAGTTAGGAACCTGGGAACTGCTTTCAGTTACTGATGGTGACAAGACCTTGAACAGTTGCCTAGGACATGGGCACCCACTTTTCTCCTATGCAGCTTGAGATAGCCTTAATTTATGACAGCATTCAAAATTATAGGGAATAAATTACTCCTCTGAGGTGATTTGCAGTGTGGAAGGGTAGAGGCTATTTTGGACTCCTGAGATGTAGAGATTCGATGGAACCTCTCAGAACACTTTTCAAGTTTTGACAAATGTTTTCTGTGACATTCACATTTTCTCCTTGTCAGTCCGCTATGTATCATCTACTGTACGTGACTAGATGAGACTCTATTAAGAAATTATTTTTATCCTTTTTCACCATCTACTTCATAACAATGTTGTATAATAAAAATTTGGGTATGTCCTCAAGGTTTTTTCCAAAAGGGTCAGAAGAAAGATGCTTCCTGATGAATGTGGACTTTGCTTCCTTATTTTTCTCTTTAGAAATCGAGTCTGCTCATAGTGAATGTATATTAAGATGTCCTCTTCTTAAAAAATGAATATAATTATGGCACTAGGTGTGAAACGCTTGGGTTTTCTGCAGTGTTCTCATGGTGTGCGTGTGTGGGAGTTTAAGAAACACTATTCACGGAGCAGTGTATTACACTGGCGGGCAGTACCTAGGAAGGACTCGAAATCTCCATCTCTGTACATTTTGTCTTAAAGAATAAAAGAGTTTGAAGACTATTTAAACACTGTAATCCAGAGCAACAGATTTTAAGAGTTCATCCAAACTCTTTCACTTTAAGTCAGCATTTTGTTTCATTAAATATTTAACATACAAAAGCTTTTATGTGTTTATCTGATTTTATGCAGTGGGTATGTTTTCAAAGTTACATGTAAATAAAATTATGTAATTAGAATTTATCCTAGAAAACACGAGGAAGACTTGGAACCAATGCCTGTGTAGTTGTGCGTGTTCCCTCTGTAACCTGCCTTGTATCTTATGATTCTCTGGGATGACATTGCGGACTTTCAGTGTGATGGCTGGAAGGTGGAGGAAGGATCACTTTCAAACTAGACCCCACTGCTGTCGTACTCCCTCTTGAGAAGCCCGTGGGCCAGGCAGAGGCTTCAGAAAACCACTGCACAGAATTTCAAACACTGCTCACGAAGCAGTTTATTTGTGAATGGTTTGGAAACAGATCAAACCACCATGGATGTGTATCCATCCATCGACCTGTTCCCCCCACCTACCAGTCCACCCAGTCGTACATCCGTTCATTCATTCGGACATCAGATAGTTCACTGCTTCTAAAGGGCAGCAAATATATTCACATGTAACAGAAGCAAATGTATAGTGTAGTTACAGTTTTCTGGAAAATTACACAGTGGGGGGATAAGACAGACACGTCAATTTGTAAAGTCCCATACTTTGCTCGTCTTGGGGCCATCTCACGGATGCACTATGTGTGTCTTTTTGGTGTTTCCCCAACTAAATACCTTGGGGTATTTGGGATCAGCACTGAGCAGCCTTACACTGAGCTTCTATGTGGTATTCATGATATCGGGTATTATTTTATCGTGGGGCACCATAAACGGAGCAACAGGGTAGTGAGCCACAGCGAACTTCCTTTTCTCTTCCTTTGGAAGCTTGAGCTCTGCTGCTGTAATCAGAGTTCTGATTCATTTATTTGATGTATCCCAGCCATTCAACACCTTTTTTCCCCTCTTTGGTGAAGTCATGCAAAAACAAAGATTTTTTTAACTGGGTTGATGAGATTAAGCCAGTAACCCAGCACATTTATCCCCTAATGTTTTATGCTGCAGGCATTCTGGTTCTTTCCAGTGCTAAAGAAAGCAGGCCTGAGACCTGAGACGTTCTTCCTCTTTTGACGAGGAGCCAAGCAGAAAAACACTGGCCTGGCATTCAAAAAGGCTGGGATTTCTTTCCAGTTCTACCTGTTCTTTCCCGCACTGCTGCTCATTCTGCCTGTGGTTTCTCCACTGCCTGTCGGAGAAAATACCCATGTCCACAGAAATAAGTCTTGTACACCTTCTTCCCCTGGCTGTTTAGCAAAGAGACCCAGCACTCTCGAATTCATATAGCTGCGAAGGGAGTGATGTCTCTAAAGGCCAGCTGTACTTTCATACATTAATAAACCTCAAAGTGTCCTGCTTACTGTGGCCATTACTTTATGCAATGTCAAGGATGGTGAAGACCTGGAGTTCTGCACAGTGGTTTCTTGCGCGATTGGTCCCGGAGCCTCTGCTTCCCCTTGTGTGGATGTATCTAAGATTCAGGGATGCGGTTGAGCTAAAATGTAGGCCACAGTTAGGTTGTTGTTGAAAAGAGGCAGAGGGCAGGGTTGCAGAGCTTCCACGTGCACTCTGGGTGCACCACCTGCCTGGCACCTCCACGTGTCTGCCAGCCCCGAAGCTCTCCAAACGCCCTCCATCGGATTCTTACAGAGGCCCCAGAACAGAGGCACAAGTGGTTAAATCATTGGCCACTGGCACTTGGTTCGACATTCATACCCTTTCCCTTCCCTGAAAGGGGGGGGCAGCTCTGAAAGTTCCAACCCTCTCATCGCACAAGGTTGGTTCCCCTGACAACTGGCCCCCATCCTGAGGAGTTCCAGAAGTCACCTCATTAACATCAACTCAGTGTGGCTGGAAGGGCCTTCTCAGCAACGAACAACCGAAGAGATGCATTTCACCTTTACTGATCTTATCAAGTAGGGAATTCCAAGGGTCTCAGGAGTCAGAAACGGCAATGAGAACCAAATATATATTTCTTTTGTTTAATTCCAGCGTAGTTAACATACAATATTAGTTTTAGACGTACAGTGTAGTGGTCAACTGTTCCATAATTTATTCACTGCTCATCATGATAAGTGTACTCTCAACCCCTTTATCTGTTTCCCCCATCCTCCCACTCCCTCCTCTCTGGTAACCATCAGTTCTGTATAGTTAAGAATCTGTTTTTTGGTGTGTTATGTATTTCTTAGTAGAAGACACAGTATCATACATAGGTATAAAAGAGATTTTTTGGCACGTGGGGAAATTTGAATGTCTACTGTTTATTAAATTATTTTATGGACTGTTATTTTTCTTGGGCTTAATATTAGTGTGGCTATGTAGGTGTCTTATTCTTAAGAGATACTGAGGTATTTAGAGGTGCCTGGGTGGCTTAGTCAGTTAAGCGTCTGACTCTTGATTTCAGCTCAGGTCACGATCTCTGGGTTGTGGGATTGAGCCCCGTATCAGGCTCCATGCTCAGTGGGGTCTGCTTCTCTCCCTCTCCTTCTGCCCCTCCTCCCAGCTCACATGCTCTCGCATGCGCTCGCTCTCTAAATAAATAATTTTTTAAAAAAGATACTGGGGTATTTAGGCCTAAAGAGTCATTATGTCTACAATGTACTTTCAAGTAGTTTAACCAAAACAAATAGGGACAGGCAGATGCAATGACGGGTGAACAAAATGGGGCAGAATTTTCATATTTGGTTAACCTAAATAATAGATACAGCGTGCTTGTTAGACTGTATTCTCAACCTTTCTTTTCACATGAACATTTTCGAAATAAAAGATGTTGTTGCAGCCGTGACGTTAACACAGACCAGGCCTCAGAGGGTCGGGTTAGAGTTATCACATCAGAACTTAGCCGGGAAGCAGGGAGGGTTGTGTGACCCGTGACAGGTTGTCTCGAGAAGGTGGAAGTTCTTCGCTTCAAAGGCAGCTTCCAGCCACACTCGGCGTTCAGCACCACCTTCCAGGTCAGACACAGCCGAAGTGTTATGGTCTGAATGTTCGTGTACGCCCCCCCCCCCGCCCCGATTCACATGTGGAAATCCGAACCCTCAGTGTAATGGTAGAGGGAGATGTGGGGCTATTGGGAGGTCATTGGTTCACGAAGTAGAGCCCTCAAGAATGGGATTAGTGCCTTTATAGAAGAAGCCAGAGAAGCAGCTCGCTGTCTTTGTACCATGTGAGGATTACGAGAACCCAGAAAAGGACACTCCCCAGAACCCATACACCTGGCACCCGATCTCAGACTTCTGGCCTCCAGACTGTGAGAAATACATTTCTGTTGTTCATAAGGCACTCGGTCTGTGGTAGCATGTTACAGCAGCCCGAACGGAGTGAGGCATGAAGGCTGCGTTTGCCTTGGTTTCCCTCCGCCACCTCCGGCCACGTTACCATCCCTCAGACTTGCTCATCACCTGGATGTGTTTATGACACAGAATGTGGTGATGGTTTTGTGGGTGTGTACCCACCCCCACACTCATCAGCTTGTATACGTCAAACATGTATAGCCTTCGTTTGGTAGTCATACCTTAATAGGGTGGTTTTTAATGAAAAACACAAAAGACATGCTCTTTGTTGTGTGGGACTTGTCTCAGGTTCCAGGATTCTTTTGATGAAGGAAACCTATTTTTTCCAGAGATTAAGAGTTCTAGCCCATTTCTCTAAGTGCTTTAACTTTATACCCTATAAAATAAAAATATGCTTGACTCTGGGGACAACTGGCCTTCCCTGAGAGTGGATAGGTACCATTGTGTCTGAGTCTGCAAAACAGGCTGCTTTCACAGGATTCATTGGCCTGTAGGGCAGACCGCATTTCCAGTGCTTAGTCTCCAGAATGCAGGCAGCTCATACCTCTCTCCTGACCAACTCTCATTTACCTTTGAGCACTTTGTCTTTCTTCATGGCTCCCAAGGATTAGGGGGAGGCCATAGAGGGAAGGCCTTTTTTCTTTATTTTCTTTCTTTCTTTTTCTTTCTTTCTTTCTTTCTTTCTTTCTTTCTTTCTTTCTTTCTTTCTTTCTTTCTTTCTAGATGGCCCAAAGGAAATTCCTTTTCATCTGCTACCTGGAGAAGGATACTCTGGTGGCGTGTGCATGTGCACATGGGAGAAGGAGAGAGGGAGAATTTCCTGGTCTCCATGGGTCAGCACACATGCTACAGACGATTAAGAATCACCATTTGCCATTCTTGGCAGAATTTACCTCGTGGTGATGAAGGCATCATTATTGCTGTTTGTGGCTTGAGAAATAAGGGCACAGAATAACGAACAGACCACACGGGGATATTACTTTGCCTCAAGGTGAACACATGAGTATCAGAGGCAATATGAGAAGTTATGAGGGTTCCTGTGTTCAAAAAGAGAAGATATGCTCCTTGAGAACAGGGAAAAGGGAGACCCTTTCGGAATTTGCAGTGGAAGAGAGAAAGCGCAGATGCTACAGTGTGTGAAGGAGGAAGTATTCATTGTGCTGGGCGTGGGGTAGTTGATTGGTTTCAAGATTAAGTATGTGCCAGGTCAGACAAAGGGTATGGAGCAGAAGGCAAGAGCGGGGTTTGAGTTCTAAGACTGTCCTCCTGAGAAGAAGCATCGTGAAAGGTGCTAAAATCAAGGGAGAAGAGCTGACAGCTACTTTGTAGAGCAGTAGTAAGTGGTGTGTCGTTGTCCCAGATGAGTATTAGCACTCAGGTCTGTTGGATAGATGCCCCAGAGTGGAATTTCGGGACTGCAGTAGACAGCAAACTCAATTTAAAACTTTTCTGTCCCTTGCAAGCCTCCATGAAACAGTTGGTCATGTTGGGAGGCCCACATGGCAAAGAACGGCAGGTAGCCTTTAAGAGTTGAAGTATCCAGCCAGCAGCCAGCAAGAAAATTGAACACTCAATCCTACAACCACTAGGGACCGAATGCTTCCAGCAGTCATGCTGGTGGAAAAGCAAATCCTTCCCCGGTTGAGCCCCTAGATGAGAACCAGCCCTACTAGCATCTCTCTTTCAGCCTCCTGTACAGAGGTGGTGGAGAATAGGCTGATAAATAATCTATCACAAGGGTAAAGAAACAGAACCAGGCAAGGGGGCATATCTGAATTCTGGTCTTAGCTCTGCCATTTCCTAGCTGGGTATCATTGACCAGGTCCCTTATCCAGCCTGGCCATCCCTTACCTTATATGTTCAGTGAAGGGATTTGGCAAGATTACATCCTCAATCCCTACTAGCATAACATTTTGATGAGTTTAAGACTTAATCTTCAACATCTGAGGAACTCATCTATTCTGGAAATGAATATTTAGAGGTAAAAAAAAAAAAAAGGACACTAACCAAACCTATGTCCTATCTAGAAAATTAGCCCAGTCTGAATCCCCTCTGCAGTATGTAGTGGGCAGAGCCTATAAAGGGGCTTTCTGATACCAAATCTCTGGAAAGGGAAACACATGGATTAGAGTTCCTTTTGATTCTGCCCCTCTTTTTCTCTTATTTCTTTTGGTGCATTGACCACAAATATCCTGACTAACTCTTCTTCGATTATGTTGAACACTAAAACATGGTGGACTTAGTGTTTTCATTTCAAAACTCTGAAAAATAAGAGAAATAAGGATCTAGGTTTCTAGTGAAATCCTTAAGAATATGAGGATTACCTTTGAGCCACAAGAGCACCTGTCTTTGGTTTACACCTTTCAGGGAGCAGAAGGAATGATCTGGAGACTTCACACTGGTTTTGTTGTTCCCGTAAGATGGTTACAGGGCTTTGAATAAGTTCCCTGAGGAAGAAATTGTACCACTGTTGCAGCTACTTGAAATCTCAGTGGGTCTTTGTGGTGAGCAGCTCTGCGGAGGTGTTTTCCTAGAAGACTCAGCGTGAAGCTGTTCTTGGAGGGGAGAGAGGGAATTGAAGTGGGGAAAGTTTGAAAGGCTATTGATGGCACCAGCTTTTGGGAGTGGCCCCTTTGACAATGGTTGATAAGGGAGGCTCCTGCTTCCCCAGACGTGGAGACCCTTATCCTACCACGGGCAGGTCCCAAAGCAGAGACTTGTCCCTGGGAGCATCTTACCAGAGTCAGATTGGGAAGGACTCAGCCATTCCTCTGTGCTTTTGCAGCAGGACTTAACTTTGATATCTTGGGGCCAAGCTAGCTATGATGAATCTTCCGATTTTCTTTCTCACCGTAAAGAGGCATTACGGCTTCCCACCTGGCAAGCTCTGGATTTTAGAGAGCCCACATGGGGACTACGGAACAGTCCATTCAGCATACGTTGCAATTTGTTTGTGGTTCTCAGAGTCCCGTGCGAGTCCATGAGCTTTGCAAAAGAGAATTCTCCCAACATACTCTATGATTCCATCTATATACAGTTGGAAAATTGCCACAACTGGTCTGCGGTGATAAAAGTCAGAAGAGTGGTTACTCTTCTGTAGGGACACGAGGGAGCCTTCCTTCTGGCGTAGAGGAGATATTCTATGTGGTAGCCTGGCTGGCAGGGTGTACGTATGTTAAACCTCCCCAAGTGCTTTGCTGTACCTCATGCACCTCAATTTAAAAATCTTTATTTATTTTTTTATTTATAGAAAATGGTTGTTGGGGTGGGGAACTGCTCCACAGAGAGACATTGGTACCTGGGTGAATCGGGTTGTTTATGGAGACCGGTGACCATCTAGGATCCATAGAAATCACAACTTAAAATTAGCACTGTGGTTCCTTTGTCGTCATTCTCGTTGTTCATTGACATCCTGGGTAGGAGGGTAACCTTAAACATAGTCTCATCTATTTCGGACATCTAGATGTTTGTGAATAGCAATGCATCTCATCTCCCCTTTTTATAGGAATGCTGCCTCTGCACAGATTGAGCTCACCGATTTAGGTACTTGCTTTAGTGCACTGGAATTTCTGAAGAAGGGTGGGCTTAAAGAAAAGCACAGGTTTTGGCTATTTAATAACAAGGACACGGAGGCTATAGCAAGAATAATTGGGGCTTTGGGTATGACCCTCTCTCTGTACCATTCCTTGCCATTATGTTCCTACTTAGTAGTTTTCTCGCAGAAGCTGACGTAGGAGGTACAGGAATGGTGAAGCACACTTGGTTCACTTAGAAGTTCTGTCCATGCTAATTGTGAGTTTTTATGAAAGAAGCCACCCAAACTAAGGTGGGAGGGTTTCTCTTCATTTAAATTCCCATACTTTCACTAATTCCCAGTGGTCCAGCCAACTTCTTGTTGGCTGTAATTCTGAATACCATCTACTCTGTGATTTTTTAGTCTTCAGAGAATTGCTGGTGCAAAGTGGAAGTTCATTTGAAAAAATACAGTCTATCCACCTGTAATATTTATTTATTTATTTATTTATTTATTTATTTATTTATTTATTTATTTATTTATATTTTAGTTTATTTTTTATTGTTATGTTAGTCACTATACAGTACATCATTAGTTTTTGATGTAGTGTTCAGTGATTCATTATTTGCATATAACACCGAGTACTCATCACAACATGTGCCCTCTTTAATACCCATCACCTGGCTGCCCCATCCCTCTTGCCCCCCCTCCTCTGAAACCCTTGGTTTGTTTCTCGGAGTCCGTAGTCTCTCATGGTTCGTCTCCCCCTCTGATTTCCCCCCTTCAGTTTTCCCTTTCTTCCACTAATGTCCTCAGTGATATTCCTTATGTTGCACATATAAGTGAAACCATATGATAATTAATTGTCTCTCTCTTCTTGACTTATTTCACTTAGCATAATCCCCTCCACTTCCATCCATGTCAGTGCAAATGATGGATATTCATCGTTTCTGGTGGCTGAGTAATATTCCATTGTGTATATGAACCACATCTTCTTTATCCATTCATCTGTTGAAGGGCATCTGGGCTCCTTCCATAGTTTGGCTATTGTGGACATTGCTGCTATGAACATTGGGTGCACATGCCCCTTCTTTTCACTAGCATCTGTATCTTTGGGGTAAATACCTAGTAGTGCAATTGCTGGGTCGTAGGGTAGCTCTATTTTTAACATCTTGAGGAACCTCCGTATTGTTTTCCAGAGTGGCTGTACCAACTTGCATTCCCATCAACAGTCTAAGAGGGTTCCCCTTTCTCCACATCCTTGCCGACATTTGTTATTTCCTGTTTTGTTAATTTTTGCCATTCTGACTGGTGTAAGGTGATGTCTCAGTGTGGTTTTGATTTGAATTTCCCTGATGACTAATGATGTTGAACATTTTTTCATGTGTCTGTTAGCCATTTGTATGTCTTCTTTGTAGAAGCGTCTGTTCATGTCTTCTGCCTGTTTTTTTGACTTGATTATTTGTTTTTTGGGTGTTGAGTTTGAGAAGTTCTTTATAGATCTATACAGCCTTTTATCTGTAATGTCATTTGCAAATATCTTCTCCCATTCTGTGGATTGCCTCTAGTTTTGTTGACTGTTTCCTTTGCTGTGCAGAAGCTTTTTATCTTGATGAAGTCCCAAAAGTTTGTTTTTGCTTTTGTTCCCCTTGCCTTTGGAGACATGTCTTGAAAGAAGTTGCTGTGGCCAATGTTGAAGAGGTTACTGCCTATGTTCTCCTCTAGGATTTTGATGGATTCCTGTCTCACATTGAGGTCTTTCATCCATTTTGAGTTTGCCTGTAATATTTAAATTAAAAAAAAAAAACAAAGTAAATTCAGCACTTCGAATTATACTTTTAATATAATAGTATAGAACAAAGGATTTGTTTTCTGAACCCCGGGGGCTGTGAAGCATTCTGATGTGAGGACTCCGGAACTGGAGACAGCATGCCAGGGACCAGGAGTAGGAAAGGGATGAGTAGCTGAGGAGGGCTGGGGCCAGGCTGGCGGGAGTGGTGTCTCCGCTGGGTGGGATCCGACCACATTTCCAAAGCACATAGAGATCATCTGTGGTTTTCATACTGCTCATCCCTCTCTTTCATCCTTCTCTGTTGGAACAGATGGTCTCGAGTTTGGCATGAAGTACTTCCATCGGAGCACAATTGTGTAAGCCATTCGCGTTCTTAACATGCTGCTGAGAACGCTGGTGTAGGGCATCCATTCTTCAGCTAAGTGAGTTCAGATATGTCCAGGCTATAAGATGGTTGCATAGTTTATCTTTCAGATTAAAAGTGGTTTCTGCGCACGGGCGAATTCCCCAAGTGAGGTTTCCGAGCCAAGTGAATGGCCCAGGGATTGATGTCCCATTCCCCATTTTCCAAGATGTTTTTGCTGCTCATGTTTCCATTACATCTGCTACTAGATCTTTTCTGTGCACGTGAGTTCCTTGTTCCTTCATTTTTATTGTTTTATTTTTTTAGAGAGAGTTGGGGGTAGAGACAGAGGGAGAGAGAGGGTATTAAGCAGGCTCCACACCCAGCACAGAGCCCGACGCAGGGCTTGATCTCATGACCCTCAGATCATGACCTGAGCTGAAATCAAGAGTCAGACGAGGTGCCCCAAGTTCCTTATTCCTAAAAGAAGTCTTCACAAATCCATTTATGTAATCCAAATCATTTCCCTGATAATAACTAGTCAGCTGAATGGGTTGTACTAGTGACTCGTATACTCCATATACATTTAATTTGCTTTAAAAAAAAATATCCTGAGACAAGAAGAAAATAAATTTTTACCAGAAATATTTTAATGAGATATTTTGAAATACACTCTCATTGAAGTAAAATATCCATAATGAAATGAATATAAGTTGTAAGTGTGCAGTTGATGAATTTTTACAGAATGGATATACTCGTGTTTCCTGCATCCAGACCATGAAATAGAATATTATGGGCATGTAGGCTATTTATCTTTGCCACCCATATAGGAGCTCTGCCTACTTAATTTTAAAATGATCCAAAAAGCCCTAGGCTTTCACTCTAATGCAAAAGTAGCTAGTTTCCTACGGAGGCAGGAGCGGTTTCAATGAAAATCTAGCTGTGTCCTGTCCTTTAGAAGGGGACTGTGTCTGCACGGGTATTTTGTTGCAATGATCAAGGTATCTTTCATGCATTCTAATGTGGGCATCATGTGAAAAATGGGATCTTGTCATGCCTGTTAGAAACTTTACTTAATTTTCATGTCAGTTTGAAAGAACTGTCTTCCAGAAAGATCTCTGTTGCCGTGCTCATCTATTTATGCGTGTTTGTGTACCTGTTTTACTAGATGACTTAACATGTAATCATAGTTATGTAACAGTTCCTGTTCTGCTAGTCTTTGCATATGATTCTGTTGATTGTTGTTTCTTGACAAAGGGTGGGTTTCCCTTGCCTTTTTGTGTGTCTCATAAGATCCGATTGGCTACTGGATGTTGCATGTACACAGACAGAAGAGACTGTTCTGTATTATTCGTACCCATGGGCACACATCTTTTTGTGTCAGGGCATTAGTGTGGGAGGTTGAGTCAGTGTAGCTGAGTTTGGGTTTTCTGGGGTTTTCTGTTTTAGCCCTCCCTCGGCAACAGTGGATTTTACCTATATCCTGGGGGCAAGAGGATTTTCTATTTCACCCGCAGAGTGAGCTGTCTTTACTCCTAGTTCTACCCCAGAAGTAGTAGCTTTTTTTCCCTTGACCCTGGTGTAAGAGAGTGTGCTGCCCAGTGGCCTCAGACTTTTGCTTTGTAGGAGAGCAGGGTTGGGGAGGTGAACAGGCTGCCATGCCTGTCTCCCAGCAGACCCATCACCTGCCACAAGTCTGTGCTAGCTTGGCTGGCTCTTGACGTCTCTGGCCATGCCCCCTGTCCTTCTAGTGAGCAAGTTGGTGGAGGCTCAGGGAAGGAGCTTGTGAGTGGGTGTGAACTCCCTTTGTGCCTGAGACCATTAGCTCTTGCAAATAGATACATAGTTTATACTTTGCTTTTAAGAATTCATTAAAAACATAGCTGATTTCTTCTTACTCACTAGATAGGGAAACCTCCTCTTTCTTCTCCGCTCTGCTGAAGGTGAGACAGATGGTGTGTTTCATCCCCACTTGCGACTCTCTCGAATTCAGTTTACGTGTTTGCCCTGTGACCTCTCCTCTCTGATGGGCTCAATAAATATTGTAATTTTTAGATAATCCAGCTCTTCCTCATTGTCTGAGTAGTGTAAAATTTTCTTGAATCTTCCTACATACTAAGGCAAATCAGGGACGCCTGGGTGGCTCGGTCGGTTAAGCAAATCAGAACTTGGTTCTCAGTTCTAAATTAACATTACGCATTTATTTTTGGTGTTAGTATTACCAACTTACCAAGAGGTAAGATTTTCTAAGTATTACTACTTACGGAAATCTTCCCTTCTTAGTTGATGTGGCTTCCTTAGGGTCCCAGGTTTGCCTAGTGAAGACAGGGACACCTGTCTCAGGAAACATTATTGATCTTTAGATAATCGTATGTAAAAGGGAAGCAAAGTGACATTGCTGAATGTCTTATAGTCCACGCCTGTTATTATCAAAACCCACATCTCAGCACAAGAGAGCAGCATGTGAACGAGCCTGTTGGGTCCCAGCCAGTGCTGCTCTCTTCTTAGAGACCATGACGTTTTGTGATAACCATACCTGCCACTTAGCATTTCACAGTGTCCACCCTCTCTCTCTTCCAGTCACACAAATCCAGTGGTTTATGACGTTTGGCACCAGATACCTTCCCTACATCAAAATAAGACACCTCCCCCCAAGTTTCATAGAAAGGGGAAAAATAAAGAACCCTCACCTTAATATAGGAAGCGGCAGGAAAAAGCCATAAATGAATTTGAGTGCCACTCCCTGGAGAACCCAGCCTTAGAAAAGGATATGAGGGTGTTTTGGAAAGTGGCGTTGTTGATGAAGGCGTTAGCCAGGATACAGAAAGTAGCTGAGTGCAAACCAAATGATGCAGGAGGGTTTAGGATACCCATTCTGTTTAAAATTCAAGACGTGATATACCTTTTTGATTAAAAAAAAAAAAAAGATAAGGAGAAAATTGTTTAAAGCTGTCTGTCTGTAGGGCTCTGCTCCTGCCAAGTTAGCAGTAAAGACACCAGCTCATCTGATCAGCTGTCTATGCTTGCCCACTATTATGAAAATAAAGGCATTTTTCCCATGAATTGGAAGACATCGGTTATTTTATAGTCACACCAAAGTGCCCCATTGGAGATGTGTGGTGCTTTGGAAGAGCAAGTTAGAGATTCTCTCCTGTAGGTGAAGCGCTTTTGAAGTGTTTGGAAAAGGGAAGTGATGGGGTCAGAAATTCATTTTGGAAAATCTACGCTGAAACAGAACGGAGGCTGGGCTGAAAGCCTTGTCTGGCTTGGAAGCTAAATGCTGTCATTTAGTCCAGAAGAAACAAAGATGATGGCCAAGGCCAGGTGAGTGGGCCTGCAGAAGGTGGGATGGAGGGGAGCGTAGCGGGGGTGAGGGTGGTTAGAAGTGATGGAGTTAGAGGTTGATGGCGCATAGGGTGAGTGCACGAGAAGGGTGAGGAGAGGATGATGTTCACATTTCTGACGAGGCTACTGGCTCATCTTTGGAGAGCGACGTCCATTAATTAGTTGGAAATAGTTTCCAGAATTTAGGGGAGAGGTTTGGGTTGACTACCCTTATCAAAGTCCAGGTGACAGGAATTATATGAAGCCATGAATCCATGCCATGGCTCCCACTGATTAGTTGGGGTTCTTGTTCACATACAGAAGATACCCTATCTACTAATCATATGCAAAAAGGTAATTTTTAAAGAGCACTGAATACTCATATACACTGTGGGAGAGCGAATGGCCAGGCCTGACAAGTGGACATGATGCTGGGGCTCCCGATACTAGCAAGCAGAGACCACAGCGAAGTCCTGAGAAGAAGACCTGCGACTGATCATTCTGATCTCCAGTTGGCCCTTCTGTCTTTGCTTTGCTTGCTCAAGATTTACAGGCAGGTGGTTGGCTCAGTCTGGTTCATGGGAGCTTCCTCTGGCTCGAGGAAGGGGGGTTGGAGAATCTTGTGCCCCTGGCTTAGGTGGTGGGAAGCGGCAGTTAGAGGCAGGCTTAGAATATTGCCTTCCGTCAAGATTATAAGCAATGGGAATTTTCTCCCAGATGAATTTTGGGACACTGATAATCAGAGCAGCTAGATGCTGGAAGACAACCAAAGGGTCATTAGACCTAAGAAAGGTGCGGTCAGTGAAACAGATTAGGCTAAAAAGTGGATGGATGGACAGACACATGGCTGTAAAGGAACCAGCATGGGAAAATAAAAGTCAGAAAGACAGAAGGAGAAGAAGGAAAAGAATATAAGGTCCCAGAAACAAGGAAAGGAAAAGGAATAAAGAGCATCCTTTTCGCTTATTGGTAGAGTGTTGGCTCTCTGAGCACCCGCTCTCCGTTATCCACTGCAGAATTTGGGACGACCAGCATATCCCTGCTTCCCATTCTTTGTTACAATGCTTCGGTTTCTTTTGTCTTGCTAGGATCTGAAAGTGGTAGCTAGTGCTTAGAACATCGAGCTAAATGAATAAACACTACTTCCTGTCTAATTGGCTAAGACACCAATATAATTAAGTATCGTGGGGAACTTTGTGAATCCCCAGTGCAGAGAAGAGGTGAAAGTCTCAGCTGGGGTTAGAAACGGCTTTTTCCCTTGGAATAAAGAAGAGCGTGCGTCACAGAGATTTGAGGAGCAGCCTTGGCACAGCTGAGATATGTCACAGTGCCTTAATCACAGTCATTGCACAGTCCCTGCTCCTGACACTTACGGGTTCTCCCGCAAGTGAGCCCCTTACAGAAATCAGCGGGAATCCTGTTCAGAAGAATGGCTCACTTAAGTGCTCCTGGGACTGAATGTTTCCTGAAGCAAGGCGGAGCCTGATAAACTCCCAGGAGGAGGAGGGAGCCCAAAAGCTATGGAAACCATCAGAAGCTCAGAGGTCAAAGGTCATAGTGCCCCTTCCCTTTTTTTTAAATTAAAAAAAAAAGGTTTTAGTTGTCAAAATATTTTGTGAAATTCGAGCAGAGCACACAGGGGATAACATAAAATAATTACCTCCACCCAGCTTTCTGAAACCACTCCCTAGAGGTAGCCACCGTTGATACATTGGTGTGAGCCTAATGAGTCTATTCTAGGCATCCACGAGCAAACACAGACAGCCACACCTATATTTTTTGCTGGGATGGGATCATAATTTGCACAGTGTCCTGCAGCTTGCTTTTTTCACTTAGTAATACACATACACGTAATATTGTCGATCTCTTTCAGTACCAGCACTTGCCAGTCGTACAGTGAAACAGCGATGTATGGATACTGTACTGATTTTCCATTTAACTGTTGGGGCTTGGAAGACGGTGACACAGAAAAAGGCACACAAACACAGAGGTGGTGCATACAAGGAGAACAGGAATGAAATATGGTTTCAAGGGTTCTCCTCCACCCACCGGTCCCTTAGGCGCACTCAGCGCCCCACACATTTGGAAAGTGCTTCCTTGGCCCCTCAGAGCATGAGCCTCCGATTCAGAACTAGATTTCGAAGCATAAGCAGGCTCCTTCATGGGAAACTCCCCCAAGGAGACAGTAGTCAGATGTGCTTTTGACTAACTCAAACCAAACTCCTACATGGGAGGAATTGCCAGGCGCCCCCTGTTTGCAGCGTACACTGTCATTCCTTTGAGCCTCTCCCTGTTGGGGGGCAATTAGGTGGGTTTTTTTTTTTTTTTTTTGGTTTTTTCACTCTTATTAAAATTTTTACAGTAACTCTCCTTGCACATTTATCTTGTAGATTTGTCTTTGGTTTTTCTGTGGGTAGCTAGCTACTGGGAAATGTTGGCCCAAGGGAATGCACATTAATATTACTGATAAGATAGGCTCACTACAAAATGCCTTCCAAAGAGCGTGTCCTGTCTTCCAGCACTTGCCTAGTTCCTCATGTACCGAATAGGCCACAAGCTTGTTTTTCGTTATTTTTCTCCCTCTGCCACCGCTCAGAGTCCTTGACGAGCTGCCTCATTGTGCTTGCAGTGAGCGTAGGCAGTTGAAACAGTTAGGGAAACGAACTGTTCTCTTTCACCTTATATGGTTGTAGCTAAGGTGCCGGGTCCCCGTGAGCATGCCTTCCTCTCATTTTTGTAACTATGGTATTTCTGCCCCTCGTTGATTCTCCTGATAGTTCATTTATTCTTCATAGCACATTAGGACCTTTTTCCTAGAAACTCATTTATTCCGAGCTGTTGTGATCTTGATCATAACTTTGTTACTGGAATAAGTGTATAGATTTAAACTCTTGTCACTCAGTGTGCCGGGAAAAGGTAAGAGACATGTCTTTAAAGCCACCATGTAACAACTGTCAGTGGACATTTACTCAATGTGAATCCCTCCCATTAGACCGGCCCCAGTAGGGCAACCTGCAAAAAGGGAGGGTTCATCGTGCTGTGCGTTTTTGCACCCTGACATCTGAAACAGTACTTGACACATGGTCTGTGCTCACAGCGTATTTGTGGAATAAATTAATCCATTAAGTAAAGCTTTGTGGGTTTGAAAAAACCAATTATACCACAAGTTGGACACCAAATGATTATTACAGTTACACGGTAGTCAGGTTGAGATCCATCCCTAATGAGGCCAGTGCTGCCATTGCTCAAACTATTTTTAGAACCCCTAAGAGGGAGTTTCCTTTGTAAATTGCATTAAAAGAATACTAAGCTTTCGATTATCTGTGGGGTGGCAAATCATAACCTTTGAGACTAGGTTTTTCTTTTTGACAGCTTTAAGGAGGGTATAGTTGATAGACAAAAAAAACCCACACTCATTTAATGTGTACAATTTGATGAGTTTAACATATGCAGAGACCTGTGAAAACATCACCCAGTCAATGGACTTACCTACCTCCCTCTCCCCCAAACGTTTCCTTATGCGTTTTGTTTACTTCATTTTGTGGTAAGAACAACTAACAAATTGTTAAGTGCACAACACCATATTGTTAACTATAGGAACCATTTAGAACGTACTCACCTTTTATAACTGAGACTTTATACTCACTGCATAATATCTCCCCATTTTTCTCTCGCCCAACCCAGCTCCTGGAAACCATTCTCTTCTCGGCTTCTGTGAGATAGACTACTTTAGATGCCTCATGTTAGTGGGATCATGCAGTATTTGTGACTCTGTGCAGGCTTATTTCACTTTGCATGATGTACTCCAGCTTCATAATTCCTCCAGGTTGTCACAAATGGCAGGATTTCCTATCATTCACAATAGCCACCAGATGGAAACAACCCATATTTCCACGGATGGGTGAATGGAGGCTAGATTTTGTTTTAGAAAATATCCAGACATCATTCTGAGGGAAATGTAGTGATGAAAATGGGAGACCATAATGGAAATGCTCTGTGACATTCAAAACAAACCTTGCCTATAAAGCGGGAAGACTGTTTGATCTCATTTGGCTCATAAACTGGTTTGAAGAGCGGTCCGTAGATCTCCATCAGTTATCTGCAGTCCAAATGCAATTTGGTGGTTTTCTGAATGAAAAGTAGGGAAATAATCTTCACAAACATTTCCCCAATTTGCAAAGACTCCAGATGATTTTATCATAGTCTCATTAAATTCTTCATTATTTTGTTTTTCAAAGCTCAGTCAGCCAACACACAAATCATGTTTAGTTAACAAAATGCATGTAGATTTGGCCAACATGTTTATGTGCCATTTTTGGGTTATTATTTCTGCTAAGTTTGCATTTTTTATTGTGTCAGTTGAGTAGTATTAGGTCCCTAATGTAAGAAAATGGGTGAATGGTGGTTCATCACAGTGGGGAAGCACAGATGAAAGAGGAACATATTATAGTTTAGGATAACGTCTTGAATTTCAAGAATGCCAGGGACTCCAGTGCAGGTAATAAATAAACTGGTCCTTGTTAATGTGATAACTTGGCATAAGCCAATGAAAAGAAAAGCCAAAGATGAACCTCAGTGAATAGCTAAAAGTTGAAATTTATTGGATAATCCATTTGTAAATAAAAATTTACAAATATTGAATTTTTTAAAAAATTAAGTTCATGGGGTGCCTGGGTGACTCAGTTGGTTAAGTGTCCAACTCTTGATTTTGACTCAGGTCATGATCTCAGGGTTGTGGGATCAAACTCCGCATTGGGCTCTGCACTGGGCATGGAGCCTGCTTAAGATTGTCTCTCTCTCTCCATCTCCCTCTGTACCCCTCCCCCCAACTCTCTCTCTCTCTCTCAAAAAAAAAAATTTAGTTCAATTTTCATATTTTCTTTTATTTTTCTTTGGGGTTTCCTCCATAGCATTTTTTTTTCCTTCTGGAGTTGAATACTTGCTTCATCTGTTTTGAGACTTTATTCTCTTTTAATATATGTATAAATGTTCTAAGTACCTGTCTAATTCCATTCCATATTTTGGTATGTGGTGCTCATATTGACATTCATTCTAAATCTTTGCTAATGTCCATTGTAGTTTCTGGTTTTCACTTTAGTGTCTGGCTCAGGGCTTGCACATCGAGGAGGGAGTGTGACAGCCTGAGCCCTGTGCTCCGCCCTGGTGCCGCCTGGGGGCTCCGGTTCCTCCCCAGTGACCTTCTCCCAGGGTCTGGGGCAGACATCCAAAGTCCTTGTAGGTCAGTTTCAAACAAAGGGATACAGTTTTTCCGGTAGGAGAGGGTTGCATTTTGTTGCTCATGGCAGAGAAGAGATCAAAGCTGGGGAAGCGTCATTAGTGGCCTTTCGTGGCCCTCCTTGTGGCTGAAACAGGTACAAGTCTTACCATTGCTGAGGAGCTTGTGAAGCCAGCTGCAAAGTTAATGATAAATTACGCTTTTATGATTGCGGAGGAAACAGAACAAATTATGGCAGGATTCTTCGTTAAGAACACTGTTGGAACTCGCAGGATATCAGTAGCACATTAACTGGGAGAACACTTGCTATCAGAAGCGTTTGGCCGTGACTGGGATAAACCACAAATGTACAAAGTATGAAGTAGTGTACCTGCGTGTGCACAGGCGGGACGGAGGCTGGGTGGGCCTCTGTTGTTCTGTTTGTAATCGAAGCTCCATGCAAGTAGAAGAGGGTTTCCATTTGATTGATGGTTATGTCGTGAATGCCGATGCGGACCACAAGTGGTGATTCAGGGTCAGTACTGACGGAGCGCGGTGAGACGTGTGAGCAGAAGGGGCACTGGCATTGGAGTGAAAGGCTTTGCCCCTGACAGCCAGGCTGCATGACCAGACCGAGGTCCACAGTATGCCTCCAGGATATGATTCAGCATGAAGGAAATAGTGAAAATACCAATTCAGTTACATTATGGGCAGTCAGTGTCCCTGTTTCCAGAGGATGTTTCAAAATAAGTAAGCAGCCGGTATAAAGCTGTTTTTTTGTTGGGATTGTCGCTGACTATTGAAGGAAAGATTTTGTGTTCTTTTACTTTTTGACAGGCTACTGCATCTGCATTCCCCGCCCCCCGCCCCCCCCCCCACTTTACTGAGATGTAATTGACATGAAACCTTGTGTAAGTTTAAAGTGCACAGTGTGATGATTTGATACACATCTATATTGTGAACTGATCACAATAAGGTTAATTAGCATATCCATCAGCTCACATAATTACAACTTTGTGTGTGGTGACATTTAAGATCTGTTCTCTTAGCAGCCTTCAAGAATATAATACAGTATTGTTACCTGCCGTCACCGTGCTGAATATTCGATCCCTGAAACTTACTCATCCTGTAACTGGAATTTTGTCCCCTTTGACTGACGTCCCCCCGCCCCTGGCAACCAGCACTGTACTCTGTTTCTAGGACTTTGGTTTTTGACATGGGGATGCGATAAAATGCTTCTTCCTGAAACCCAAGCCTGGGAAAATCACGTTCCTATGATTTCAAGTAGATTGCTCAGGCTGCATGTCTCGGGGATACACTCAACGTTTTAAATAGCCTGCATCGACCACCTTGGGGCCAACATACGATGGCTTTTAATGTTGAAGATAGATGTTCAGGATCTCTTAAGGAGACCAGACTGTGGTACATACAGCCTGATTGCTGAATGTTTGGTACTTTCCCAGCAATCGCGAATTTTCTCTAATCGCTGGAGTAAGAGAGCTGTGGCCATGCGGGTGTGCGGAAGAAACACTCGACAGAATGACTTCACTAGAGTGCAGCAGAGAGCAGATAGGGGTCAGTGCGCCCCGACTCCCAACTCTGGCTGAAGGATGCTGGCGATCCCGGTGATGTAGCTGAAGATTTCCTTAGTGGGACATCTCTCTATAAAATTCCGAATCCATCTTCAACTTGAATATCCAGGACTATCTGACAGAGCCATCCTGTTCTTGCTGACATTCACAGTGGCCTAGAATTTTGTGTTGACTTTCTCATACAATAGAAATAAAAATTAAGATACCTAATAAACACGGTTCAAGCTGTCTGTCTTGGAGCCAGATATGTTCATGGAGTTGCAAATTGCTGTGAAACCATCATTATTGTCATTTTATTTTTATTTATTTTTTATTTATTAATTTGAGAGGGAGAGAGAGAGAGGGAGCACAAGCAAGGGGAGCGGCAGGCAGAGGGAGAAGCAGGCTCCCCGCCAAGCAGGGAGCCTGATGTGGGGCTTGATCCCAGGACCCTGGGATCATGACCTGAGCTGAAGGCAGACACTTAACTGACTGAGCCGCCCAGGCATCCCCTGGATGAATCTTTTAAAACAGTTTTCCTAAAACTAGTGGCCCATGCGGCAGTGCCCCTTAGTAGTCAGTGGATACGGGGAATTTGGAAAGTAGTCTTCTGAGTTGCTTCATGGAGAGAATTGCTAGGAGTGTGTTGAACAGTGGTCACCACTGAACCGTGTGCCCCAGATGGGTGGCTGCAGTGGGCAGCACATTTAGCAAGTACAAGTTCGTTTAAAGACATGATGTAACTGACGAAGTAGAGCAGGAGAGCCTGTGTTCAAATCTGATTTCTGCTGTTGCCCAGCTGTGTGATCTAGAATACCTCCCTTATCTCTTCGTGGCTTAATGTAACTGCCTGTGAAATAGGACAGTTGGATTAAATGGTGGGCAGAATATTCAAATGTAGTTGAGAATCAGGCAAAATAAATGACTATGATGAGTCATCTGCAAGAATAATTTTTGCTTCTACAAAAGAAAAAAAATCACTTTTCCCCACTTTTATTGAAAAGTGTACTTTGTGTTACTGCTTTTGATATATACTAATGGATTCAAGAGATATTAAACTTTTTTCTTAAATCTGTCCTAATAAAAAGAGCAGTGGAAACACAGTGATAAGTGGAAGCTTAAATCTGGCCTTGGTTTTGGTAAGGAGAGCACAGTTAGGCGTGGTGGGGCCTAGGGTAGCCTGGACAGATGTGCCCTTCTAACGGGGACAGCATCTGCTCACTCCTACCATCTGTCATCATGGCTGGATGTTGGGATTTTTCAAGAGAAGCTTAAAATTAGTATTTCTGGGTAAAAACTCTTAAACTTGAATATTTGCAACTAACTGAAGTCTTTAAAAAATACTTTTCAAAGCTTAATGAGCCATAAAGAACACTTCTGTGAACTGGATGCCGCTTTAGATCTTCTGATTTTTGATAAGTAATCTTAAAAGTCTATTCCGATTCAAAAATATTTAATCTGTGAAAATTTATCTTATTAGTTAGCGCCGCCTCATGTGGGAGACAGGATGATCTGAATTTTAACAAGTATCCTACATGGTGGGTCCACACTCAATTGCAGCAGTAAAAAAAAAAAAAAAAAAAAAAAAAAGGTATAAAGATGTGCTGCTTGAAAACAAGTGCAAACCCATAGCATGATGATTGGTTCTCAGGGCCAAGAGCCAAAGAGAAATCTTGGTGGGTCATTAAGTGTGTTCTTCCTCCAGAACCATCTTTGGTTCTGTTTGGCCCCTGGAGGGGCGGTTTCCATGTTAGTCTCTGGGCAATGTCTTACGAAGTTAGAGGCTCTAAAGGGTATCACAGCAGTTCAACTGTGAAGGCTAGAAATTGAAGGCAAATTCCAGGTGAGGCTAGGAAGAAGTGGGAAGTTACCTGAGGTGCTTCCATGATAGGCTTACTTGCATGAATACAAGCACAGCCCAGCTTCACCATCAAGGATGGGAGGCTGTTCCTCTCCTCCCAAGGGGACTTTGAGGAGCTGAGCTGGTCCGACGATGCGCAGCTTGTGGCAGAACCAGCACTAGAGCCCCAGCCTCCTACCCCAGAGCCCCTTCCAAAATGTCTTCCCTCCACCCACTGATTGCTGATCTTGTTTTCCCATAATCTCACGTTCAGACTTTAGAGGGAACGTGCCTACGCTCCTTCAGATTCCCTAACTTTTCCTCAAGGACCTTGTTTTCTTCCCCCTTTTTCATGGTGGTGTCTCTCCCGTCTGGAGCCCTGGGGCTGGGCATAAATGTGGCAGGTGTTTTCAGAATATTGTTGTTCATGGGACAGTATGCTGTGAATGAAATGGCCCAGGCTGGAGGAAGACCAGGGAAGAATATGGTATGTATGCTCAAGTAGCCTGTTGTTACAGGGGGGGCACTGTTGTTACAGAAGGGGACAGATCTCAGGGGGAGCCTGTCATTACTGGAGGACAGGGGGTGTTTGGGGGAACTGGTTCTGCCTTTGACCCTGAGGTCACCCATGGCTAGTGGATCGACGGACTGACTGGTGAGAACTCCTTCAGGACCGCGCTGTCTGCAGAGCACTCGACAAGAGTGCTGTGGAGAAAGACCAGCAAAGCACATGCCCCAGACCTTGGTGACCTACAGCACTCACGGCGGTTTATCCCATAGGGGTCCTCACGGGCTTTGGCTGGTGCCACTAGCAGCCAGAGTGGGGTTATCGAGAAGGACATCGAAATGTTTAGACCATCATCTGCTACCCTGAGTTAGATGAGTGTGAGTGGCCCAGAGGACACCCGGCAGTCCCCAGGCAGAGATGGCGGGCCCTGCAGTCAGCAGAGACAGTCGTCACAGGCGAAGGTGGCCTCCAGTCAGGCCTGGAGGGGAGCAGTCTGCTAGGCCTCGGTCGGCTTTCACAGACACCTGTGCACGGAAGGTGAGAAAGCCTGCGTGTGTCAGCATTTTGGGGTGTGAAGGACAGCCATCTATTTCCATCAGATTGATCCGTTCTCAAACTCCACCAAGGAAAACAAGAAAATGAGGCAGAAAGTGGCCACCAGTCAAGCAATGTTTCCCTCCCTCCTTCCGTTCCTTCTTGTCGTAAATGTCACCTCAAATCAAAAATGGCACAGAAACCAGACTTTTCTTGGGAAAAAAAGGGTCTGAAACCGCATTCCCTGTCATGTTTATCGCTTTACTCCCCTGATCCCCTGATGTTCTGTATCTTTATTTGCTGACGTGTGTGTTGTCTGCCTTCCTTCCCTGGAATGGAAGTGTTGGTTTGTTTCCCGCAGTATCTCTATGGTTCTAGGATGTGGCTGACTTCAAGGACAGACCGAGCAATCCTTGCTTTTAGAGTAACAAGCCGTACTGATAGTAACTCAAAATAAGGAAGTAGGAAGGCTTTCCAGCAGGCACATTTCTGCCTGGACAGTTTGAGGTGGGAGGGAGAAAGGGGGAGTGGGGACAGATTTCTTGGAGAGAAATGCTTTTCATGTACATATTGGTCCTCTGCAATGTGGGTGACAGGTCTCTTAAGCGTATCTAGCTACGGTGGATCAGGCTTTTGATTCTATTTTTTTAATAACTTTATTTATTAGAGAGAGAACACGCCTGTGCGTGCATGAGTGGGGGTCAGTGGGAGAGGGAGAGAGAGAATCTCAAGCAGACTCCCCGACAAGTGGGGAGCCCGACGTGGGGCTTGATCTCACAACCCTGATAACATGACCTGAGTCGAAATCAAGAGTCAGACATTTAACTGATTGAGCCACCAGACGCCCGAAAGACTACAGTTCTAAAGGACAACGCGTTATTAGCTTTTAAGGCATGAGGGGTGCGGTACCCCATGCCGCAACGGGACCCACGTGTCTGGACAGAGACTTTAGGAGGGCTGCTGTTCTCTGGAATGTTCGCCACAGTGAATGGGTGGGATCCTCTGCTTCATAAAACAGTAAGCTCTCAAAATCTAGGAAAATGTGGGTTGTTAAGGTCATCGTTGCCAAACGAGTTGGTAATCAAGGAGAAATCACTCCGTCACATCAGAGAACTTGGCCTCGCTTCAGTCTTCTGTGCGTCCCGGGGTCAGGGGCTGCATGCCAGGACACTAGCAGGGTTTGAGGCGATGAGGCAGAGTCGTGGGCAAACCTCTGCACTGGGTGACGTGTCTGTGCTGCTTCTGTGTCCGGCCCGGAGCCGGCCCGCCGGCCTCGCTCTCACTGTGGCCCGACGTGCCCCGTACCGTCCCTCAGGTATAGCACACTTCATTGCTGGCTCCGTCACTTTCCTGTGGCTGTTATAACCAACGACCACAAACCTGGTGGCTTAAAACCACAAGAATATATTCACTCGCAATTCTGGAGGCCAGAAGATCCATACTGCATTTCACTGGGCTGCAGTCAGGATGTTGGCCCGGTGACACTCACCCTGACGCTGAGTGAGAATCCAGCCTTTGCCTCTTCCAGCTTCTGGTGATGGCTGGTGGTCCCTGACCTGTGACTGCGTGGCTCCAGTCTTGCCTCTGTGGTCACCTTGCCTTCTTCTCTGCGTGGTATCTGATCTCCCTGTGCCGCTCTTGTAAAGATGCCTGCCATGACTTTTAGGGCTAACCCAGATAATCCACGATAATATCTTCATTTTCAGAGGTTCAACTTAATCGCAGCTGCAGAAACTGAAAGAGAACAGTGATTCACAGGCTCCAGGAATCAGGGCGGTGACATATCTTTGGGAGCCATTATCATATCAGCGCACCTGCTGTAGGATTGCCTCAGTCTCAAACTAACACACGCTTGTCGATGTTCTGCGACGTGCAAGGCAGCCTGCTAATACGAAGGAGAAACAAAGCAACAGATAGTCACATCCTCAAGAAGGATGCAGTTTAGTTGGGGAACAAAGACATGTCTGAATGAAGGACATTACCAACAAGAAGGAGAGGGGGAAAATGCGAGTAGGCAGTAGTTCTGCAGGAGTTCATAAAGGAGACTGCCCCAAGACCTGTGGGGGTCCCAGGAGGTTTCTGGAGTCATGCAGGTAAATCTGGAAGACTGGGAGGACGAGAAAAGGGATTTTCAGGTCAGAGAAAGCATCTTGGGAGCCAGATTGTAGGTACATCATGGGGCAGAGGTTAGAGCAAGTGTACGTGGAGGAGCGTGGAGGGGGGAGCTTTGGACCGGTCACCTGCAGCCAGAGGGCTTGAAGTGTCCGAGTGAGTACTCAGGAAGCTGTTTATCTAAAGGCTTTGTAGTACATTCACATGGCCCCAAATTCTGAAGGACCAAGAGAGCATAGGCTACTATTCGTTTATGGTTCTTATCCTACCGGAGAGCTATGTTGTGTTTCGATCTCGCACAGAACACGCACACAAATGGTGGTCCGTATAGCCACATGGAATTAATCTCCTTGGTCATTTTTATAGCTACATGGAATCCCTCTGCCTAGCAAAACCATAATCTCTTTCACCAGCTCCTTTGATGAACAGCTAGACTGTTCCCAGTCTTAGGTTATCACAAGCAGTGCCGCAAAGGCCAGCCAGCACGGGTTCTGCTCTCATGTTTAGGAGTCCATCGTGAGACGTATGTCTGGAAATGAAAGTGCTGCTCAGAGATTATCCATTGGTAAGACTGATCCTGCCAAGTTGTCCTTAAAGAGAGTTGTACCGATTGCTATTCCAAACAGAAACAAGAGTACCTTCCCTCCCCCCCAATATCATTGTCAAAATGGTGATGTCTCACTGCACTTTGCCGATCTGATTGGTGAAAAGTAGGACCTTTAATCTGCATTTCTCTTTTAATGAGTGAGTTTTAAGTGTCTTTTCTTCTAAGAGCTATTTGCATTTCCTTTTTTGTGAGTTCTTTCTTTGTATTCAGTTAACAGCCTTTGTTTTTTAGTGATTTATAGACATTACTTAAAAATATATATTAAATGCGTGACGGAGATTAAAGATGCCCCCAGAGTTACAGTTTTCCCCTCTAGAGACGGAGTCTCTTTCTTCAGACCTCAAAATGGGCCTGGCTTTGGGACTTGCTTTGATCCGTTTACTGTGGAGGGAGTGATGTTGTATGACTTCTGAGCAAGGCCTCAAGAAGACCTGTACCTTCCTCTTTGATCCCTTGCTGCCTTGAGAGGGCCACGGGAGGAAGTCTGGCTGGCCTCTTCGGGAATGAGGGACCTTAAGGTGTACTACTAACTGTGAGACATGCAAATGAGGTCATCTGGCGTCACAGAGGACTGCCTTTGAAAGAGTGTGCCCAGGACAGATGAGCAGAACTGTTTAGCTGAGCCCCAACCTGAATTGTCACCTCAAAGAATGTGAACAAATAAATGGTTATTGTCTGACGCCATTAATTTGTGGGCTTCCTCTCCCCCTCCCCAAAATAGATTAACTGAAACAAAAAGGAAATTATTCATTTATAATAAAAACTACAGATAATTTTCTTAATTGGTCATATGTCTTCTCATTATCTTTCGGCACTTTGGTCATGGAGAAGTTATATTCATTGTCAAATTTATGAGTGTTCTTTTGTTTTTGGCTTCTGGGTTTTGTGTATGAATTAGAAAGGCTTTATTCACTCAGTGTTTCAAAAGGTACACACCTTTACTACCTGTATGTCTTGGGTCCACCTGGAATTTTCCCTGTGTTGAGTGTGAGGCATGGATGTAACCTGATGCATGTTTTCTATATTGTCCTAGCCTGTGACATTTGAAGTGTGTTCCGTTTCCTGAAGTCCCCACTCTTGTTTTAGCCTTGCTGTCGTAGTTAAATAAATCTGAGGCTCACTACCCACCTCCCCCAACCCGTCATTGTGCCAGCTGTTTTATCCTCGTGTGTTGGAAGTCTGTCCTCTGGTGTTTTCCTCAAGAAGGGATGACGGGGCTATAACCTCACAGTTAGGTTGGGCCATCCCTTTTCTCCTTGAGGACGGGTCCCACTCTGTTCTAGAATTGACTGTTACTCTGGAGAAGTCTGAGGCCAACCTGAGTTTTGTTTCTGTTCCAAGTGGCTTGATATTTTTTGCCTGCCTGCCGAAAGGTGGTTTTGTTGGGTTTCCAGCTTTTTAAAACACAGCAATTGACCATTTGGTGTCAGTTTCTCCTGGGACATACTGTATCCTTCCAGCATGTCGATTCACGGCCTCTTCATGACAAATGTGTCTTTAAATATTTACTCTGAGTATTGTCTTAGGG